>NC_081817.1:27979396-28287413 GCF_030704535.1 Vitis vinifera
CTCATTCTTGGCTTGTTTCAATGATCAAATAGCTACCAAAAACACCAAAACTTGCCAAAACTGATTAGTAACCCTTGCTAGGTTCCTTAATGTGCCAATTGAGTAAAAAGGTATTAACTACTATTCAAAAGTGTTTAAAACAGTTAGTTTGAAGCTATAAAAGAGTACTTTTTTAGTACTAATCACATAAAAAAACAGGAGAAGAAAGCACAAAGAATAACTCTTCCTTGAACAGTGAAGAAAACAACCAAAACAATTTTTTTTATTCTCTGAAAATAGGTCTCTCGAGAACATGGAAAACACCAAAAACAAAAATCACCCTCTTTCCCAAACACGTTTTCAGTGTTTTTTGTTTTCAAGAACAGAAAATAGTTCTTGAAAACAACAACAAAATAGGCCCTTGCTCTTTACCTTGTTGCATGGGTTCCGGTATAGTGAGTATATGCGTTAGTGTTCAATCCTTCATACTTTCAAATTTTAAAGAACAAAGACTAGGCTTAAAAAGGCATAACCTAACCAAAAAAAAAAAAAAAGTCTATTTTTTCCCTATTTTATCCCTAAATATTTTTTCTACAAGTCTACTCCTTATAGTTTAACCATCTGACAAGGAAGTCCAAAATTATTAAAAAAAAAAGTCATACATCCAAAGAAAATAAGAATATTTGATCACAAGGATTCTATGTTTATATCAATGCTAGACTTTGTCATGTTGAGTGAATTAATTTAGAGAATATGGTTATCACAATTCTTTACATTGAAGACATAGCTATAAATAATACGAAGATATAAAATATTAAAACACTCATAAATAACCTGAATTTTATATGAAATACGTAGTTTTATACATCTAAAAGCTAAGCTTGTATACCAAAGTAATAAACTAATTAGATGAAAACGTCATTTTCTTGCTTTAACATAGTGTAATACACTTCTGAAGGAATTTTCCATTTTATATTAAAATGTCATTTTTATTTTTCATACAAAGTAATAAGATGGCTTGGAGCCTAGACCTAGCCAACCCCCCTCACCATATGATACATGCTACTTGTAATTATAACAACATTGTATTCTAGGGTTTTATACATCATTCAACTTCAATATGAGTAACAACAAACCCTAGCCATAATCTTCATTGTAGGAAACCATCACCAAATCCTCTCAAGTTATCCCTATTTATAGTATATAATCCACATGATATCACCATTTTATCGCATGAACACTAGGGAGAAACCCTACCCCAAATCTCCAACTTCATGGCATTAATACATGCAGAGTTACTTGGCTTCTCAGTTCGCTTTGTATACTTGGTTTATATCCTGCAGCACAATGCCTTGGCAAGGGAAGGTCTTGCTGCAGTTGAATATTGTGGTCCTTTCTGTTGCACTTGTGCCTGTGATATTTTTGTAGACTATGTTTTTTATTTGCAACAAATACGATAATATATGTGAATTCATGTATGTAAGCATGTATTCAACAGTATGTTCTTTTTTTTTTTAAATGGTTTTATAGATTATATATATTTGCTTACTATGCATATAAAAACTTCAAGAAAAAGCCTTGTCTTCTTGGCCTACACATTGAAAACCAAGCCTTACCTGCCAAGTCTTTATTCTCACTCCATTGGTGGTTCCTATGAGTTTTGCCTTATTCACCAGCACATTAGAAACCTAGGCTTCCGACTTTCCTCCTCCTAAGCTCCCAATGCTGGAAATGAAAATTATATGAAGTTTGTAATGAAAAGGTAGTTGAATTGAACCATGCTTATCAAAATATTCTTCAAAAATAGAACATGCTACGATTTTACCAAGTTTAGTTTTTTTTTGAAGTGTGAAAATTTGAAAAAAAAAAAAAAAGAAAAAAAGAAAAAAGAAAAGAAAGAAGAAAAGAAAGAAGCAAAATGTATTAACTTGAAATTGGTAAATTATTTTTTTAGATAAATCTATTATGGAGTATAAATGTTCTTAATTTTTTTTTTAAAAATGAATAAGGAATGAGAAGGAGAAGGGTTAGGGTTTGATAAGTAAAGGTGGAAAGGTAAAAAGTTGAGATATTAAACCTGATTCCATGACCTGGTCCACAGGTTACATCTATGGCTTCAATGTTCTTGGATCCATTTACAATAGAGATGCAGTCATCACCTTCAAACCAACAAAGCAAAAACATCTGAGTCTCATGAAAGATCAGAACTCCCCTATATATTTTTCTCTTGGTTTACCTGCTTGGATAACAGGTTTAATGATCTGAACATTTTCCGAGCGTGTCACATGAATTCCATCAGTGTTGGGGCTCGTCCCTGGTGAAGTCACCCTGATATTAAAAGCTTGAACATTAACAGATTGCTCAAAACTAACATGCATTTCCTGGGCATTCTGTACGTTGAGGCCATACACTTTCAAGTCGTTGCATTGGATGAAGGATACTTCCTGTAAACCAAAGGTGTTCGATAAATTATTATCTTAGCGGGATTTATTGATTTATCAATAATGAATGTTTATTAATTTAGAAAGAATGTATTTGCATGTTCATCTTAGTATTTTATGCTAAGCAAAGCTTTTGTTCATCTTACTATTTGATGCCAAGTAAAGCTTCACAAGATGAAGATTGAGGATCAATAATGGACTTAACGTTGGTGCCACGATGCAAGGCTGCAAAAGTACTAGTAATTAATCCTTTATTATTGATGACGAATTTGAATAGAATTCAATTCGAAGGATTTTTCATACTTGGATTATGTTGATTTTGCAAAGGTTTTTCCACCCTATCTTTCCATTGCCATCGATGGTTCCTTGACCTTCTACTTGGAAGTTTTTTATGTTGTAGAACACAAGCCAATGGCTCCTATCATTCTTATAGTGTGAAGGATCGTCAGAAGCCTTGATCGTTCCCAAGATCTAGTATGTTTAAGCAAGAAAGAATTTGAGTTTGCGGGTGATGGAAGTATAAAATTTGATCATACTTTCACATTTAATTAACTAAACTCACCTTCAACGTGACAGAATCAGATTTGCAAGGGCCTGAAAATGTAATTGGCTTAACATGACACTTCTTATTCTCAGGGACAACAAGGACAGCTGTGTTTGAAGAACAAGTCTCGTCCCAAGCTTTCTTGAATGCCTAGAAACCCCAAGAAAATGGATCATAATTCAATCAAACAGTTGAAAAAACTACCTCGATTAGTGTCTCTATGGTTGATGGTACCTCGGTATCATCTGTTTCTCCATCACCTTCAGCTCCAAAATTTTCGACATTCACCTCTCCCTGTGAAGTTGCAGGAGTACCCAGATGATCATACCTCATGGATTCTACGATTTCAGGCTCATACTCCATCTGCAGGTTCGTGAAACTCACCCCAAAGTCATCAGCCCGGTCTTTATCAACAGTGCCAAAAAATGAGGGGTAGGCACTTGGATCATAACCAGGTGTTTGCTCAAGAAAATTACCTAGAGGATCATCCTGGAAACTGCTAGAGCACAAAGGAGAAGAGATCAAAGTGAGGAAAAGAGAGAGAAAAATGCTTTGTGGAAGCATTTTGTTGGAAATTAAAGCTTGGTATAATGGTGTAATGTGAGTGAACAGGCTACGTCAAGGTGGGCTTAGCTTATATATTTATAGAAAAACTGAATGGAAGTTGGATTTGGACAAGCAATTGGATGATTGAGAATGATTTTTCACGAGCAGAGGTATGGATTGAGGAATATATAAGATACTGAGACGAAAGGGTTACTTTCTACAAATACCTAGAATGGTATCAACTATTGATTTATTCATTTGAGTATTCAAAATATATATACATTTTTCTCAGTATTATTAGATATTGTACAAATATTCTTAAAGTCTATTTAGTAGTAATTATAGGATACGTTTCTAATATTTTTAACATTTGAAAATTTTTATCTTTTAAATATTAAAAATACTAGAAGCGTTTTAAAAAATTACTGGCATATACATTCTTAATTCTATAATCATTAGATATTATGTAAATATTCTTCAACTTTATAAGACAACAGAATTAAGTATAGAAAAATAATTTAATAGAAAATTTAAGTATATTTTTTATATCTTATATTTAAACAACAAATCTGAAAATAAGAGTTAACTAAAAAAATAAACTATATTAAAACAGTGAAGCCTTAATAAACTGTAATTTTTCTTCTTCTTCTTCTTCTTCTTCTTTTTTTCCAAACAAAGAATAAATATACTTGATTCCACAAAAATCATATGACAGTCCCATTAATTGGAGAAATAACCATATTCTACAAATTCACATCTTGCTACATCAATTTTCAAATACTATTATGTACCATGACATTTAATTCTTACCATATTTATCAGTGTGGTATGAAATGATAATTCTCCTTTTTATATTTATCCAAGTGGGAAAATTCTTAGAAGAGATATGCCTAATTGCAATGAAGATGATCCATCTTTCAAGTAGCAAAACTACAAGTATTTCTTCATGAAATGACTTATCGAAAGTGTACTTAGAAAAAAAAATACAAATTAGCATTATTCAAATGCATACAAATTTTAACCTATTAGTATTGGCATGCATGGGTCAAGCAGCCATGGACAAATATGGAATAATGGGTATATCCCATTTTGATTAAGTTTTGGGCCAAAGAAAAGGGTGTTGAACCAATTACCTTTTTTTTTTTTTTTCATTTTTATCTCATGCAGATGTCTATCACTATCACATAACTAATAAGAACCATGCTTATCAAAATCAACTTGGTAGCCATCACCAAAGGCCAAAAATATGGCCCCCAACCCACCCAAATGAGATCGGTTTGGTTGAAAAGATAGTTAACCTTTCTCTAACATGTTAAATTTGGATAGATTAAACCCAATTATGAATCAAAATTGGTCAAATTTATTTTAAAAATATTTTGAGTTCTTTTAGTATTTTAAGAAAAGCTTGTAGCATAAATATTTTTTCTATCTCAAGAATTACAAAATATGTCATTGTATTTGGTAAATAAAACCAAGTGTCCAAAACTCTCTCTTTTTGTTTTGTTTTGTTTATATGTAAAGGTGAATTGCAGGTTTTTCCCAATACTATGTTTTTAAAAATATATAAATAAAAAAAGCATGAACTTATTTTGAAAAGTATTGAACTTTATATATACATCAAAATCCTCTTTTGAAGAGACATTATCAATACAAATTCATAAATTGTGCATATACTAAAATCTCATTTTAAAAAGATGATTTTACTTTTAATACAAGAAAAACAAAAGATAAAAGACATGGTATCTATCAACCAAAAATCATTTTTTTTTAATACAAGAAAAATTAAAGATAAAAGACATGTTATCTATCAACCAGAAATCATTTAAAAAAAAAATGATTTTTGCATGTGAAATTGATTGGTGAAAAAACAACTTTAAAAGTATTTTATTTTTGTAGATATTTTATAAAAGATTATTTTAAAAATAATGTTATTTAAATAAATAAAAAATCCATGACTTGCAATCAGTCTTGGTCACATGGGTCTAAGCTAAGAGCAACCATGGCCCAAAACCATCACCAACAATGTGATAATGACAAGAATAAACAAGAGATAATGCGAAAGAGGTGGGGGCTAGGATTAGGTAGAGTGAGTTGGGGATGTTAGAAGTAGCAATCTTTTTAGGTATTATTTAGTAGCTTGTGTATTAAGGAAAAGAGAAGGTGAGTTTACAGTAAGGGAATAGGATTTGCATGTGGCTGTGGGGAAGAAACAAGTGTTATAAAATAGCATTTTGGCATGGTGTGTTTGTGAAAGAAGCATGGAGAGGATGGTGATGATGATGATAGAGCATGGAGGATTTGAGTTAGTTTTTCTTGTTTTACCACTCTAAGGCATCTCATCCTGGAGACGTGATTAAAACTCTGGAACTTTGAATGATGCATTTTTCAATAGATATATAGCTAACTAGTTACCTAATTTTGTTAGTTATTGAAATGGATATATATATATATATCATTAATTGAGCTTTGCTCTTGGAATGGTTGTGAAGCTCTCAAGTAAGATGTTATTCATCGAATATTGTTAAAACTTTAGGGACTTATGTTGTATTAAGAAGTAATTTTGTTACAAGTATATGGTATTCTAGTATGAACAAGTATAATGCTCATCCACATGGTTAAGGATAACCGGTATAATGTTTATCTACATGGTTAATTAAGAAAAGCTCATACATATATAGAGTGTTAAGAAAATTTTCCTTTATCTAAAGTGAGATATTACAATCACCCCCATGTAAACATGATATTCTCATCTTGTCCCACACTCCCTCTCATTAATATTGTCGATTTTGAATCCCATGGACATTCATAACTTTAAAAAGTGTTTACATGGTGAAGTGAGTCAATACATATATAATGTTAGGAACTATTTCTTTTATCCGATATGAGATATCATGCTATAACTCCAAGGAACTTTTCTTCGTGACATAATAAAAGTTTTAAGACTTATTTGAATGATGTACTCACCTTCTTTATTAACCTAAGACACTTCAATTTCTATCCAATCTCTCTTTTAGCCATGACATAAAATTGTAGAAAATATTGAAAGACTTGATCCTTCAACCTGAGAAAATAAATTTATACCTTCTTGGTAGCATCATCAACAAAGGTGATAAAGTATCTATTTCCTCCAAGATTTTCCATATCAATGGGGCAAGAAACATTAGAGTATATCAACTCTAACTTCTCTAATTTCTTCTTAGAGCTACTATTAAAGGAAATTCCATATTTTTTTTCTAACAAAATGATTATTAGAAGACAAAATTCATTTTTAGTCAAAGGAATTAAGTACTTCCTTACCAAAACTTGAAATCCTTTTAGTCATATGCCTTAAACTTTTATGCCACAACTCTAAGAAATACCCTTTATAACATATAACTCATTGTTACAAACTTTTCCTTCAGTCTTGTACAAAGTATAATATGCTTCTCCTTTTTCAATAACCAATG
The DNA here is from genome assembly GCF_030704535.1 of Vitis vinifera. Classification (NCBI taxonomy): domain Eukaryota; kingdom Viridiplantae; phylum Streptophyta; class Magnoliopsida; order Vitales; family Vitaceae; genus Vitis; species Vitis vinifera. Next base: position 27,986,353 of record NC_081817.1, read on the forward strand.
ATCACTTAATGAGCTTCTATTTGCCTCTCCAAAATGACTTTAACCTTGCTTGTCAAAGGCAAGACCTGACATCATATTAAGGTATAAATATGAAACATGTCTTACATCTTTCAATGTCAACTTCCACCCCACATTGGTTTCAAAACAAATATCACTCATTCTTATAATCTTGGAGTGATTAGAATTTCCTATTTTGACCATGCCAAAGTCTCCAACTCTATAGTTAGAAAACAACTCCAAGTGAGGAGTAGCATAGTAGGAGGTTGCAATGCCTACAATCCACTCAATTCTTTGTTCATCTACATGCAAACACTCATCATTTGAGAGCACTAAAACTTCATCATTCTTGGATATAGAGGCTATGATATTCTTGTCATCTTCCTTTTTTTTTTTTTTCCTAATTTTGCTTTCAAAATTATATGACAATTCTTTTACATATGCCCCATCTTTTCCCTAATAGAAACATTTTATTTTATCTCTGATTTGGGACCTTCCCTTAGACTTGTCATGACCTTTCTATACTCTATTCTTGCTTCTTCCTTTACTTTCTATGATGAGAGCTTGTCCATTCTCCGTGTCAAAAGTCTTCCTTTTTGTTTCCTACTATACAAATTTCCCTTCATAACTTCCATACACAATGCACCATTTTAAATAGAGTTATCAATAATCATAATAAAATTTTCCCAACTATCAACTAATAGTGAACATAGCAATAAGGAGGCTTGCATCTCATCATCCATAACAATTTTCATAGGAGGCAAATGATTGACCATACCTTGAAAAACATTTAAGTGATCTATCATTAGAGTTCCTCCCTTTAACTTGATATTCACTAGCTTTTTCAATAAGAAAATTTTATTTCCAACAGTTTTTTGTCAAATGCTGATTCCAATTTCTTCTAGAGATTATAGGAATTTGTTTCATTTTCCATATGATGAAGTGAGGTTGTATCAATCCATTTCTTAATGTAGGCAATTGCATTTTTTTTTTGTTCATCTTCTTATATTCCAAGTTAGAGGTATCCTTGGGTCTAGCTTCTTCATTCTCAAGAGCATCAAATAAATCTATGATGGCGAGAAAATATTCCATCATGGCTTCCGTAAAGCTCAATTTGAATTGTTAATTTTTACTATGGAGGTTAAGTTCCTTTTTACTTCTGTTGCTTTCAAGAATATGTATATATGCCCACAACTAGGCTTTGATACTACTTGTTAGGAGTTAATGAGGATTATAGAGAGTATTCACCTAGACACGTTCATAGATTCCTCCACAATAAGAACAATCTATCAAGTAAAGACAACAATAATCTAAGAACATCCAAGTAAAATGACGCCTATTGTAATGTGGAAAGGTAAAAGATTAAAGAGAAAATTTCTTTCACTTTTAATAAAAATGGGAATACAAATAAATCTTCACTAGTTTCTTCACCTTGATAACTAGTGTGAACATATATCAATGGTTGTGGTGAGAATCCATTACCCCAGAAAAAACAAAGAGTGGGAAGAGAATAAAATATCATACTACAAGAGCTTTCCTAAAAGGTTGATGAAAGAACTTGTACCTTCATCCTTAAACCCTAGAATATTATCCAAAAACCAACCTTATTTTTTTCTTCCCTTATTCTCTACCACTTTCTTTGCATCCTAAAAGGAATCTTAAATATTACTTATATTTAGGCTTAAGATAAAACCCAAAAAGAATAGCCCAATACATGGGACTAAAAAACTTTTCATGGGATGGATAAACTTAGCCCAACATCATCATCATCATGTTAGCGTTGTTGTTTAACTATAAAGGAAGCTTTTCGTCAACAGGTATGATGTGGAAATGGAGGTGAGAGGGAGAATGTAACATAAATGGTGTCTAGGGTTTCTGCTTTATAGAAAGAGATAGGGAGATTTATAATAAGAAAAGGGAAAAGGTTAGTCATCAAGTGATTTGGGTCTTGAAATTTAATTTTGGGTAGGATATGAAACAAATGGTACAGATTGGATCTTAATGATCTAACAATGGAGTTTGAATTTGAAGAAGGTTGACAAACTGGCAACGTTAAAGCTCAAATATCGGGGATAGGATATGTGCTTCTTAGTTTTGGGCTTTGTTCCAACAACCCAATTTCTTTCATTTTTTTTTTAATTTTTAAAAATTAAATATATAACTAAACAAATCATTTTATCTATTTCATTAATGAGGTATAAAATAAATCATGGTTTAGGATCTTAGGTGCTTAATAAGAAGAAGATGATCAAATCTTGTTGATGGATTCCACTAAAATTATTATTATTATTATTATTTTAAGTGGGACAACAAAATAAATAATTTTTACCTCAAGGGTAACTAGAAACTTTTTTATTAAATTGTACATGTTGCTGATTTTATATATATATATCAAGTTGAGCTTGGATTGGGCTTGAATTGGATAACTTGGGTTGGATATAGGGTTGGGTTAGGTTTGGATAAATGAGTTCAACACATGGATTGATTGGTTGGGAGAAGTTGAAAACTCGTGCAATTGACATGGCCTAATGTGTTAATCAATATCAAGCAAACATATATTATATATTAATTGTTGATACTTTACTTGTAGAAATATATTTTTTGTTGATACTTCACTGTTGGGCTTTGTGGAGCCTAGTTTTGTTTGATCCGGTTTGACGACCCGACCCGAATAATATTGCATGGCTTTTTAATGGGAGATTTATTGAGGCCTGTTGGGCTCGTTTAGCCCATTGTGGAACCACCTTTTGTAATTAGGGTTTTTTAGTGTGGTGGGGTTGTCGTGTTATATATATAGAGAGAATATTGTAGCCGCTAGGTTGTACTCTGTATTCTTCCCTGATAATAGTGATATCCCTGCAACTCCGTGGACGTAGGCAAATTGCCAAACCACGTAAATACTGTCTTGTGCATGTGATTGTTTTTCTTTGGCGTGTGATTTCTCTATTTTTTGTTTCTCACGGGTTGGGAATTCGGTTTAATTCCCTACAACTGGTATCAGAGACTAGGGTTAGGTTTGAGTGGGAGCAATGGCAGAGGAAGCAGGAAATGCGTTTGGAATAGAAAAGTTTGATGGCACAGACTTTGCGTATTGGAGGATGCAGATTGAAGATTATCTCTATGGGAGGAAATTGCATCTGCCTCTTTTGGGGACAAAACCTGAGAGTATGAAGGCTGAGGAATGGGCGCTTCTTGACAGACAGGTTCTAGGAGTTATTAGGTTAACTCTGTCTAGGTCTGTTGCACACAATGTTGTAAAGAAGACCACAACAGATCTGATGAAGGCTTTGTCCGATATGTATGAAAAGCCGTCCGCAAACAATAAGGTACATCTGATGAAGAAATTGTTCAATTTGAAGATGACAAAGAATGCATCAGTAGCACAACATCTGAATGAATTTAATACAATCACAAATCAATTGTCGTCTGTAGAAATTGATTTTGATGATGAGATTCGTGCTTTGATCGTCTTGGCTTCTTTGCCAAACAGTTGGGAGGCAATGAGGATGGCAGTAAGCAATTCTACGGGAAAAGAAAAGCTTAAGTACAATGATATAGGAGATTTAATTCTGACTTAGGAGATTCGCCGAAGAGATGTAGGTGAAACCTCAAGATCTGGTTCTACCCTAAACCTTGAGACAAGAGGCAAAGGTAATAACAGAAATTCAAATCAGGGTAGATCAAATTCCTGAAATTCTAATCGAAACAGAAGCAAATCTAGATCAGGCCAACAAGTACAATGCTGGAATTGTGGGAAAACAGGTCACTTTAAAAGGCAATGCAAAAGCCCTAAGAAGAAGAATGAAGATGATTCTGCTAATGCTGTAACAAAAGAGGTACAGGATGCATTACTTCTTGCAGTAGACAGTCCACTTGATGATTGGGTTTTGGATTCAGGAGCTTCGTTTCATACCACTCCACACCGAGCAATCATACAGAATTATTTTGCAGGTGATTTTGGTAAGGTGTATTTGGCTTATGGTTCAGCCTTGGATGTTATGGGTCTGGGAGATGTCCGGATATCGTTGCCCAATGGGTCTGTTTGGTTACTGGAGAAGGTTCGACATATTCCTGACCTGAGGAGAAATCTGATTTCTATTGGACAACTTGATGATGAAGGACATGCAATACTATTTGTTGGTGGTACTTGGAAGGTTACAAAGGGAGCTAGGGTATTGGCTCGTGGAAAGAAGACTAGCACTCTGTATATGACCTCATGTCCAAGAGACACAATTGCAGTTGCTGATGCAAGTACTGATACAAGCTTATGGTACCGCAGACTTGGTCACATGAGTGAGAAAGGGATGAAGATGTTGCTGTCAAAAGGAAAACTACCAGAATTGAAGTCCATTGATTTTGACATGTGTGAAAGTTGCATCTTAGGAAAGCAAAAAAAAGTGAGCTTCTTGAAAACTGGCAGAACACCGAATTCTGAAAAATTGGAACTAGTACACACTGATTTGTGGGGGCCTTCTCCGGTTGCATCCCTAGGAGGTTCAAGGTACTACATCACTTTTATTGATGACTCAAGTAGAAAGGTATGGGTTTATTTTCTGAAAAATAAATATGATGTATTTGAAACTTTTAAGAAGTGGAAGGCCATGATTGAGACAGAAACAGGTCTGAAAGTAAAATGTTTGAGGTCAGATAATGGAGGAGAGTACATAGATGAAGGGTTCAGTGAGTATTGTGCTGCACAGGTAATTAGGATGAAGAAGACCATTCCTAGGACACCACAGCAGAATGGTGTGACTGAGCGCATGAACAGAACTCTCAATGAGCGTACTAGAAGTATGAGGTTGCATGCTGGACTACCAAAAACTTTTTGGGCTGATGCTGTTAGCACTGCAGCTTACCTGATAAACCAAGGACCATCAGTTCCCATGGAGTTTAGACTTCCTGAGGAGGTTTGGAGCGGTAAAGAGGTGAAGTTTTCACATTTAAAAGTTTTTGGTTGTATTTCTTATGTTCATATTGATTCTGATGCTCGTAGTAAACTTGATGCAAAGTCAAAAATATGTTTTTTCATTGGCTATGGTGATGAGAAATTTGGCTATAGGTTTTGGGATGAACAAAACAGGAAAATCATCAGAAGTAGAAATGTGATATTTAATGAACAGGTTATGTACAAGGACAGGTCATCTGTAGTGTCAGATGTTATAGAGATAGATCAAAAGAAATCTGAGTTTGTCAACTTAGATGAATTGACTGAAAGTATTGTCCAAAAAGGGGGTGAAGAAGATAAGGAGAATGTAAATTCACAGGTAGATCTGAGTACACCTGTAGTTGAAGTTCGCAGATCTTCTAGGAACATTAGACCTCCGCAGCGTTATTCACCTGTTTTAAATTATCTCCTGTTGACTGATGGTGGTGAGCCAGAGTGTTATGATGAAGCCTTGCAAGATGAGAATTCAAGCAAGTGGGAGTTAGCCATGAAGGATGAGATGGATTCCCTGTTGGGGAATCAGACATGGGAACTGACTGAATTACCAGTAGGAAAGAAGGTTTTGCACAACAAGTGAGTATACAGAATAAAGAATGAGCATGATGGTAGCAAACGTTACAAGGCTAGATTAGTTGTTAAAGGGTTCCAGCAGAAGGAGGGCATTGACTACACAGATATTTTCTCCAGTTGTGAAGATGTCAACAATTAGACTTGTACTTGGAATGGTGGCTGCAGAAAACTTACATCTTGAGCAGTTAGATGTGAAGACAGCATTCCTTCATGGTGACTTGGAGGAAGACCTTTACATGATTCAGCTAGAAGGGTTCATTGTTCAGGGACAAGAGAATCTAGTCTACAAACTGAAAAAGAGCTTGTATGGCCTTAAACAAGCTCCTAGACAGTGGTACAAGAAGTTTGACAATTTTATGCATAGAATTGGGTTCAAGAGATGTGAAGCTGATCATTGTTGCTATGTTAAGTCCTTTGACAATTCTTACATCATATTACTGTTGTATGTGGATGATATGCTTATTGTAGGGTCTAACATTGAGAAGATTAATAATCTGAAGAAGATTAATAATCTGAAGAAGCAATTGTCCAAACAGTTTGCAATGAAGGATTTGGGAGTTGCAAAGCAAATCCTTGGTATGAGAATCATTAGAGACAAGGCTAACGGTACATTGAAGCTTTCACAGTCAGAGTATGTGAAGAAAGTTCTCAGCAGGCTCAACATGAATGAAGCTAAACCAGTGAACACACCCTTGGGTAGTCATTTCAAACTAAGCAAAGAACAGTCACCAAAGACCGAAGAAGAAAGGGACCATATGAGCAAGGTGCCCTATGCCTCAGCTATTGGCAGCTTGATGTATGCTATGGTATGTACAAGGCCAGACATTGCACATGCAGTGGGAGTTAGGAAGTGTCCCAAATTCCTAATTAATATAGATTCCTTTTTTGTAAATAATATTATATAGAATATTTCTAGGTTGATATATTATTGTAATATTAGACTTCCTTATAGAATAAGGAAGGTTGTTGGAAATATCTCTATAAATATTCTAGGTCATGAGGGGAAAAAGTTATGAGATGGAGATGGGTCTATAGAGACTATACGAGGTGGATAGAGATGTGAGGAAGAACGGGAGGTACTTGGTGGAGCGAGAGGGCTCGTAGTAAGGTATGGATACAAGGAGTGGGGAAACATGGGATGTTTCGGGAACCCAATAGTTGTATCTGGTTCTATCCTCTGTAATATTCTCTATTGTATAGTGGAATTATTCTCTCTCATCCGTGGATGTAGGCATGGTTGGCCGAACCACGTTAAAACCTCGTGTACCGTATGTGTGATTGTTTTATCTTTGTGTTCTTGAACTAACATTGTTGGCATCAAAGCTTTCGCTGGCACAACAATATCATTATCACCACCCCACTCTCAAGAAAATAAATGTTGGGTTTACAAGATCTGGACAGCAAGCGATGCCTTTTATAAATGTCTTTCAGCGTACTCCGAAAAAAAGTTACTACACATTTCATGTTGTTCTTTTCTAATTTCCTCTCTAATATTTTTCGTTACTTCCATCTTCATTATCATATAAATTCAAACACAAAATTATCCAATTTAGAGAAATATGGACAATTGTAAAAATAATAGAACACCCCCAATACCATAATATCTACAATGATAATACTTAATTTATCAAAATATGAATCTTTTTGTCGATCTTGATGATTGCTTTTGTAATGTGGTTAAATTATTACTTATATAAAATCATGCATGAAATATCGAAATGCACATATCATCTAAATATAGAAATTATGATAACTAAGGTTTTTGGTTGTTGAAAAGTTTTAAGAAAAGGGAAAAAGTTATAAAGAAAATGACTTCTATATATTTGGCTGTTATTGCAAAGGGTAATGAGATTAAGAAAAATAGAAAGAAAACGTTAAAAATTTATCTTTTAAAAAAATAACTTCAATTTAAATCTTGACTTTCGACGTCACCTTTTAAAACCATATTTCAATAATACTTAAATTTAAGTTATTTCTTTGAAATGTAACTTCTTATAATATAAAATAAATAAAAAAAAAGTCATAGATTTGAGCATATTTTTAAACTATTATATTTATAAAAGAAAATTCCAAAATCCCCAAATGGAAGCATATAACGTTTGCACTTGATATTGAGATTTCTCACATTTTGCTTTTTAATTAATATTATATCTTATTTCTACTAAGACTTCCATGGATGAAAAAAAGACCTCAATTGCCGGCCTCTTTTGAAAGAAGCTTACCTCATAGAAGCACCCACTTGGCCTCATCAATACTAGTGGCAGTGAACAGCGATGGGGCCTCCAGTACAACCTCTGTACCTTTGCATTAAAAATCATAAAACTTCTCACCAAACACAATTCAATTATTCAACCAATATCATTATCACCACCACCTAATCCCTTTCATGTAAATAAATGTTGGCTTTACAAGATTTGGACTGCAACCGTTGCTTTCTATAAATGTCTTTCAATCTACACTACTTCGACAAAAAAGAAAATTACTACATACCCTCGTCCTGTTGTTCCTTTTCTAATTTTTCCTCAAATATTATTCATTCCCATCTTCATTATCATAAAAATTCAAACACAAAATTATCCAATTTAGAGAAATATGGACAATTATGAAAACAATAGAACATCACCAATGCCATAATATCCACAATGATAACACTTAATTTATCAAAATATGAATTTTAATTTTATCTTAATGACTGTTTTGCGATATAGTTAAGATATTATATATATATATATATATATATATATATATATATATATATATATATATATATATATATATATATATATATATATATATCAAATTAAGCATGAAACGTACGTATCATTTAAATATAAAAATGATGATAAAGAAATAAGGTTTTTAGTTGTTGGAAAGGAAAAAGAAGATGATTTTTTTTATATTTGGATGTTATTGCAAAGGACAATGAGATCAAGGAAAATAGGAAGGAAATGTTAAAAAGTTTTTCTCCCAACCTTTTTTTTCTAGATAAAGGTAAGCAAAGTTTGGTGAAAATTTATTTCTCAATAATTTATTCTTTTCTCATCTTTCTCTTGGAGATCTAAGAGAGAAAATTTTTATAAAATAAGGTAATTCATCCCATATTTGAACTTGAAAAGTAATCAATTCTTCACATAAATGCTTTTCCGTATTTGGATTATTTTCATGTAAGTTTTAAAAGAGAATTTTATTTGTATCGGAAAATATGAAGAGTATTTTGTTAAAAAATGACTCATTTTTTAGGCTGAAAAACTCATGCAATTAACACAAGGCCTAATGTGTAAATCAATATCGAGTAAGCAAACATACATTCCTGTTAAGACTTTACTTGTAGAAATATATTTTTTGTTAATATTTTACTTGCTCCCAACATACTCCTAACCATAACAAGAGATCTTTTCCTTACTTTTTTCTTTAAGACTATATTTGATTCCTGAAAAATATTAAGAAAAGAAGAAAAAAAGTGATAAAGAAAATGATTTTTTAATATTTGGTTTTATTATAAGAAATTCAAATAAAATTAAAATTAATTATAATTTTAATCTTTAGAAAATAAAAGAAAATTAAGTTAAATAAGTTTGGAGAAGTATATAAAAATAATTTATTGAATACTTTAAATCTATTTTTTATTTTCTTTCATTTTTTTTTTCCATTTTTTCTTTTTATTTTCTTTCCCTCATATTTTTCCTCAAATTTTCGAAGAACCAAACAAAGCTCTTCCCATTCCCTATATATTTCATGGCAATACAAATTCAAATTACCCATTCATTCCTTTTCTGACTTCTCTTACAAATTCCTTCATTTCCTGCCTTTTACGGCATCTTCTTGGCCTTCTCCATCTCAGATTCTTTAAAACATGGTTTAAGAAAGCCCTTTCAATATTGCTGAGAAAATCTTGACCAGGCTAGTGTGCTTGGCTATCTAAGAAAATGAATTGGCCTTCGGTGCTAGAAAGAAGTTGACAAAGCTTGTGGAGGCATTGACCACCATAAAAACTGTTTTTATCAATGCTGAAGAGTAGCAGGAGGAGGACCCTCCATGCAGCGAAGAATTAGGATAGGAGGTTCAAAGATGTAGATGTCAACTGGAATGAGGAGGAATGATTGAGACTGGTCAATCGGTCATTTTTTCTCATCTTTCAAATCAAGGTGCATTTCATTTTAAGATGGGTGATATAATCAAAGGTATGAGGGGAAGGCTAGATGACATGTCTAAGTTCAATTTCACTCCATGGTATTAGAACATGATTAAATGAAAATACAAATGATATCTCCACTATGGACATACCTAATATGATTACAATATTCCAAAAATATTTTCAAATCTATGACATTAATTCGAAAAATCAAATAATTAAAAATTTATCTTTTAAAAAAATAACTTCAATTTAAATATTGACTTTTGAAGTCGCCTTTTAAAACCATATTTCAATAATACTTAAATTTAAGTTATCTCTCTTAAAGATAACTTCTTATAATATGCAAAAAAAAAAAAAAAAAAAATCATAGATTTGAACATATTTTTAAAATATTATATTTATTAAAGAAAATTCCAAAATCCCCAAATGGAAGAATATAACGTTTGTACTTGATATTGAGATTTGTCTACATTTTGATTTTTAAATATTTTCTCTTATTTCTACTAAGGTTAATTTCCACGGATGAAAAAAAAAAAAAAAAACCTTAATTGCTTGTCTCTTTTGAAAGAATTTTTGCTGATAGAAGCACCCACTTGGCTCCATCAATACTAGTGGCCATGAACAACCATGGGGCCTCCAGCCCAACCTCTGTACCTTCGCATTAAAAATAATAAAACTTCTCAACAAACACAATTCAATTATTCAACCAATATCATTATCACCGACAGCTAATCCCTTTCAAGTAAATAAATGTTGGGTTTACAAGATTTGGACTGAGAGAGATGCCTTTTATAAATGTCTTTCAACCTCCCCCTACTTAGAAAAAAATTACTACACACTTCATTTTGTTTTTTTCTAATTTTCTTTCTAATATTTTTCATTACTTTCCATCTCCCCTATCATAAAAATTCAAACACAAAATTATCCAATTTAGAGAAATATGGACAATTGTGAAAGTAATAGAGCATCCTCGATACCATAATATCTACCATGATAATACTTAATTTATTAAAATATGAATCTTTTTGTCGATCTTAATGACTGCTTTTGTAATGTGGTTAAATTATTACTTATATAAAACCATTCATGAAATATCAAAATGCACAAATCATCTAAATATAAAAATTATGATAACTAAGGTTTTTGGTTTTTGAAAAGTTTTAAGAAAAGGGAAACAAATGAAAAGAGATTGGACACATTATTACTTGAATCAAATCCTCCTAAAAATAAAAATACAAAGTAATAAAAAGTCAAAGTGATGGAACATAAAATCCCACCAGTCGACTCATTCCTACCCAACCAAAAGGAACAAACTCCCAAATTCCATGTGAACTCCAGGCCCTCTCAGCATCTTTTTATTTATTTAATTAATTTAAAAAAAAATTAGCTATTATTCTCACAACATTGCTTTAAAGAAGTTTCTTTTCTCTTCTTTTTTTTCTCAAATAATAATAATAATAATAATAATAATAATGGAAAATTTGTCTTCCTTAATAAATTAATTTCCTTTTTCTCAAGTTTTTTTTATAGATATCTAAAAAAGACAAAAATTTTCATAAACTTTCCTTCTCTTTTTTTGTTTTCTTTTTTATAATTTGTTTACTTCATTTTCATTTTCTCCAATTTTCTATAAATCAAACATAACCTAAAAATAATAATAACCAATATAAAAATAACTACATTAAAGGAAGAGTCTTAAGAGAATTTTCAATTATAAAAATCATCGAAGTACTCAAATAAGCCTATATACAAATGACCTTCCATTATTTTAAAATTTAATTACTATTAATATAAAAAAAATATAGTAAAAAGAAAATATAATTTTATAAAATCTATCCATTAATCCAAATAAATAAGAATTAAATGATGTAAAACATTTTTCTATTTTTGTGTTTTTTTTTTTTTTTGTTTTTTTTATCTCATTATTTAATTTTGATGGAAGCAAACAGTAGTGAGAATCCAAATGAATATTTTCGAATTCTTTTAATTTATAGCCCACCTTTGGAAGGAGTTGTCATTTTCAAGGTAATGGCATTTCAAATTTACCTTATTTTATATCCCACTTTTTCAAAAGTCATCATGCAGATTTGCACAATAATATTCCAAGCATGCAGATTGCACAATGATATTATCTCTTCAATTTTATTTTTTATGGTTGACCTCCACTCAAGTCATTCCCCTCTCTCTATGTGTATCTGCCTGAGATCACTTACAGCTTTCTCATCCTCTCTCTTCCTACACTTCCCTTCCATCTACTTTCCATCCTCTGCAGTATTATTTTCTTTGCTATTTCAAATATGGCTGAACAAATTCCATTCGGTATTGCTGAGAACCTTTTGATGAAGCTGGGCTCTGCTGTTTTCCATGAAATTGGATTAATGTATGGTGTCGGAGGTGAGCTGAGAAAGCTTAAGGAGAAACTGTCCACCGTCGGAGCTGTGCTTCTTGATGCTGAGGAGAAGCAGGAGAGCAGCCACGCAGTAGCAGATTGGGTCAGGAGGCTTAAAGATGTTGTGTATGATGCTGATGACTTGTTGGACGACTTTGCAACCGAAGACTTGAGGAGAAAGACTGATGATCGTGGAAGATTTGCGGCACAAGTGAGTGACTTCTTCTCACCTTCGAATCAACTTGCTTTTCGATTTAAGATGGCTCATGGAATAAAGGCTATTAGAGAAAGGCTAGATGATATTGCAAATGATATCTCCAAGTTCAATTTAATTTCCGGAGTCATACCTGATGTCCCAGTAAGGAATAGGGAGTGTGTTGATATATGGCACAAGAACAGGGCAGAAATTTATGACAGCAAAGGAAAAACTTGGTATCTAGAAGTATATTTTTATTCATTGCATTGCTCTTTATATAGAGCTGAAACATAACAGAAAGTCAAGAGAATTTGCTAATTTCTAGCCATGTCTAACCAATTCCTAATATCAAGCCAAAACAAAATATATATATATATATATCCAGAAAATATTCCTAAAGACTTGGTCTATTGACCAATTATTCAGCAACTTTTTGTTTGCCCATAACTGTAGCAACTAAAGGCACGTTTCCAACACTCCTCCTTGCCTTAGTAGCTGCAAAGGCCTATTTTACCTCTTAAGGTTTCAAATCTAGCTTTTGGTAGAGCCTTGGTTAACACATCTGCAATTTGGTCCTCAGTCTTGCAATAAAGCAGTTTAACTTCACCATCCTTTTGTTCTTCTCTTAAGTGATACAACTTGATCTTGAAATGCTTAGTCTTGCCATGAAAAACAGAATCATTTGAAATTGCAATTGCAGCTTGGTTATCTACATGAATCTGTGTTGGCTCATTTTGCTTCATGTGTAGATCTGCAAGTATTTTTCTGATCCAAATTGCTTGATTTACAGTAGCATTGGCTGCTACATATTCTGCCTCTGCTGTACTTTGAGCTATCACATCTTGCTTCTTTGAGGACCATGAAAAAATTCCGGATCCAAAGTTGAAACAAAATCCTGTTGTACTTCTCATGTCATCAATAGAACCTGCCCAATCACTATCAGAATAACCATGAAGTTTAAAATTCTGATAGTAAGAATATTTAATGCCATAATTTGTTGTGCCCTTGATATATCTTACAATCCTTTTGGCAGCTTGAAAATGCACTTCACTGGCACAATGCATGAATCTTGAAAGCAAGCTTACTGAAAACATTATGTCTGGTCTGGTGGCTGTAAGATACATCAAGCAACCAATCAGACTCCTATATTGGCTTTCATCCACTTTTTCTGTTCCATCATCTTTGCTAAATTTCTCCTTCTGATTCATTGGTGTGCTGGTCCTTTTGCAATCATCCATGTGAAATTTGTTAAGAATTTCCTTTGCATACTTCTTTTGGCTTATGAAGACTCCATCATGATCTTGCTTCACCTCCATACCCAGAAAATAGGACATCAAGCCAAGGTCTGTCATCTCAAATACTTTGAGCATTTCAGCTTTAAACTCTTTTACCAGTTTCTCATTGCTACCTGTTACAAGCAGATCATCAACATAAACAGAAACTACAATTAAGTTAGCATCTGTTCCTTTTACATATAATGTAGCTTCACTTGGACTTTTAACAAATCCAAGACTTTGAAGATGTTCATCAATCCTACTGTACCAGGCCCTGGGAGCCTGTTTAAGACCATATAAGGCCTTCTTCAACAAGTAGACCTTCTCCTCCTGTCCCTTGACTTGGAATCCCTCGGGCTGCTCTACATAAATTTCCTCTTGAAGATAACCATTTAAAAAAGCAGATTTTACATCCAACTGGTAAGTTTTCCATCCCTTTTGTGCTGTCAAAGCAAGCAACATTCTGATTGTATCCAAGCGTGCTACTGGAGCAAAAGTTTCTGAGAAATCCACTCCAAACACTTGACTATACCCCTTCACAACTAATCTGGCTTTGTATTTATTTACAGAACCATCTGCATTAAGTTTGGTTCTATAAACCCATTTGACTCCAATGACCTTTCTGTGTTGAGGTCTGTCCACCAACTCCCAGGTGTCATTCTTTTCAATCATTCTAAGCTCCTCTTTCATTGCTTCAATCCACTTGTCATCCTTCTCTGCCTCTTCAAATTCTGCAGGCTCAAAAACAGCAACATTGTTTCTTTCATAAACATCAGATAAGGACCTTATACCTCTAACTGGGACATCATCTATGTCTTCATCAAAATATTGTGGAACCTTTGGCAGTTGCATCTTTATTGACTCCTCCCAGTTCCATTGTCTATCTTCCATGAACTTGACATCTCTACTTACAAGAATTTTTCCATTTTGTGGTTGGAAAATTCTGTAAGCCTTGGAAGAGTTGCTATATCCAATGAAAACTCCTGGTTCTGCCTTCTTATCAAGTTTGTCTCTTTTCACCTGTGGCACATAAGAAAAACAGAGACAACCAAAAGTTCTTAAATTCTTCAAATCTGGTTTATAACCAAACCAGGCTTCAAATGGAGTTTTTTTCTGCAAAACTCTAGTTGGCAGCCTATTCAGCAAAAAAACTGCAGTGTTTGCAGCCTCTGCCCACAATTTTTTTGGCAACTCCTTCTCATGTAGCATACACCTTGTCATCTCCATAATACTTCGATTTTTTCTCTCACTTACTCCATTCTGTTGTGGAGTGTAAGGTGTTGTGAGTTGGTGCTCTATACCGGCTTCTTCACAGAATTTATCGAAAATTTCATTTGTGTATTCTTTCCCATTATCTGACCTTATCTTCTGCATCCTGCAACTGCTTTGATTCTCCACCCATGCTTTATATTTCCAAAATACATTAGCAACCTCAGATTTGGATTTGAGGAAATAAATCCAACAAAATCTGGTATAATCATCAATAAATGCAATGTAGTACTTACTACCATTTAAAGATGGTGTTTTCTGAGGTCCTCCAACATCTGTGTGTACCAGTTGCAGCTTGTGCA
The DNA here is from genome assembly GCF_030704535.1 of Vitis vinifera. NCBI lineage: Eukaryota > Viridiplantae > Streptophyta > Magnoliopsida > Vitales > Vitaceae > Vitis > Vitis vinifera. The sequence continues at coordinate 28,001,430 of NC_081817.1, forward strand.
TTGCTCTCCATGCTGTTTGAGGGAAGGGTCTTCTAGTTTGCTTGCCATATTGACAAGCCACACAATCAGCTAGCTTGTCTTCCAACAATGGCACACCTTTCACCAAATTCTGTTTCTGCATATATAGAAGTCCAACATGGTGGAAATGCCCAAGCCTTCTGTGCCATAATTCTGCATTGCTTACAGTGCTTGAAAATGCTATTTGCTCATCCTCCATTAGATTTAGAGCAAAGCTTTTTGCTCTCATTTTCACTTTGAATACATCTCTACCTTTCGCGTCTTTGATCATGCACCATTTGTCTTCAAATATGACTTTGAAACCTTTTTCAATCAGCTGCCCAACACTAAGCAAGTTTTGATCAATGTCAGGCACATATAGAACATCAGTAATATACTTCAAACCTGTTAAGCTTTCTATAGCCACAGTTCCTTTACCCTTAACTGAAATAAATTCACCATTTCCAATTTTTACTTTGGAGATGATAGTTTTATCAAGCTCCTTAAAGAGCTCTTGGTCATTGGTCATGTGGTTTGTGCAGCCACTATCAATCAACCAGGAATCGCTAGAACTGTTACTTGTTGTGAAGCATGTTGCAACAAAAAGTTGCTCTTCTTGATGTTGCTCAGTAGAAGCTTTTGCCTCTTCATGTTGTTGTGACTTGCAAATCCGCTCCATGTGTCCAATCTGACCACATTTCCTGCACTTGACATCAGGCCTCCACCAACACTTTCTTTGTGGGTGATTTGTCTTTTTGCAGTGTGGGCAAGGTGGATAAGTTCCATCCTTGTTTTTGTTGTTGTTGTCAGTCTTGTTGTTCTTCTTCTTATTGTTGTTTTTCTTGTCTTTGCCTCCTCCTGAATTTTCTGCCTTTGCTTGAAGCGCACCCTCCATCGATTCTTCTTTTCTTATCATTCTCCTTTGCTCTTGTGCCTGCAATGCATTCACCAATTCTGCCAAGGATATGCTTGACAAATCCTTAGATTCTTCTAATGAAGAAATTTTAGACTCATACTTTTCAGGCAGAGTTACAAGAATTTTTTGCACAATTCGTTCATCAGAGAAGTCCTTACCAAGTAACCTCACCTTATTTACTATGCCCAGCAACTTGTCAGAGTAGTCTTTGATGTTTTCTGTCTCCTTCATTTTCAGCATTTCAAACTCCCTGATCAAGTTGAGTACTTTCATATTTTTGGTTCTTTCATTGCCTTGGTATTCCTTTTTGAGGTAGTCCCAAATATCTTTCGCTGACTCCAGGTTCATGATTCTTGTAAATATAGTGCTTGAAACAGTAGAGAATAAGTAGGCTTTAGCTTTGGACTTCCTGGTCTTCCTCTCTTTGTGGGTCTTAAGCTGAGCCATCGTAGGGTTCGCCGGCAATGGGGGAACATCATAGTCTTCCTCTATAGCTTCCCAAAGATCTAATGCTTCAAGATGGACTGTCATTCTAACAGCCCAGGCTTGATAGTTATCACCATCAAAAATTGGTGGTGCAACATGGGAGAAAGTTGTTTCAGTTTCCATTTCTGGATTCACTCAACTCACAGATCCCTCAAGAAGAAGAGCTCTGATACCAGATTGTTGATATATGGCACAAGAACAGGGCAGAAATTTATGACAGCAAAGGAAAAACTTGGTATCTGGAAGTATATTTTTATTCATTGCATTGCTCTTTATATAGAGCTGAAACATAACAGAAAGTCAAGAGAATTTGCTAATTTCTAGCCATGTCTAACCAATTCCTAATATCAAGCCAAAACAAAATATATATATATATATATATCCAGAAAATATTCCTAAAGACTTGGTCTATTGACCAATTATTCAGCAACTTTTTGTTTGCCCATAACTGTAGCAACTAAAGGCACGTTTCCAACAGAGTGGCGAGAGACGAGCTCTGTTGTGGAGAAATCTCATAAAATTGTGGGTAGGGATGAAAACAGAAAGGAGGTAATAGAGTTGTTGATGCAGTCAAGTACTCAAGAAAATCTGTCAAAGGTTGTGATTGTAGGCATAGGGGGCTTAGGCAAGACCACCCTTGCCCAGTTGGTATACAACGACCAACGGGTGGTAAGCTATTTTAATCTTAAAATGTGGGTCTGTGTTTCCGATGATTTCGATGTAAAAATACTGGTTAGGAATATCATAAAGTCTGCAACTAATAGAGATGTGGAAAACTTGGAGTTGGATCAGTTGCAACAACGCCTTCACCGAAACTTAGATGGAAAGAGGTATTTGCTTGTGCTAGATGATGTCTGGAACGAGGATGTAAGGAAATGGGGTCAATTAATAACTTTGTTGCCTGTTGGAGCAACTGGGAGTAAAATTTTGGTGACCACTCGAAGCACTAGAGTTGCATCAGTTATAGGAGTTGATTCCCCATATATCGTGGAAGGTCTTAAAGATGATGAGTCTTGGGATTTGTTTGAAAGTCTTGCGTTTAAAAAGGAAGAAGAGAAAATGCACCCAAACCTTGTAGCCATAGGAAAAGATATTGTAAAGATGTGCAAAGGAATTCCTCTTGTCATTGAAACTTTAGGCAGAACATTGTACTTCAAAACCCAAGAAAGGGATTGGTTGAGCATTAGAAATAATAAAAATCTGATGTTGCTTGGAGATGAAAGTAATATTTTGTCAGTTTTAAGGTTAAGTTATGACAATCTACCCACCCATTTGAAACAATGTTTTGTCTATTGTACACTGTTTCCCAAAGATTATAGAATTGAAAAAAAGTTGTTAGTAAAATTATGGATGGCTCAAGGTTACCTTCAAGAGTCTGATGAAAACAGAGATTTAGAGGATGTTGGTAATCAATATTTTGAAGATTTATTGTCAAGGTCATTGTTTCAAAAAGCTGAAAATGAAAATGCAAACAATGTATTAAGTTGTAAAGTGCATGACTTAATGCATGATCTTGCACAATCCATTGTAAAGTCTGAGATTATCATTGTAACGAATGATGTGAAGATTATTCCAGAAAGAATTCATCATGTGTCATTATTTAATAAATCCAATGAAATGCCTGAAGGTTTAATGGGCAAACCCATTAGGACCTTTGTTATTGGCAAACCCGATTGGAACCTTCGTACGGGCCCTTTCTATGGTGATTATTACAGTACAGATACATTCATCTCAAGCTTAAAATATTTACGGGTAATGAAGGTGAGTTTCCGACCTCATGAGGTTCCAACATCTTTAGACAAACTAAGCCATCTAAGATATCTTGATCTTTCTCATGGGTTGTTTAAAAACCTCCCAAGTGCTATTACAAGATTGAAGAATTTACAGACATTGAAGCTTTTTCGTTGTGAGAATCTGAAAGAATTGCCGATAGATACGAAAAAATTGATCAACCTGAGGCATCTTGAGATTGATGAATATAATCAATTGACTTATATGCCACTTGGGTTGGGAGAATTGACGTTGCTTCAAACCTTGCCTATATTCTGGGTAGGGAATGATAGTGGGGAATCTAGGCACATGGGTAGGTTGAGTGAACTGAAATTCCTTAACAACCTCAGAGGAGAACTAGAAATTAGAGGCCTTCCAAATGCCAGGGGTAGTGAAGCAAAGGAAGCCAATTTGGAGGATAAACAGTACCTCGATTGCTTGAGATTACGTTGGGAGGAAGAAGAAGAAGATACTGAGGAGAATGAGGAGGCAGTGTCAGTGATGGAAAGCCTGCAACCACATCCCAATCTGAAGGACCTCTCCATACTATTTTACAAAGGTGTGAGATTCCCAAATTGGATGATAAATGATGGATTGGATTTGCTGCTCCCAAACCTAGTCAGAATTCAACTATGGCGTTGTATGGGAAGCCAAGTTCTCCCACCTTTTGGTCAACTCCCTTCCCTTCAATATCTACATCTTGCCCAACTATATGATGTGGAGTACATGATGGATTACCCTTCACCAGCAAAGCCATTCTTCCCACGTCTGAAGACACTCAGACTTTCCTATTTGCCTAATTTGGAGGGATGGGGGAGGAGGGACGTAGCAGCAGAGCAAGCTCCTTCATATCCTCATCTTGAGAATCTAGAGCTGGAAAACATCAGTATGGAGCTATGCTTACATCTGATCTCTGTCTCTTCTTCATTGAAGTCTCTGCGTATTTGCGGAATAGAAGAGCTAATATCTCTGCCAAAGGAGCTTCAACATGTTTCCACCCTACAAACTCTCAAAATTGAGCATTGCTATGGTTTGGCAACTTTACCAGACTGGATTGGCCGCCTCACATCACTTACACAGCTTACCATTATAGCCTGCCCCAAATTAACATCACTGCCAGAAGAGATGCGATCCCTCCGCCATCTACGCCAACTCCGGATCTTCAGTTGTCCAGATTTATGGGAAAGATGCCAAAGGGAAACTGGTGAAGATTGGCCTAAGATTTCTCATATTCCCGCAATTGATATTCCCAGGGGATATTGAGGCTGATTTGTGAAGCTTGCCTTCTCTTTTTAAGTGAATGTGTCATCCACAATATATTTGAGGTATGCAATCCAACTTCTTGCTTCGTTTCTTGTAGTTTGCTGTGCTTTGTGTTACTTGTTCGCAGTTCCTATAAATTGTTTACCAAAATGTCCTGTTACTCGGCGACTATTTTACTGTTCATATTCAAAAGGGATAATGGTGTGGGGTGAACATCTCACTTCTAAGTATTGAAAAGTCAGAGTTGTTCATACCCTAATCTGCTGACACAATGAGATGTTCAATTCCTTGAAAAAAAGTATTTAAATTTCCATATTCATAAGTATTAGACTTTGATACTATACCTGCCATTATTTATTGCCCTAGCTTGTAATTACTCAATTATGTGTCTATATATGTGTTGTATGTGTAATCTAGCAAATGCAATTTTGACAAAGTGCGAAACTAGATATAGGAAATATTAACTTTGTTGTGTTCTCAAATTTATATCTAAAAAAATAAATTTCTTTCTTGATTATATAATAATGGCAATTCTCATGTAGGAAAATTTTCTTTCCTGGCTACTCAAAAGCTTTGTTGAATGCACCATGGATCTTCATCATTGAAATCTCTATCTATCCGGGTAAAAATGGTTTGATATCTCCGCAAGAACGGGGCCAAGACTTCTCAATGGTTCTCAAGAATTTAAATATTGTGGATTGCATAGAGATGATGATCGTGCCTTGAAATTCTAAGCACTTACAAGCTTGCATCGTCTGTTTATTCAATTGATGCCAAACTTGGTCTCTCTCGCAAAGGGGCTTCAATCTGTTTCAATGCTAAAAACTCTCAGAATTTGGAGCTCTTCTGGTTTAGCAGTTGTACCAGATTGGATAGGCAGTTTCTCATCAATCAGCACTTACAGAGCTAAGCATTAGAGGCTGCTCCAAATTGATGTCACTGTCAAAAGGGGTGAGATACATCAGCAATCGAAAGCAAGTGAAGAACTAAGATTTCTCATGTTCCTAATATGGTTCAATTGTTGGCTACTTCATGAAGTACTATGCAATCATCCACCCACGGGAATATTTTAGGTTCGCTATTCAAAACCACCTCCTGCTTCTGATGGCTTTATTTCTTATTGTTTTCAAGTCATTTCTCTGGAGCATGTGAAATTTAAGAGGTCTTAATCATGTGATACCCTAATCTATGGAGATTCATAAACTACAAATGTCCACACTTATTGGAAAAATGACAAAAGGAAAATATGAAGATTAGCCTTAGATTTGTGTGTTCCCGAAACTGATTTTGACTAGAAAAATATTAATCCTCGGCTCTTTAATTTAAGCATGCCACCCACAAGAAAAAAAAAAAAAACATATTGGATGCTTTTTTTTGCTACATGTGAGTGTAACCATGAATACAACTTTTGTTCTATGCTGTGTGGACAATGTACATCCTGTGGTTCCAAGTTTATTCAAAGCCCAATGAATATTGATGGCAATCAAATGAAGCATTTAAGAATATTGTAATGAGGTTTGTTTTGCTCATCCGTTCAACATGATGGTGCAGAGATGGAACAAAAAGAGGGCGTGTGCATTTTCCTCTGCTTGTGTTTCTCTTCGTTCTCTTTATTCTATCTTCAAACCTCTACAACGAGCCAAGTATTCAGCAAATTCATCAAAACCGAGATCATAATGACAGTAACCAGCATCAAGATTCGACCACTTCTAAATTGTAGAGGTTTTGGATTGATTCACTACATGCAGCTCCACTGTAAAGTACAGCGGTCGGAACGCAGGGTGGGTTGATGGTAAACCGTAGCCAGATGGTCAGAGAGGAATTTCAGGGAGGTGCGGCATGTTTTCTGGAAAATGGATCTTTGGCAACACCTCTAATCCTCTGTACAAAGAGTCTTGTTGTCTGTACATGTCAAATCAATTGGCTTGTCACAAGCATGGAATGTATGATTTGGGATACCAATACTGGAGATGGCAACCCCATTACTGCAATTTGAAGAGGTACTCTGTTTCTGCTAGGCTAAGCCTAGTGAATATTATTTCTTTTGCAGGGTTCGGTTTTTGTTATTTTACAATCCATCTTTTAGGAACCTATGTCCTCTATTTGCAGTTATGTTTTTCTAATTTTGATATGTATTAACACATGTGAAGAAAAAAGTTTTTCCATTTGTGTTCTTGTTGTTTTTTCAGAATATGACTTGTGTTGTGCATATAAAAGTCATACAATACTTTCATATTATGCAAGTTTTCTCCTTGGTTATGAATTATGATTTGATTTTATATTTTTGGATCAAATATGTTAGTAATTTTTTCCACCAATTTCTATTGGAAAATTTCATGAAGAATTATTCTATAAATCCAATACAATTGCATATTGTTGAAAAAAATTATTGACGGGTTCAAGATAACTAGTGCATATGGAACGAGTTAGCTCACTTGCATCACACTTCCAACCCATGCTCTTGTTAGCATGTTGTTCATACTTTGTCTTCACTATTCAGGTTTAGGATTGATTTTTCTCCTTTTGCCCTTAATTGTTTACCCCTTTCATTTATTTACTAAAAATTGTTGTACTTTGTCTAATGTTTTGAATTCTCATTTTCAGTAGAAGAACAACATACCACTTGAGCAAGGAGCACATATTACTAAATCTATGAAATAGTTGGTTAATTCTCATCTCTCAAGTTTCTTAATCTCGGGAATCTAAATGCTTTGGAGTGCAAGGATAAAAGTAGTGGCATATCTCCTTCATTTTTATTGAGAGGCAAGTTGGTATGAGGAGAGTACAAAACAAGTAAAGCTAGTAAGACCATTCTTCCCATTCCTGCCATGATGGAGGAAAAGAGATGATGGAGAGATAACATCATTATCACTAGCAGAACTACATCAACAACACCCATTACTTCTGCGATTTCCTCATCTTTTTATTTTCCTTGAGCTGACATCTATGTCACTGCATCTATATCTTGATTGGGATTTATATTTGGATAACATTTCTTCCAAAAGAGGAGTCTCAGGAGCTTACTTATCTTAATTTGGTAAGTATGTCACTCTATGTTTTGTTTGTATAATTCTAGATATCAAATTTTAAATGATGGTAGAAATTTATGTCTTTGTCTCTCTTTTTCTCATAATTGATATGGAATAGATGACCAATTCATAGAAAATTCCTAAGCTCTTTAATTCTAGCATGGCATACTACATATTTTAGGTTTGTAAATCTACCTATATTCCTTTTCTATGGGATTCATTTTTCATAATTTTACAATCTATCTTCTAAAAATTTTATATCAATTACTAGATTCTTTGATACATTTTCAAAACACTTTCATATTATGCAAATCCTTTTCATGGTTATAAGTCATGTTTATAATTCTTTTGACTAGTTTCTATTGGATTAATTTTTTTGCATATTATTCTATATCAGACCAATACCAAAGGGGAAATGTCAAGGATTGGATGACTGCTTCTTAATATGCCAATATATATATATATATATGTTATGAGTAACCAATGCATATGGAAAGAGTCAGCCAACCAATTTTATATTAAGGCTTTGCATATTGTCTATATATAACATGTCTTCATTATTCAGGTTTAGGATTTATTCCTCTTTTTAGTTTTTTTTTTTTTTGTGTTTATTTTCTCTTCTTTAATTAGCTAAAAATAGTTATACTTTGTTTTAAAGGAAGGGTGACATAAGGAGCATTAGCAAGGCGATTCTTCTCATTCTTGCAATGATGGAGAAACTTGAAAGATATATTGAGGAGGTAGTGGCACTACCAAATAAACAAAAACATATTTGTTCTTGCCATGATTTCCTTTTCTTTTTATTCTCCTTGAGCATCACATCCATGCCACTACATCTACATCTTAAGGATCCATAATACTATCTCCCTCATTTCCTTTCTCTTTCCTGTATCCCATTATAGTCTATGCATATTGATGGCATTAAATGATCAAATATATGTTCCAAAAAAAAGGTTGTGGTATATCAATTCTCTCTTAAATTTTGATAAGCATAATGTCATTGTCTATTTGTCCAAGCGTAGATATTCAAAATGTAGATACTAATGGCGGTGGAATTTTATGTCTTAGAGAATTTTAGCAAGTTAGAGTTTTTTTGGATGAAGGTAGCAACCAATTCAAAGGACTTGAGAGGTAGCATCCAATATGTATTCACTTTACTACATCGAAGAATTGAACATGTTGGGTATGTGCTCATTCTTCAACTTAGGTAACATAGATGGTAGGTCACATCACTAAACTTTTTATTATTCATTGTCAAGCTTGAAATCACTACTAGAGGGATGTCAAAGGAAGCAGGTGCAAATTGATCTAATGACTTATCGTGTCTCAAGAACTCCTATATATCTACTAGTCTCAAATAGCTAATGCACAAAGGACGTGTTCCCTCTTTTCAATTCAAGTGCCCTATCCACAGTGCATTTTTTTTAGGTTTGCTATGCCAACTTCTTTTTCTTCCTTTGATGGTGACTTCATTTCTTATTTTACAGTCAATCTTTTCCAATTCTTATTTTACAAGTTATGTACAGGTGGTGCATATGGAATGAGTCAGCTCGCTCACATCATTGTGTATATTATTCAAGTATGTTGATCTAACCTCTCTTCCCACCTCTAAATTCTTTATAGCTTAGTTCTTCACAACCACTTTCTTAAGAACTGGTAAAGTCTAAATTTCGATTCTTGTATTTCAGTTGTTTAAGGCAATAGAACAACAAGAAGTTGAGCAAGTGGCTCATACTACAAAATTGAAGTGTGTCATACAATTTATTCTCAAATGCCCTAGACCTAAGCCTTTGTATATAGTTCTTAACTCAAAACAAGTAATATGATGTTCAATATGGATGTTCTCTTCTATGACATGAGAGTAATAATCCCTTGATCTTTTGTTCTTCTTCTCTTAGGAGGAATTATATTGTCTACCACTAGAGGAAGAATTTGCTAGAATGCAATATTGTGAGAATATAAAATTTTGTTTAGAGTTTCTTTGTAATTTCATTGTAGGATCATCTCATCTCCAAAGTGAAAAAACTCTTGATTGTAATTGAAGCATTCCATTGTGTACTTAATGTTGTTATCTTGATTGATTTGATAGGTTTATTTCCCAATTTTTTAGTTCCAACATAGCAGAACATTCATGACTTATAGATCTTCTAATTTGGAATCTCCTATGACGTCTGTCAAACTCATCAATGATTTGTTTGTATCTTAAAAATTGTTATAGATTTTACTTGTTATGCAGTGGATTTGTTTGTATCTTAAAAATTAATTCTTGTATGATTATTTGTAGGAAAAAAAATTGAGCTACATGCTAGGCCTCAAAGCAAGAAGAATTAATCATTTTGATAAGGTATAGATGGTAAACCTTCATTTTTTAATTGTCATATTGTTTTTTTTATGACAATTAGTGTTACCTTTTAGTTCATTCTCATATTATTCCTTTAATATGGAAATTGAAAAATAGAGTGCATACTTTTTTTGGTAGGTTCATGTTTTGAAATAGTGGGATAAGCCAATCCAAGATGATTGATCTACATGTTCAAGATGTGCTTGAAAGGTGAGTTATGAGTATTTTTATAGTACCATTTACATGTCAATATAGGAGCTATCATTCTTAAACTAACTCATTTCTTTTTTGTTTATTGGGGCATTATAGCTGTGGATCAAGTTTAATCAAACTATCCTTGGGAATTATTTTTGGTGGAAGATAACATCATATTTTATAACCTTGTCATTAATTGTTGACATGCAAAAGCTCTTTAGTACAACTTATGGACCAAGAGAAGGTTTGATTAAGAGAGGGAGAATGGATTCAAAATTCTCTGTGATCTCTACTTCTGACACTTTTAGAAGCTTCAATCATGCTTCGATGAACCATTCGGTTTATTTAAAGCTTTTGGAATCTCTTTGCATACCATGGAAGTGTATTTTGCTTCTAAATAGAAGTAGAATTCAAATTCAGTATCAATTTTCGTTTACTACAATTATTGCTCAAATCTCTTCACAACCTTTCTATTACTTGTTCTTTCATGTTTCTTTAATGATAAGGTTGACACGATTTGTTACTTTGATGGAATCAATTTTGAATGAAATATGAGTATTCTATTCTACTCCTTTGGTTTGTTGTACTTTATCATCCTTATGTGGACGTACCCAAGATTCTTGTGAACCATTAATCTAATGTTTGTTGTTTGTATTTGATATTAAGATTTGTTTATAATTCCTTTTTTTAATATTTATTTATTTTGTAATACTTGGTTTATTTTGATATGGGGCTTTTATGGGGTTTTTGATCAAAGTGAGATGCATGAAATTTTAAAATCCAAATTAGGCAAGAAAATCAGTTCCTGCAATATATATGGCAATGAGAGGCTATTTTCTCTCGGGATTGTTGCTTTATGCATGGCGTGGAAATGGAGGAGATTATTAAGAGGGAGAGAAGACACATAAATGGTGTCTGGGGTTTCTGCCTTGTAGAGAGAGAAAGGGAGATTTATGGAGAGAGAAGGTCAACTAGGTTGGGGTTTGAAATTGAATTTTGGGCAGGATCCAAAACGGATGGTAGAGATTGGATCCTGGGTATCTGACGGTGGAGTTTGGAGTTTGAATTTGTTTAATGGGGTGGGATGTGAGCTTCTCACTTTTGGGCTGGGGTCCAACAGCCCAACTTCTTTTAAAATATTTTAAAAAATATGACATTTCAAAAAGTATTAAGTTATCTTTTTAAAAGAATACTTAAATTTAAATACTGAATTTTAAAATTATTATTTTTAAGAAATATTTTAATAATATTTAAATTTAAATTAAATCGACACAAGTAAAAATATATTTTACAAACATGATTCTACATTCATCACTCATTGTTTAATATAAATATTATACATCTAACTTAACTATCTAAAATACTTTAAATATAGTTGTTTAAAAAAATTATTATTTAATATCAACGAAAATAAATATTAGTTAAAATCAATGAGGATATATATTAGTAAAAATCAATAAGAATAAATATGTCAATTTTATTATTTAGAATAAATGTTAAATTAACTTTATTTAACATTATTAATGCATAAAATAAAAAACAAATAATAAATTTGAAATCATTATTTAAGAACAATTTAATTAAATTCTACTTAAATTATTAAATAATAAATATTATGTTTACCAAATGCTCTTTTAGTATAATAAAAATAGAGATTTAGGAGTCAATCCCTTTTTACTACATGATAATTGGGTTAACCATCACTTTTTTGCAAGCCACTTTTTGATATTATATTTTTCAGATACAAAATGATTAAAAAAAAACCTAAAAACAGAAAGGAAAAAGATGCTTTGTACAAGATTCGTTATGGTTAAAGTACAAGTAAATAAATAAATAAGATTACATCACCATCGAGTCACATGTTTATGTTGTTGGTAAAAAAAAAAATATTAATTATATTCAAATGATTAAAAAAAACTCCACCGGCCAACCCAAGTTGGTTTATATTATTGAAACAATACTCCGTTTAGTCTATATTAGAATCCAATTTTTGTTTAAATTTTTAATGAAAATAAAATTTGTATCATATCATTAACATCACCGCTAAATACCCAACAAAAATATATAGATAAAGGCTTATTTCATTGAACTTCAATATTTAAAAATATATTATATTTAATATTAAAAATGAGATTTAGAGAGTGTTTAGTAAATCAATATAATGAATTAATATGACTTAACTTATTCTTATTCTTATATCTTTTTGTTGTCTTATTTACCAACATTGGTGAGAGTATATTTGACAATCACGATTCTACATCCACGACACATTTTTTATAATAAATATTATACAATTAATTTATGTATCTATAACACTTTAAATATAAGTGTTTAAAAAAATAAAATTATTATTTAAAATTAATAAAAATAAATATTAGCTAAAATCAATGAAGACAAATATTAGTCAAAATTAATAATAGTAAATATATAAATTTCAATATTTAGAATAAATATTAAATTAATTTTATCAAACAATATTAATACTTCAAATAAAAACCTAGCAATGAATTTTAAATCAATATTTAAAAATAATTTAACTTAAAATCCACTTAAATTATTAAATAATAAATATTATATTTTACCAAATGCCCTTTTAGTATGATAAAAAAAGGATTTAGGATTTAGATACAAATAAATAAATCCCTTTTTACTAAATGATAGTAGGGATTAACATTCAAATAAATAAAATCCCCTTTTATGCCACTTTTTGATACTATATTTTTATACAAAATGTACAAAAGAAAAAAGATAAGAAAAAAATGCTTTGTAAGATATTAATTATGGGCAAATTACAAGTAAATAAGATTAAGATTACATCCCAATTAAACGACATGGATAGGCTGTTGGTCAAAAAATTAATTCTATTCAAATGAATAAAAAAGCTCCACCGGCCATCCCAAGTTGATTTATATTATTGAAACAATAATATACTAAGCATATACAATTCAATAATTCAACCAACATCATCTTCATCACCTAACCCACTTCAAATAAATATTGGGTTCAGTTTTAATTGTCTACACCTTTTAATCAAAGATTACAAAACTTGGACAGCAAATGGTGTCTTTTATAAATGTCTTCCAACAACTTATCCAACTTTTAATCAAAGATTACAAAAAATTTTAATTGAAGTTTTGTGGAATGTTGGATCCAGACAAAGAGTTAACAACCATGAATAGTACCAATGAGTTCAATTTCAAATAAGCATGGGGCCTCCACCTCAATGTCACCACATGTTTGAATAAAAATCATAAAAACGTTCATATCAACTCAACATACATAATTCAATTATTCAACCAACATTATCACCCTACTTTAAAAAAACAATAAAAAATGATTAGATTGTGATTCTTCAAAATCTAACCCTTTTTAAAAGGTAAGAGTCTAGGAAAATGAGTATAGCTCTTTGAATACCCCCTCTTCATGTTGTTTGTCTATATTGCTTTCTTTCTCCATTATCTTATAAATTCCAAAAAAAAACTATTGGACCAAGTGATGTCGGATGGGACTATAACACAATATTTTTCTTATGACCCGAAAGCATGGTCTTGGCACCAATCATGGCGGAAGGGACTAGAGCGCAAGGACAAAGAAGATTTGAAGATATTGTTAAGCAGTTGTTGGATTCATCGAATAAATAAGTGGCCACTTTATCGTAGTTACAAAATTCATTAAATAAACAAGAAGCTATTTTATCAACTTCGATTATAGCAATAAATCTGAAATTCGAACATATGACCCTATTCAATTTTAAAAAGTACATATAAACAATTGTGATATACATAATAGATAAGAGTATGTCAGATTTGATTATTCTTAATATGTAAAGAAATACAATGATATATAAGGCATAACAAGTCTTTTACTAGGGTAGCTAAGGCTTTATATACATGAAACCATGCAAGAAATCCATAGACCATTCAAATATAAAAATTATGATAATTAAGATTATGTATGATTCTTAGAAAATATTAAGAAAAAAAAATTATAAGAAAAATTATTATTTTATGTTTGGATGTTGTGGAAAATGTGAGGAAAAAGTATTATGGAAAAAAATTAGAGGAAAATGCTAAAAGCTTTTTCTCCCCAATTCCCTTATATAAAAGTGAATAAAGTTAAGGTTGGAGAAAGTATACTCCTCCGATAATTTAATTTTCTTTCTCTTAACTTTTTCATAGACATTCCAATAAGAGAAAATTAATATTTATAAATTTTTGTGAATTATATTTGTTATATAGAAAATTTGTCGTCTGGGTTTTTCCCACTGTGTGGCCACGTTGTGTTAGATTTGTAATTCTGTTGTTTTGTTCATCTCAATTGGGATTTAGGAGAGAGTAAAAAAGAAAAATCAATCAAATGGAGGAGAGAGAGCGAGAGAGAGAGAGAGAGAGTGCGAGATAGCTAGAGTGAGGGAGTCTGAGTGCGAGGAAGGAGAGCGAGGGGGGCTGCAATCGAAGGAGAGCGAAGGCGAAGAGCGAGGGCCTTTGCGTCCGAAGGATATCGACGAAGGAAAGAGAGGATTTCTATGGCTGAATGGGAACGGGGGAGAAGATCGAGGGCGCTCGAGCCGGAGTGAAAGTCTAGAGGGAGCTGATCTCTTGGGGCACCGGGATAACCCTAGGAAGAACAGGTTCAGTGTCTAATCGAAGACCTTTGAGATCGAGGTGGAAGTAAAAAAGGGCAAAACGCAGCTTGTGGTTTTGGAGAGGAAAAGAGGGACCTCGTCGTGGGTACGGATGGGAATAGAGAGCCTAGGGTTTTTTCTGGAAGGTTTGGTCCATTGCTGTAAAGACTCGAATGGTGGGAAATGGAGAAGAAACTGGAAGGAAAATGGAAGGGCCTACTCTATGGTACGAGATGAGAATAGAGGCGGGTGCTACATCAGATTAGGAGTGGTGGATATGGAGAACAAAAATGCTAGTATTTTTATCCCCAAAGGGAGAGGAGCAGTGGGGGGCTGGACCTCAATGATTGAGTCGCTAAGGCGTCTGAGTATTGTTAAGAAAGGGGATGAGGGCAAGAAGACTGAGGAGATGTTGTTGAAGCCTATCACGACGAAAACTTTTGCGGAGGTGATTAAACAGCCGATGAGAAAAGATCATGCAGCAATCAAGGTGGCGGTTAGAGAGAAGGAGATAAGTAGAAATATGGAAAAACTGGGTCATTGTTTGGTTGCGTCTTGGAACCCTAGATCTGGGAGAGGGGACGACCTGAAGGCCTGGGGAACCCTATTGGCAAAAGATTGGGAACTGAAGGGTAATCTGGGCATTGCAAAGCTGGAAAGGGGAAAGATTTTGTTGGAGTTTGAAAGATTGGAAAAAGCGAAGAGAGCTCTAGGTCTCGGAAGCATTACAGCAAGGGGGATTTATCTCCGTCTGGAAAAATGGAGGCCAGCGACAGGGTGCATGCTAGAAGGGGAAAAAAGGCGTGAGGCATGGGTGAGAATTGTGGGCCTCCCTGTCTCTCTTTGGGATCAGGCCATCCTGAGAAGGATTGGTGAGGAGTGTGGGGGGTTTCTAGCAATCGATTCCCAAACAGAGAAGCTAGAAGAGCTACAGTGGGCGCGGATCCTGGTAAAGACGAATGAAGAAGAACTACCCAATGTGGTAGAAGTTTGGATTGAAGATCTGTGCTATGCGCTAACCCTTTGGTGGGAGGTCAGGCCGGTCTTGAAGGTAGGGTCGGCAGGGCTGAGAGGGTTGAAGAATGCTGCAGTGGTCGAGGTTAGGGGTGAGGCTTGTGCACCCGCGAAGAAGTGCGTGATGGAGATGGAGGGTGTCACTAGGATCGAGACGCTGTAGCAGCTGGTAGATGGGACAAGGAGCCAATCTGGTGGGTCGGAGCGTCTGGTGGAGCCCCGTTTGGGTGGGCTGAACGAGAGGGGCCCCGCTAAAGTCTTTCGGAATACTGAATTGAATTCTAGGCCTCCTGGGCCTGATCCAAATGCTTTCGTGGCTGGGCCGTCGCGGGGTGGGTCGTCTGGGCTATTGGGTGATGGATCACATGCTGTTGGGCTGCTACCGAGGGAGGATGTGGAACGGGCCAAGCCAATTTTGCAATCAGTAGTGTCTGGGCTGGGCTATAAAGATTTAGGCCTGTCTAGAGAGGCTTGCTTGTTGGGCTGGACTGGCCCACGACTGCTGAAAGGGCCAGATGCAGGCATTTCCTCTTTCTGGTTGAAGAGCAAGGAGGAGATGGAGGATCCAAGCCTTGCGGAGAGTCCAAAGACTGATGGTGCCCTAATGGAAGAAGCTCAGAGGTATGGAAACACATCTAGTCTTGGTGGATTATTGGTCCCCGCTGCTTTCTTTTCCCCTCCTCTTTTTTCTGGTCGGACCCCTTTGGGTTATTACGACTTCTCTGGTGTTGGTTGGGAGGTAGCCCAGAGAGAATCCCAGGGCTGCATTGTCAATGGCTTAGGGTTTATGGAGCAAAGGGCAGTAGCCAATTGGGAGTTGATGGAGGCCAGCAATGGCAGTAATGGAGAAGGTGGAGAGGAGCTACGTCTGACCCGTACAGAGACACAGGAAGACAAAGGATGGGAAGAGGTTGATTGGGAAGATAGTGAATTGGCCAGGTTTAGCAAATTTCTGGGGTTTTCGACAAAAGGATTGGAAAAGGATATCTTGGACTTTTTGGTTAAGATCAGAAAAAGGAGGGAAAAAGTCCATAGTAAACTTCTTTTGGACAAATCGAAGTTTGAACGGGAGCTGAAAAGATTAGAATGCTCCATTAATTACGAGAGGGGGAAGAAGCTGAGGAATGGTATGCAAGAAAGAGGGGATCAAATGTTGGTAATCCAATGAAGTTAAGACTGTTAAGTTGGAACGTGCGGGAAGCTAATGATAGCTCCAAAAGAAAGGTGATTAAGGCCATGATTAGGAGTCAAAGGGTGGACTTGTTTTGTCTCCAGGAGACAAAAATTCAATCAATGGCTGAGGGAATGGTTAGGAGTCTAGGCACTGGGAGGTTTCTGGAATGGGGTGCTTTGGATGCTCATGGCTCTGCAGGTGGTGTGCTGATTTGTTGGGATAAAAAAACCTGGGAAATGATTGAGATGGAAGTGGGTCAGTTCTCTATTTCCTGTAGGCTAAGGAATATGGAGGATGGGTTTGTTTGGATCTTCACAGGTGTTTATGGGCCGTTTTCTAGGGAGGATAGGGAGGCTTTTTGGGAAGAGTTAGGGGCAATTAGAGGCATATGGAGTGACCCGTGGTGTATAGGGGGCGATTTTAATGTCGTCCTGTCTCAAAGAGAAAGGAGCAGTCAAGGAAGGATAAGTGGTGCAATGAGAAGATTCGCCCAGACAGTAGATGATTTAGAGCTTCTAGATATTCCGTTGCAAGGTGGTGTGTTCTCATGGAGTGGGGGCAAAAATAACCAAGCATGGGCAAGATTGGATAGATTCCTTGTGACCCAGTGCTGGCTGGATAAGTTTTGTGGGGTTGTTCAATGTAGGTTGTCGAGGCCCACATCTGATCACTTTCCTATTATGCTGAAGGGTGGAGGGTTAAGACGAGGCCCATCTCCGTTTAGGTTTGAAAATATGTGGCTGAAAGTAGATGGCTTTAAGGACCTCCTTCGGGAATGGTGGCAGGGGACTGTGGTGAGGGGGAAGGCCAATTTTAGATTGGCCTCTAAGCTGAAGGTGATGAAACAGAAAATCAAAGAGTGGAATAGGGAGGTGTTTGGCAGACTAGAAGTTAACAAGAACTTGGCTCTCCAGCAGGTTGAGTTCTGGGACAGGGTGGAAAGTGATAGGAGCCTGTCAGTAAGCGAAACGGAAATGAAAAAGGGAGCTAAGGAAACTTTCAAAAAGTGGGTTCTTCTGGAAGAAACACACTGGAGACAAGTGTCAAGGGAGTTGTGGTTGAAGGAAGGGGACAAAAACACAGGCTTCTTCCATCGGATGGCCAATGCCCATCGTAGAAATAATTGCCTGGACAAAGTCAAAATCAATGGGGTGTGGAAGGCTGAGGAGCAGGAGGTAAGGGAGGGGATTGTGCAAAATTTCCAACAACTTCTCATTGAAGAGCCAAGTTGGAGAGCGGATATTGAGGGGCTGCACCTCCCTTGCCTAAACTCTTGTGAGGCCGAAGGTTTGGAGGTGCCTTTCACTATGGAAGAGATCCACTCTGCTTTGATGGACACGAATGGTGACAAAGCTCCTGGACCAGACGAGTTTATAGGGGCTTTTTGGCAAACATGTTGGGAATTTGTGAAGGAGGAGATCATGGATCTGTTCAAGGAGTTCTTTGTGCAAAAATCTTTTGCAAAAAGTCTCAACACCACTTTCTTGGTTCTTATTCCTAAGAAAGGGGGAGCGGAGGATCTTGGGGAGTTCCGACCTATTAGTTTGTTAGGGGGACTGTACAAGCTTGTGGCCAAGGTGTTGGCAAATAGATTGAAGAAGGTCCTTGGAAAGGTGGTTTCAATGGACCAGAACGCCTTTGTGAGGGGGAGACAGATCTTGGATGCCTCTCTTATAGCTAATGAGGTGGTTGACTTCTGGTACAAGCGTAAGGAGAAGGGGTTGATCTGTAAACTGGACATCGAAAAAGCATATGACAGCATCAACTGGAATTTCCTTATGAAGGTCTTACAAAAGATGGGATTTGGGACTCGGTGGATGGAGTGGATTTGGTGGTGCATTTCAACTGCCAAATTTTCTATTTTGGTAAATGGGGTACCAGCAAGTTTTTTCCCAAGTTCCAAGGGGCTGCGTCAGGGTGATCCTCTATCTCCCTATCTCTTTGTCATGGGTATGGAAGTGTTAAGTGCTCTCATAAAAAGGGCTGTTGGGGGAGGGTTCGTCTCAGGGTGCAGCCTTAGGGGGAGAGGAGGGCTGGTGATGGAGGTCTCTCATCTACTATTTGCGGATGACACAATCATCTTTTGTGAAGCTAAGAAAGAGTATCTAACCTCTTTAAATTGGATTTTGGCTTGGTTTGAGGCGGCGTCTGGTCTAAGAATAAACCTAGCTAAAAGCGAGCTAATCCCTATTGGGGAGGTTGAAGAAATTGAGGAAATGGCTGTGGAGCTTGGGTGCAAAGTGGGAGCTCTTCCCTCAGTTTATTTGGGGCTGCCTCTTGGAGCCCATCACAAGGCCATATCTATGTGGGATGGGGTGGAAGAAAGAATGAGGAGAAGATTAGTCCTTTGGAAAAGACAATACATTTCTAAGGGCGGGAGAATCACCCTCATCAAGAGCACCTTGGCCAGCATTCCAATTTATCAATTGTCCCTTTTTCGGATGCCAAAGTTAGTAGCGAAAAGGCTTGAAAAGTTACAAAGAGATTTTCTTTGGGGAGGGAGGAGAATGGAAAGGAAAATTCACCTCATCAACTGAGAGGTGGTGTGCACTCAAAAAGTGAATGGAGGGCTTGGCATTCGGAAGATTGATCTCCTTAACAAAGCCTTATTGAGCAAGTGGATTTGGAGGTTTGCCTTTGAAGAGGATATTCTTTGGAAGAAAGTGATTGGGGTGAAATATGGTCAAGAAGGTCTTGGTTGGTGAACAAATGAAGCTCGTGGAGCCTTTGGGGTTTGGAAGGAGATTTTGAAGGAGGCAAATTGGTGTTGGGATAACATTAGGTTTAAGGTGGGCAAGGGGACTAGGGTAAATTTTTGGACTGATCATTGGTGTGGTGATGAGGCGCTGTCCAGAATTTTCCCTCAATTATTTGCTTTGGCGGTGCACAAAAATGCAACTATCAGTGAGGTTTGGGACTCTAGCCTTGGTCAAGGAGGTTGGAACCTCAGATTTGCTAGGGATTCAAATGATTGGGAGCTGGATTTAATAGAAGCTTTGTTTAACATGCTGAGGGATTTCAAGATTTCCCAAGAAGAGGATTCGGTGGTTTGGAGAGGCGGAGGTCAAGGTATTTTTGGAGTCAGATGTGCTTATAACCTGCTGGCTGCTCCTAACTCCCTTGATTTCCCGGTTAGATGCATTTGGGTGGACAAGGTCCCTACTAAAGCTGTTTTTTTTGCTTGGGAAGCTACATGGGGGAAGATCCTTACGTTGGATAGGCTCTAAAGAAGAGGGTGGCAGCTTCCTAATTGCTGTTTTTTGTGTGGTTGTGAAGAGGAAAATGTAAATCACATTCTTTTACACTGTACAATGGCTAGGGTTCTTTGGGATATTATCCTTGCCTTGTTTGGGGTTCATTGGGTGTTC
Organism: Vitis vinifera; assembly: GCF_030704535.1. NCBI lineage: Eukaryota > Viridiplantae > Streptophyta > Magnoliopsida > Vitales > Vitaceae > Vitis > Vitis vinifera. Next base: position 28,021,607 of record NC_081817.1, read on the forward strand.
CCAGAGACGGTCATAGAGTTGTTACGTAGTTGGAGGGGCTCCTTTGTGGGGAAAAAGAGGAAAAAAATCTGGAATTCCATACCGGTGTGTATTTTTTGGACGGTTTGGAAGGAGAGAAATAGATTAGCCTTTAGAGGGGGTTCTTTAGACATACAGAAACTCAAAAATTATTTTGTTTGTAACTTGTGGAGTTGGGCTAGAGTATACATGGGAGAGGAGTCCTCTTCGCTTTTACTCTTTTTGGAGTGGCTCGCGGCTACTTAAGGGCCGTTGAGGCTGCTTGTCTCTTTTGTTTTTTGGGGGGTGGCTGAGTTTGTATACATCCTGTATGCTTTTGGCAATGTTGCCCTTTAATACAAGTTGTGCTTATTTATAAAAAAAAAAATATTTATAAATTTTTGTAAATGTATTTAAAGGAAATAATTTATTTTTTATGTATCAGTTCCAACTCATTTTACTTATTTTAACTTTTTTATATCAAAAATAAATAATTTAAAAATACATTAATTTCTAACTAATTTTAATTATATTTAATTTTCTTTTATATTTTCTACCATAAAACTAAATATGAGAAAATTATTTTTCTTATTTTTTTTTTCTTTCATTAATACTTTCCAATAACCAAACATACTCTTAAGGTTGATGGAGAAGAACAATGTGGGTAACTAAAAGCATTTAAAATTAAAGTTAAAACCATAATATCAACATATACAATTTTTGATAGTGCATAACTTTGATAAAATATTAAAACAACTTTCTATGTAAGCTAAAAAAGACGATCGTGTGAATGGTAAACATGATTATTTCTTACTAATTCCTAAGAAGGGTTCACGTAGATGTTAGAATCCAAATTTTGTTTAAATTTTCAATGCCCATCCTTTTTGAAAGGTACTTTTAATATAATCCTTTTTTGGTAATGGAAAAAATATGTTATTAAAAAAAATTACAAGATTTATAAAATTTAAAAATGTTTATGCCTATTGCACCTCACTGATCATCTCCTTTCTAAGCTCCAACCAAATTGGTATTGAAGAAAATACAATTGACATTCTAACAAGATTCTCTCCTTCCAAAGCTCTTCATTCTTGATGCTTTTAACTAGTCATTTTGCATTAATATTTAAAGTAGCAAAATATTGAAAAAAAATATATATAAATCTAAGTTTCCAAACCTAATTTAACTATTATTTTTACGAACATTGCTTTTAAAGAAGTTTCCTTCCAAAATAGAAAAATTATTTTATAAACGTGTTATTAGCCCTAATGATACTATCAAATACTAATAATTGGATTTTAGATATTAATATAAAAAAAAAAAAATTCATCTTATTTCAAATTTGAAAATTTTCAATAAAACTTTGAAGAATGATAATAGATGAAAATAAAATTTGTATCATATAATTAGTATCACCGATAAAAACCCAGCAATAATGTATAGATAAAGGTTTATTTCATTGAACTTCAATATTTAAAAATATATTATATTTAATATTAAAAATGACACTTAAAGAGTATTTAGTAAATCAATTTAATGGTTTAATATAACTTATTATTGATTTATTAAAAATTAATTCTATTCAAATGTATAAAAAACTCGGCCGGCAACCCCAAGTTGATTTATATTATTGAAATAATTCTATTCAAATGTATAAAAAACTCGGCTTAGGCAAGACCAACCTTGCTCAGTTGGTATACAACGACCAAGGGGTGGTAAGCTATTTTAATCTTAAAATGTGGGTTTGTGTTTCGGACGATTTCGATGTAAAAGTACTGGTTAGAAATATCATAAAGTCTGCAACTAATAGAGATGTGGAAAACTTGGAGTTAGATCAGTTGCAACAACTCCTTAAGCAGAACTTAGATGGGAAGAGGTATTTTCTTGTGTTAGATGATGTCTGGAACTGTTTTTGAAGGCAATCACAATATTTAGAAGTTTTTGGAATTCTAACATTTTTATTTTAAAAAAAATAAAAATTATTCATATAGGACACTAGATGAGACGATGCAATCAGGCGGCAGATTAGAGAACGAGGAGGTGATAAAAGCTCCAAACCACTGAGCAGTGATTGACGGCAATGCCGGAGAAGATGGCGGAGAAGGAGGAGCAAGGCGGCACAGGAGTAGTGGTGGTGGATCCGAAGCCGAGTAAGGGGTTCACTTCGAAGGCGGTGGATTGGCTGGAGAAGCTGATAGTGAAGTTGATGTACGATTCTTCACAGCCTCTCCACTACTTGTCTGGAAACTTCGCTCCGGTTCGCGACGAGACTCCGCCGTGCAAGAACCTTCCGGTCATTGGGTATCTTCCGGTGGGTGAGATTGACGAAACCCATGTTTTTCTTTTGCGGGAAAACATTTGGCTGCGTGTGCTTGGCTGCTGAGAAAAGAAAAGAAAAAAAAAAAGAAACTTTTGGTTTTTGTCTATTTTTAAGGAAAAGTGAGGCTCAAATACCAAATTTGATTTATTTTACATTCAAATCATTTTCTCACCAAACGAATGGAGCCTAATAGAAATCAATTGTAGTTCGAATTTCAGCTAACTTTTCTTCTTTTGCTGCTTGAATTCCTTGTGTTTTTTTCCCCTAACTTTTTTTAATAGGGATGTTTTCGTTTTCTTGATATATTTCTTGGAAATTCATATATAGTGAATTATTGCATCTCTTTTTAATTTAATATTTTTTGGTTTTTTTTTTTGGTAAATTACATTATTAGTCAGGGAATGATGTAATAGACTAACAGCATGTAGACAGTAGTATAATGCTGGGCAACATAGATATGGCATGTTGATTTGATAAATATAATGCGCAATTTTTTCTCTGTTTCCGAAATATGCCGAGTATTTGCAAAAACTCCATAAAATTTAAATTTGGATTGGTCATTGAATATGAATTGACAAGAGAAATTGGAGTATGAAAGTTTAGAGGATGAATAACCAGTTTCAAGAAGTTGGATTCTGAATTTAGGAAAGAGTTGCTTTAATTTTGTGTTTGTTACTTTGGCCTAGTTAATCAGAATTTTGTTCAAAGGTCAGACAAATTATTTTAAAATTTTAAAAATTTGGGATTTTCCAAATTCATCAAGTGTCGTGCTACTCGATCAGAGTTGTCTTTCGACCAAATGTTAACAAATGGGCTGTAAATTTGCCAGCTCTAAGCATGGTAACAGTTATCGAATCCAGTGTATTTTTTTTCATGAACATGATGGCTGCCAAAATTTGTGTGAGAAATGTAACCCATTTGATGTATATAATTGGGTCTGTTACCCCCCACAGAAAATCTTTGATTTTTTGTGAGAGTGAACAAGAGAAATATTTAGTGAGAAACAAACTATAAGACTATAACATAGTTTGTGTGGTTCACTGCTATGTATCTAGGGGGACAAGCTGACTAGAGATAGATCCACAAAATATGAAAAACATAATAAGATCTTACCTTCCCTAAAATCTAACAGCAACCCCATCGAAACCTTTTGTTTTCTTTTATCTTTAATGATTATGATGAATCCCAATTGCTTAAATACTCATTGTAAATCTGCTAATTTTATTTCCTGTCAAAATTGCCAATAGTTTGATTTTTTTTTCCCCTTGGATACTGTAAGTCTAGCCATTCATCCTCTGCTAAATTGATTTGAAATTGGAAATATTGCTTACAGGAGTGCCTGAATGGAGAGTTTGTCAGGGTTGGCCCCAACCCTAAGTTTTCCCCTGTGGCTGGATATCATTGGTACGCCCTTTGTCTTTATGTCGAACTATTTCTAATAGAGCTTGACATGGTTTTTGGTGGGGTGATTATACTCAGTTGGTTTGCTTAAAAAATGTTAAATTTTTAATTTACCTTCATCCCAATCATGTATACTTTTGTTTTTTACTTGTTTCAGGCTATTCTTGCAAATGAAATGTTAGTTATCAACCCGATGACAACTGTGCTGATCCCTTTTTTCTCTGTGCAGGTTTGATGGAGATGGGTGGGTGTTTTTCCTTCATTCACAACTGAAATGCAATGTAGTCCATGAAGGAATTTTAACTGTTTTGACTTCAATATTTCATTTGGTCCCATTGTGGACTAGCTTCAGTGTCTCTCTGCATGCTGGATCTCTTATCCAATGAAGACAAAACTGATATTTTTGTTCCAAAAGCTATAGTATTGTTTTTCTTAAAATTATTCAGTTCTTTGGTAGGTAGAAATATCTACATTTTTTTTTCATGATTTCCCTCTCTTTGAGATTCTTCCTGTGCCTGAACATGTCCTAGCTGCTTGACCAAGGTTTAAAATTTATACTTCATAGGCATGTAGGAGCTTGTGTATAGTTCCTGTTCTAACATTCAATGCTGAACTTGTTACTAGTCTATCTATGTGGAGTCGCTGGATCAAGTTATTATTCAAGATGAAATTTATTTGTCTCATCTTAGTCTTCGCCTTAGCATATGACTATTAAACGTGAGTCATATCAAAAAAGATATAAATCCCATTAATATGAATATCCTATAATTTTAAGTCTGAGTGGTGATAACATACTGAAGATGGAGATCTTCCTTGGGTATGCTGCTTAATCATGAGGATATTTACTCATAATCAATATATTTATCATCTCTGAGACTGCAACTGTCCTGCTACTAAATTGGAATTTTGTGAAATCAAGAGACTAATACATGCAAGACCCAGTGCTTTGAATAAAAGACATTAATTAAATAATTTAAAACTGGCTGTGGACTATCAGGGAATATGCTCAATTATCTGGGTGCTCTGGGGGAATACTATGTCTACTAGCTGTGAGAGAAGAGAAAGTTCTGACTTCTTTCTGGTTGAGAAGTATTTGCTAGACTAGGGCATAATCTTAGTAATAGAAAAAACATACAACAAAATGTGATGATATGATCTCCCTGTGGCATTTGAAATTTTCTGATTGGTTCCTAGATTATGTAGCATCCTATTGAAAGATCATTATGTTCTTAAAGAATATAAACTTAAACAAGGAGTTGATCTTGGTGAATTTTAATTTTGTTTTCAGCAGCGAAAATTAATCTGTTAATCCAATGTTTGCTTTTCAAATATCTTATTATGTATTTTGACGGCCTTCCTTATTATTTTCCGTCTTGGAGAGTCTCAAGATTGCTTAGAAACCTTACTGGAATTCACTGTTAACTTTTTCTAAAGTAACTACGGCTTTTTATTGTTTCTTCAACTATGCAGCATGATTCATGGTTTGCGCATCAAAGATGGAAAAGCTACATATGTCTCACGTTATGTTAGAACATCACGTCTTAAACAAGAAGAGTATTTTGGAGGAGCAAAATTCACGAGGGTAGGCAGTGAACTGCATAAATTTTTTCCTTCTTCTGGCTGGGGAATAACATTTTCTCTTGCCAGGCTTGCTCCTCTATGGTTTTTGATCATGGATTTGATTCTTCAGTTAAAGTTCTTGGTGAACACTATATGAATTAGAGAAGTGTCATCCAAATGAAATAAGATTTGTTTCTATAAATGAAAAATATTGGTACCTTATAGGAGAATTATGCCTGTGGATTAATTTCAAGGTCAAGAGGATGTAACAAATTAAGATAGAGGGTGAAGTTGAAATTGAGCAAAAATCATAAGAGAAGGAAAATATATAGTCTATAATGCCATAAGAGGAGTAAATATTAATTGATTTGCGAGAATATATGATAATTAATGAAGAAGAAAAGTTAGTTCTAAATTTTAAACTTGAAAAAAAGTAGGTTAGCCTATGGTGCAAATGTTATTTCTGAGATTCTATTATCTTGGGTTTTTGTTTTGTTATTTGCAGTTTGGTGATCTTAAGGGCCTGTTTGGATTGCTTATGGTTAACATGCAAATGCTGAGAGCAAAATTGAAAATATTGGATGTTTCATATGGAACTGGGACAGGTAGGCTTTAAGATTGTGTACGATTGTGCACCTTTTGCAAGAACTCATTCCAGTAGGAGAAGTCACCTGCTACAGTTCCTAAAGAAAGTGTCTTGTATTAATTTGGTTGTCATGTAAGTAGGAAAACGTATTAGAGAAAAGGGTTGACTGTTTAACTTCTTCTTCCAGGTAATACAGCTCTAGTGTATCACCATGGTAAGCTTTTGGCACTTTCGGAGGTTGATAAACCTTGTAAGCTTATATCCTCTCTCCATTTTCACTTTTGAAAAGCATGCATGTTCTCCAAATTGACTATTAATCAAAATGTTCAATGAAGTGAAGCATCAAGTGTTCTATCTCCATGTCTCAATGAAGGGTTTTGTTTTGCCGTTTTGTTTTTTTGGTATCTCTGGTCATGCCACGACATGATGAAATTGTTAGGCTTTTCACTTTCCTGCAAGAGATAAATGAGAACTGTAAAATTATCATTACCTGTGTCTATTGTGGAACTCAAAATTTTATTCTGGCTTTATGAAGATGTCCTAAAAGTTTTGGAAGATGGAGATCTGCAAACCCTGGGGTTGCTGGATTATGATAAGAGATTGACCCATTCCTTCACTGCTCATCCAAAGGTCGACCCCTTCACTGGTAAAAGCCCATCCTTAACAAAGAAATTTGATCATACTATAGTGTAAATCAATTCCTTCTGAGTAGTTAAACCCTTGCATGCAGGTGAAATGTTTACCTTTGGCTATTCACATACACCTCCTTATATTACATACAGAGTTATCTCGAAGGATGGTTTCATGCATGAGCCAGTGCCGATAACAATTTCAGATCCTATCATGATGCATGATTTTGCCATTACTGAGAATTATGCAATTTTCATGGATCTTCCTTTGTACTTCAGACCAAAGGTAAGGTTATTATTTGATTTCTTTTAGTTTGAAATTCTCACATGGTACAGTACACCTTTGATGTTATGATTGAATTTGTCTGCAATAAAAAATTTCTAAAAATTATTATTCCAAATTAACTAAAAATCATCTCAGAGAAGATAAGAACATTGGAAAATGCTCATTGAGTGTGGTTTTTCAAAAGGTGGACAAATCTGCATAATTAAGACTTGTGTGAGCCAAAATGAAACTGGGTCAGCAGTTGGCTGTATTGAATTGGAATTGCTTTTGTATATTTGAGATATATGGAATTCAAATTCCTTTCTGAATCCTTTGGTTTTTGAAGACCTTCAATTCTGTTCTTAGGCCTCAAATCATTCAAAGAAATAGGGGTTTGTTGCAGTCAAGGTATACGGTGTGAACAGTGACTTGCTACACTTGTGTGAGTACTCGCTAGAGCAATGTTGTATATTTATGCTACAATAATACCAATGCTGTCTGCATTAAACATAAAAAAAGTGTAAATAAATCAAATTCAACTAAGGAACCGAAATAAACTCCTGAGCACATTTATGTGGCTAGGAAATCAGGGCTAGCAGGTCTGACCTGAGATGAATATGGAACTGAAGTGTTAAAATATATGTCCAGTTACTCCAGTTATCTGAAGCTGGTGGAGAGGAGTGGGGGCTGCCCCTAAATGTTACCCATGCAAACTCAGAGGGCTTGTTTGTGCTTGAGAACTAATGCACGTCTCTGAAAATTCAACTAAATTTCCTTTGCTTTTCCCGATACCAAGTGGTTTTAGGTAAGACGATGGGGGTTTGGGGGGCATTAGACCCATGGTTACCCATAGGAAAGACAATAATGCAAAATCTGGAAGTATCCTTACTAATAGGCAGTGAAGCCCAAAGTTCAAATCCTTGTGTATCAAGTCTAGTTTTTGAGTTGGAGTTCATAAACTCTTGCAGTAATTTCCAATCTTAATTGAAATTGTAGTGTCAAAAGTTTAATCAATAATTGTAGTTTAAACTAGTGAGATGTTGGCATGGATGATTTGCTTATGAAGATCAATGTGTTGCTTTATGTAAAAAGAAAGGCTAGCGGTGGCATTCTATAATAAGCATAATGGTTACTGTCATGCTCTGATTTCTGACTTCAATCTGATGCATCAAACTGATCACATCTCATTCAGCTTGATTAATTCATGATATTTCAATTTGCAGGAAATGGTGAAAGAAAAAAAGCTAATATTCACATTTGATGCAACTAAAAAGGCTCGTTTTGGTGTACTTCCTCGATATGCAAAGAATGAGCTCCACATTAAATGGTTTGAGCTTCCAAATTGCTTCATATTCCATAATGGTGTGCCCACTTTGCTTTCATCTCCATTTCAATTCTGCAAACGACAATCTCCTCTAAATCTATAAAAAAAAAACAACAATCTCCTCTAAAGTTATCCAGTTTCCTAGGTTCAAGTTCACCCATAGCCTAATAATCATAATATCTGCACATTGATAAAGTTTAGATGGCAAATCTGGTGCTGTCAACATACTTAGCCAGTACATGAGAAGGTTTTTTGGGGTTCTAATGTTAATTCCTTGTCATTGCTCATTGCCTAGAATCTTAATCATTAACAGAACCAATTGCAATAAACAGGGCCAGACTATATCTAGGAGAACAAGAAAAATCCCTGGGTGGATATGAAATTTCTGATATTAGATTGTGTAGGTTTGGACAATATACTAGTAGATTTTATACAAGATCTCATGACTGACATGCCACAGAAAGCACTTTCTCATACTACAAGAGGATCTAGGAAATATTTTCTATTAGATACAAAGCTCAACCTTGGTTTTAGCAGTCTACAGTTGAATATGGCATTGTATCAAAGTTATCTGAAAACATTGTTTATTTTCCAAAAGCTATTCAGATTTTTACAATATTTAGTAAAAATTTGGCTGTGTGCTTCGGGATGGGGAGCCGCATAGCCCACTTAGAACTTTTGCAGTGTTCATTCTGACCTTTTCCATGGCTTCCTTGCACTAGCCAATGCTTGGGAGGAGGAGGACGAAGTTGTTTTAATCACCTGCCGCCTTGAAAATCCAGATTTAGACCTGGTTGGCAGGAATGTTAAAGAAAAGCTTGAAAATTTTGCAAATGAGCTGTAAGAGTATTGCTTTTACCAATTTGATGAGTATATTGCTGGTCTTTGTTTCTCCAAAGTGTTCCTGATTGTTGATATTTCTTATCAGGTATGAGATGAGATTCAACATGAAAACGGGTATTGCGTCACAGAGAAAACTATCAGCATCTTCTGTGGATTTTCCAAGGGTGAATGAGAGCTACACTGGCAGGTATGCATGAACTCTGTTTGTCAGTATTTTGGCAGAATTCTGGGTTGCTGTATGTGTAAAGAGATACTTAAATTCTGCTAAGAAGCCGATATTTAGGAGCGAATGAGAAATAGCCAAACATAATATTAGCATATTTTTCATAACCCTCTTTTAAAATGTTTTCTCTTTTACCTTTTTTTTTTCTTTTTTCTTTTTTCATATGATATTTTGAATGATGGTGTAAAGTTTTCAAACTATTGAAGGCCTGTCTGGGATGACTTTAACCTCTGTTTTTAATCGTAGTCATAAAAGTATAAATAATTACTTTTTTTTGTCTGGTTGATTTTTGTTATATTTGAAAAGAAAATATTAAGGAAAATGATTTCTTATATTTGATTTATCATGAAAAAATACGAGAGAGGATCAAATATACTCGTAATCGTATAGAAACTTATGCATATTCAAAGTACCTATTATTAATATAGACAAGAAAAACAAGTGAATGAGTTTAAGAAGCTACCCAAACAGGACTTTAATCGCTGTACTGTAGTTTGTTCCATTCAATTTTCATCTTTTTCTCTGGGTCAGCTTACATGAGCATTTTATGTATTAATTATCCTCCATGCAAATATAGGAAACAACGATATGTATATGGAACCATACTGGACAGCATAGCCATACTGGACAGCATAGCCAAGGTGGCGGGCATTATCAAGTTTGATCTGCATGCTGAACCCGACACCGGAAAATCAAAGCTTGAAGTTGGAGGGAACGTTCAAGGCATTTTTGACTTGGGGGTCGGTAGATTTGGTTCAGAAGCTGTCTTTGTCCCTCGTGAGCCCGGTATCACCTCTGAAGAAGATGATGGCTACTTGATATTCTTCGTCCATGACGAGAAAACCGGGTATTTGTCTCCCTTCTCACCCTCTTGTTCTAATCGTTTATGAATATGTTGATAGTCATTAGCCACTAAACCATCTATTTGTTTATATTCCAAAATTTGAGACAAGGTGAACTTGTTTGAAAACGATTTATGAAAACAGTTTTCTGTTATTTAGACTGAGTACATTTTTCCAATTTCAAAATATTTTTGACAAATTTTAGTTCTGAAAATAAGGTGATTTTATGGAACATATATGTTTTCAGCTAATTTTTATAGAGTATTCTGAGAAACAATTGAAAATACAACAAAAAAGACCGTAAATTTTTATATTGTTTAGTAGTGTATAATGTCTTTCACGGAGAATAGGCCAAAAAAACTGTTTTTCATATTTGAGCTCTTAAACAGAATTTTGTTTCTAAAAACAATGTTTTTGAAAACAGTCTTCGAACCTTCTTATATTTTTCATTCTCATAATGCAGAAAATCATACGTGAATGTAATCAATGCAAAAACGATGTCGCCCGATCCTGTTGCCATTGTTGAACTACCCAATAGAGTTCCATACGGTTTTCATGCCTTCTTTGTCACAGAGGTGAGTATACTTACTCCTAGCTCCGTAAAGTTTAACCTTTCAAAAAAATAAAATGATAGTTTAATATGGTATCAAAGTTCTTATTAATTAATTGTCTCAAGATTTAGTGTTCTACTGTTTATTTTCTGCTTCTGACTTGAACTCGGGTTTTCTGACTCAGGAGCAACTCAAAGAACAAGCAAAACTTTGAAGAAGAAATCATAGACTGCCATGTAAGGAATGCATGTAGCATACAAATAATGTATCCATGTATTTATCATATCATCTAATGAACCGAATCAATATGTTGTTATAGTAATAATTATGGCTACTTATGAAAGGATATTTTTTTTTTCTTTTTTTTGAATAATAGCATTATATAGAGTCTATATCATTCTCCAAAGGTATGGTTTTCACTTCATTGACTTTAGCATTCTAAAAATTGCATTGCATGTAAATTTAAGAGTGGCGGAGTTTCTATATTTAGAGTCTGTTTCGAAGTGATTCTAATTGACGCACTTCTAATTTTTAGTACTTGTTAGAAACGTCTTTTAGAAAAATTATATATGCTAAAAAAAACAAAGATTTTTGAAGAATTATTTTTCAAGTAATTGTTCATGAATGATGTCAAGTGATTAATCATGTACATTTTTAAAAATGATTTTTAAAAGCTTCTCAAGCACTTATACATTCCATAAGAAAATGTTTCCAAATATTAGAAAGCATTTTTAACCTCTTAAAATCGCTCCCAATCAGGCTTTGTTTAGTTTTGAAAGGTGGGTCTCGAGTTTCAATTTTATGGAATGTCTCCTCTCTTTCAAATGCATGGGTATTAGAGTTATAATTTAGAGTATGTTTGTCAGTGATTTTAGAAAGCATTTATAATATTTCTAATACTTAAAATTTTTCGAGTGTTTAAAATATTAGAAACGTTTCTTAAAATCACTATCAAATACATTTGAGTTCGTTTGATAGTAATCTTAGGAAACATTTTTAACATTTTTAACACTTGAAAATTTTTATCATTTGAATATTAAAAAGATTAAAAACATTTTCTAAAATCACTACAAATGCACTCTTAGAACTTGTTTGGTAGTGATTATAGGAAGCGCTTTTAATATTTCTAATATTTGAAAATTTTTATCATTCAAGTGTTAGAAATATTAAAAATGCTTTCCAAAATCACTCTTAGACGCACTCTTAGAGCATACATGTTGATGATTTTACAAAATGTTTTTAGCTCTTTTAATACTTAAACAATAAAAAATTTAAAATGTTAAAAATATTAGAAGCATTTCCTAGAATTACCACCAAACGGAATGCTAGTTAAGGTTATAATGATAATTCCAATTGAACCTATTCATGAATATCTAACCTACAAGTTTAGGTTGAGAGTTTACAACTTACATTAAGTTCATGGCCAATTAGGGTTTAGACGGTTCTTAAAGTGTATTAAACAAAAAGCTAAAAAATGAAGTCTTATGATAAAAAGAACAATTATTTCAAAGTTATAAAATATAAACAATGTATCAAAGAGTTAAAATATATAATTAGTTATCAAGTTGATATAAAACGGTAATTTTTAAAGCTACGTTTCAACTTTTTAAAGATATTTTAATAATAAAACAAAATTAATAAATAAGTGTCTAAAATTCCTAATTAGAATAGATTATTTTTATATAAAAATATTATATAGCATATCTCTTTATGTGTTATCATAATATTAGATTTTCTTATAGAAAAACAAAAATTATTAGAAATATCTTTATAAATATTTTAAAACATGAGGGGAAAAAGTTATCAGATGAAAATGTATTTATAAAAATTATACAAGATGGATATAGGTATGAACTAGGGAAAAGGTTAGTGAAAGTTGTGTTTTGGGCTTCCCATCCCAACATAATAACATTTTCAAAACCCAACAATGGGAAATATGAGAATCAACTTTTAATATGAAAAGTTTTATCATTTTTGTACACTCTGAGTCGACTCCATCTTCTATGCCCAAATTGCCCCTTCGTTTCTCTAGCTCAGCATCATCCCAACCTCTATATCGCCCGCTCTCATTTGGAAGCTTTCTCTCATCTTCTTTCACTCCTGAAAACCCAAAATCTCTCATTTCACTTCAGAAACCCAAATCCAAAACTCCAAGACGATGTCAAAATACATCTTTCAACTCATCTAGGAGCCATGGGAATCTAAGAGAATCCGAGAAAAACGAAATGGAGCTCGGGTGGAGAGAGTGGGTACCCGAAAACTGAAACCCTAATCTTCAAATGTGTCATAGACTCACAAATTTGTGTCTAAGATACCTCTATCAGCAAGAAATAGCACCAAACATCTCTCCTAGACCATTAAATCGACGAAGCCCTTGAAGAATCAAAGGAAATGGTGCAGAAAATAAAGTGCGGGAGACTCTTAAAGTATTGGGTCTCGACGAATTGATTGACCAATCTTCGATCGATGACTGTACTTTAGGTACTACCTTAATAGCCCTTAGGTACGACCTTAATTACCTTAAGTACTATCTTAACTGACCTTAGGTACTACCTTAGTTAAACTTAGATATTACCTGTGTGAAGCCTTAAAACTTCATTTGTGGATATTACTTACTTCATTTGTGACCTTTAGAGCATGTCATTTTGTGATTAATTAGTGTGATCAGCTTGGTTCAACTTTGGTATTTTGGTGACTGTACCTCAGGTATTACCTAAGTAAAACTTGAGTAATACCTATCTGAAGTCTTGAAACTTCATCTGTGGATATTACTTACTTCATTTGTGACCCTTAGAGCACGTCATTATGTGATTAATTAGTGTGGTCGATTGGTTCACCTTTGATATTTTGGTGATTGTACCTTAGGTACTACCTTAATAGCCTTACCTTAATCTACCTTAGGTACTACCTTAACCACCTTAGATACTACTTAAGTAAAACTTGGGTACTACCTATCTGAAGTCTTTGAACTTCATTTGTGGATATTACTTACTTCATTTGTGACCCTTAAAGCACGTCATTATGTGATTAATTAGTGTGGTCAATTGGCTCACCTTTGATATTTTGGTGACTATACCTTAGGTACTACTTTAATCTCCTTAGGTACTACCTTAACCAATATTAGGTACTACCTTAGTTAAGCTCATTCAATTGTCTAGGAGCCGGTTGGTGTCCTTTTCAATTTTAGACATAAAACCGATCGACCAGTTACCCCTTCCGGGTCGAGAATGAAGTAAGTAATATCCACAAATGAGGTTACGAGGCTTCAGATATGTAGTACCCAAGTTTTACTTAATTAGTACCTAGGTCGATTAAGGTAGTACTTAAGGTATATTAAGGTAGTACCTTAAGGCTATTAAAGTGGTACCTAAGGTATAGTTACCAAAATACAAAGGGTGAACCAATTGACTACACTAATTAATCACATAATGACGTGCTCTAAAGGTCACAAATGAAGTAAGTAATATCCACAAATGAAGTTCTGAGACTTCAGATAGGTAGTACTCAAGTTTTACTTAGGTAGTACCTAAGGTCGATTAAGGTAGTATTTTAAGGCTATTAAGGTAGTACTTAAAGTACATTTACCAAAATATCAAAGTTAAACCAACTGATCACACTAATTAATCACAAAATAACATGTTCTAAAGGTCACAAATAAAGTAAGTAATATCCACAAATGAAGTTTTGAGGCTTTACACAGGTAATACCTAAGTTTAACTAAGGTATTACCTAAGGTCAGTTAAGGTGGTACTTAAGGTAGATTAAGGTCGTACCTAAGGGCTATTAAGATAGTACCTCAGGTATAGTCACCGGTCGAGGTCCAATCGAGGATCGGTCGACCGGTTTGTCGGGACACAATACTTTAAGAGTCTTCCGTGCTTCATTTTATGCATCATTTCCTCTAGTTCTTCAAGGGCTTCACCGATTTAATGGTCTATGAGAGATGTTTGGTGTTATTTATTGTTGATAAAGCTATCTTGGACACGGATTTGCGAGTCAAGGACACATTTGGAGGTTAGGGTATCAATTTTTGGGTATCCGGCCATTCTCTCCACCCGAGCTCCATTTCATTTTTCCCAGATTTTCTTGGACTCCCATGACTCCTAGACGAGCCTAAAGGAGCATTTTGACACCGTCTTGGAGTTTTGGATTTGGATTTCTAAACTGAAATTAGAGATTTTAGGTTTTCAGGAATGAAAAAAGATGAGAGAAAGCTTCCAAATGAGAGAGGGTGATATGGAGGTTAAAATGATGTTGAGGATGCTAAGTTGGAGAAACGAAGGGGCAATTTAGGCACAACAAATGGAGCCGACTCAGAATACACAAAAATGATAAAACTTTTGATGTTAAAAGTTAATTCTCATATTTCCCATTGTTGGGTTTCAAAAATGCTATTACGTTGGGATGGGAAGCCCAGAGCACAACTTTCCCAAAAGGTTTTCAAATGAAAATGTATTTATAAAGATTATTTTTTTTAAAAAAAACACTATCCTACAAAATAAAATACTAGCATCTTTTGAAATTAGGATTTAAATTGGATTAAGAATATATTTCATCAAATTTTCTATCCAAAGTGCTTTTAATGAAAGCATTTAAAAAAAAAAATTGAAAAAAATTACCCATCAAATATTTTTCTTATAAGCACTTGGCATGATTTTTTAACTTTTCAAAATTTCTTTATAAATTTTGTCTAGTTTCCCTTTAAAAGTCAAGTTTCTTATAAACAATTAGAGATCATTTAAAAGTCAAATGATAATTTTTATCCATAAATCAAATTCACATAATCTAAGTAAATTAAGCGTCTTGGACCTTGGTACCCAAATATTCTTAAAATGCCCTTTAATCTTATTTTCAAATATTTGCTTGTATTCTTCAAAATTTGAAAAATCCTCTTTATAAATTTTTATCCATAAATAATATCTCCACACCACAGTAAAATTGCATGAATTCAAATCATTTTTCTTAAAAAAATTTAAAAATAAAAAATAAAAAGTTCAAAAATTGATCAGCATCCCTCAAAATGCCTAGTATCAACCTGGCATGAAACTATGGTTTCCTCAACCACTGCAATAAAGCTTGCAAAAGGGAGCACCAAATTTTCACAAATTCCATGCATACATTCAGATTACTAAATATTTCATCATTGGGATGGTCTTAATAAACTTCGTGGCTCTTTCCAAGTTGCCTTTGCCTGGGTTTGTTGTCTTATGGTTCACTCTGGTGGTAGGTATAACACATTTCACTATTTTCTTAGATGGTTCACACCCTATTTCACTTAAACCCCCTTGTGGCTTGAGGTTGTGATATGGAGCCTGGTTCTTATTCTAAATGTTATGATCATTGAAAACCCAATGAATGGTGAAATGCATCAAATTAAAGCCATGAATTTCGAGCATGATTCAGTATGTTTCTGGGTTACCAGACTTTGATAGGTGGAAGGTAGTAAATTTGAAAGGAATGGATGTGCCTTTCCACAATGTCAGAAGTTTAAGTTGAATGAAATATTTCAAAAGCACAGCAGGTATTGCATTTCCCAATTTGTATGTTTTCTAGTTGCAGATCTTTTTCACTCATGGATCCAATTTTGTCGAATGTTCCATAGAGACATGTATGAGCATGATAGTCTCCATTTAGTTACACAGAAGAAAATGTTCTTTTCATTTTAACTTGGACAGCATGGCTGGAATTGCATGCAAATGGTGGTTTGTTTGCAACATATAAAGCTATAAGATTGTGAGTTGAATTTGCTCAATACACCGACTTGTGTGAAGCTGATCTTTGGTTTACTTCCCAAGGGATCCATGGGTGTGAAGTTAGTTTCATAGATTCTAGTCTATTCAGCTTGGATGCAAACTGTGTTATTTATTCAGGCTGGTCCTTTAGAATATTGATGACAGACTACATAGCTTCAGAGTAAAGGATTTGTCCGACATTCTTAGCCAAATAAAAGCATGTTGAGCTTTCTATGTATGATTGAAATCCAATGTGTGCTATGATTAAATAATGATCATTACTACTCCTTAGTTCTCATTTCATACCTTTTGTTTCAATGGATCTTTATGTAAAAGATCTAAAAGTGATGAGTTGATAGGAGGAGTGCTAAGTTTGATCTAGCGGTTACTAAGTTTGAGTATCTTAAAATGGTAAAATTGTTACTTTGGTAGGTCTCAAAGAATCAGGGAAACAGCTCTGAATTTTTATCTGTTTTTTATGGGAATTGTTTTGCTCCTCTTTTAATGTCTTTATGGTTGATATGTATGTGTTTTGGGATTGTGGTTGAATCTAATTTAAATCCAAACACATGATTTACAATTATCATGTAGTTACTGAAACCACATGCTTTCTTTTTTTAATTAATGATTGATTATTGTTTGTTGTATGTCACTGTAGCATTATAACTCTTGACTTGTGAAAGAAAAGCTCATTTATGTTGTGCAAAAGTTTCTTAGTACCCAGATTCTTTTTTAATTCTGTTTCTTTTATTTCTCCACTGACAAAGCTATCTGTATGCAGACAAATCCTAAGCACAAATGCCATGTATTTCTCTCAAGAGGGACAAAAATCTATAGATTGTTGAAGTTCCACAACTCGATAAGTCATAGTATAGCACAGGATATTTCTTTAGCTCCATATTTATCTACCAAAAGACTCATCTTTGCCTACCAAATATGAGAAATTTTGATATATGATAAGAAGTTGGTCGAAGTGATATCAGGTTTTTGCTAATAAAAAAGAGCTTAAATGCAAAGAGGTCCTGTGTTGCATCTAGCTTGTGTTCTCAAAATTCCTGTTACATTTTCTCTGCTTTAGGTTTTATAAATTATTATGTTCTATTCTGCCATGCCCCCCACATATACCCCTAGTTGGATGGTTTGATATGCATAGCTTATATCTCTTCCCTCTCTCATGCAATGTAGATAATGTTGATCTGGGAACAGCATGTGGCAAGTATTTCCAGGTCTCTTGCCTGAGCATTGTTGATCCAGGTAAGCCTTATATTTCACCATGCTGGACTGATTTGCTTTACCAATTAAGCATATGGCAAGGGTAACCAATTGCACTTTGTTTTTTTTTTTTTTTTTAATATTTGTATGTTGCAGGTGATTCTGATATCATCAAGCAAATGCCCAGTGACCACTGAGCTGACTGTTAGATGGGTGCTGAGGTTTAACATTTCTCACAAACTATAGGACAATTTTGTTTTTTGGTACTACCATAGACAGGAGCCTCTGTAATTGTTGAAATTTTTCGTCCCATCAAAAGGGCAAATTTGATTTTGGTTAAATGACAGCAGACCTTCAAATCGCATACGGTTTTTAGAATCAAAAGAAAGATAGTGTGGGATATCTGTGATTGAGCTGATGCCCTTTTCATCCCTTGATAATCTGATTTTGGTTCCTTAGAATTGTGGGTTTTCTTTTGATGTTTTGCAAGCTGACTTACCCTTCCAGAGTTCTCGGTTTTAGATTCTTGTTGAATTGAATGTGCTGTGCTTAGTGGAATAAAGATAGGTTTTTGATGGAAATCATCACAATTACCAAGAGACCATCTCCCGTTTAAATTGTTTGGAAGTGCCTTCATACAAAAACTTGGTGTTTTGTAAATTTTTTTAAGTTATTTTTAAATAATCTAGAGAATCATTTATAGTAAAATTTTTTACAATTATTCGATAGATAATGCTTTCAAAAATTACATTTTTGTTATATAGTATTAGTTTATGTTCAAACTCCTAATGGTTTTCTTTAAAACATGTTGACTCAAAGAAATGTTAACATACCAAGTTGTTATCACATGTAACTCCAATGTGTCATTCGGGGGGAAATGGGTGAAATTTACCCTCAAACAAACCATATACAAAATCAGCCATTCAGTGAAAGGAGAGGAGAGTATCAAAAACGCTTTTCATTTTCGGACATTTGATTGCCATCTGAATTTCACAGGGATCTTTAGCAGAAGTGATCATCACCCTTGCACTTTCACATCAAAAACTTCATACATCTTGTAGCCATCAACATTGAAATGCACCACTCCATATGCTTATATTAAATCAATCAATATAAAAAAATCATGAATACTATAAAACAAGACAAAGAACACCTGCTTTGAGAAATGATTCTCCTTATTCTTCAACAAATGGAATGCAAAGGTTCCCTTCAGAAGTAGAACCATAGAACTCCCTAAAGAGACAAGAAGAACAAGAAGTAGCATGGAAACTGATGTGAAAAAACCTGAAATTCTTTAAACCCTAAGGCTCTGTTTGGTTCCCGAAAAATGCGAGAGAAAGAAAATTGGGAGGAAAAATAGAAGGAAAGAAAAAGGTAAGGAAAAAAATATAATATTTTTCACTTGTTTGATTATCCATGGAAAATTCAAGGGAAAAAAAAAAGTAAGGAAAAATAGAAGAAAAATAAAATCAACAATTTGTCTTAAATGGTTATCAATTTGTTGAATGATAAAAGAAATTAATCCAATAAAAAAACTGTTGATAAATGTGAATTTTTCAACATAAAACATTGCTCATAAAAAGTCTCTACTATTATTTTTTTTATTAATAATTATAAGATTTATGTATAAAATTTTCCTCATGTAATACAAATAAAATATACAAGTAATAACTATTTTTTATTTTCAAGGGAACATTTATAGCTAATAAAAAGCTCTTAAAAAATTCAAAAGGATTTTCAGAATCAAAATTTAAAATTCAAAATTAAAAAGGATTTTCTAAATCTAAATTTAAAAATAAAAAACTACTATATAAAATATACTACTTTTTATCACAGTTTCTTCAATACCCATTTCAAAAGGCATCATTCTCTCTTTTGATGATCTTTTAGATGATCCTTGGGGACATACCGCACTTGAAAAGTGAGGCTATTCTTAAGGTGTTTTTGAATACCCATTTGAAAATTTTGGTGGGCTTTTGTTTCAGTTTTCAACTCAGGGAAGTTCAAAGTCAAGAGGAGAGAGCACTGACTCAAGATCAGCAGTGAACACTCTTTCAAGTAGAGCTGAGGCCCAGTTGGAATCGGAATCTCCTATCAGTATAAAGCCAATGTCTGATCACCTGGCTTTTGATCAGAAGCATCTACAGTTTCAACAACATCAACAGTAGTTAGAGGATGGCAAGTAATAATTCTATATTAGCAAGACCATAAGAATCTCAACCAGCTGCTTCTAAACCACCCCCAGAAAAAGTTCTCAATTCTCAAACTAAAACCAAAACAGGTATCAAAACTAAGGTAAAAGTAGCTGCAGATTTGATTATCCTTAAGTTGGTTTACACAACTTCTAACAGCAGCCAGCCATTGAAATTAGCCAACTATACAGAGTGCCACTCCACAACCCCATGATGCTATCTATACAAAACATATCACCTTAAGCACCTAAGACAATCAAACTAAACTCTGTGCTCTATTCGGTAGCCGCAAAAACGTAGATAATCAGAGAATTCAATAAAAGAAGAAGTCCAGAATTTGAAATTCAATTTGTAAATTATCGAAAACTCAAGAAACAACAAGCTGGTCTAAACCAAAAAAAAGCATAATTTCCTCCATTTTTCAGCTAACCAAACAAAGGAATAATTGAATAACATGCTGAAAAGATAGATGAATAAAAAAAGTCTTCATAAGTCTAAAAATATAATAGATCAATTTCTAATAGTCAACTATCATCCATGAGTTTTGATATCAAAACTTCACGTATAGCCCTAAAACAAAACTAAAACTAAAAATAAAAATAATCTCCATCTCAAATTAGGCATACAAAAAAGTAGGTCCAAATTTAACTGACAACCAAAGCTTACGCTATCAATTGGACAAGCAAGGAAGGCTCGAGCTGCACTCACATCACCAATAAGAGCTTGATATGCTTTCATATGAGATACATCACTCATGCCTCCAATCTTAGCAATCTCTTCAAACAATTGCTCTTTTGTATAATTTTGAAGGTTGTTTCTATCAAGAGCCGCAACAACTGCATCCATTCCAACTCTAATTGACCTCAATTCTTCACTTACAATGTCAGCATATTTTGCTTTTCGCTTTTTTGTTTCTTTGTTTGACTTTGGTGCAGAAACAGATGCATCTGCAGATGAGAAAAATGTCTCAGTTGTTGCTTCATTTTCAACAAAAGCAAATGTTTCATCTCTGATCCCATGTTGTGATGATCCTAATGGAATTGTGCCATCCAAATCTTGTTCCTGGGCCCAATGAAGTTATCTTTCTTTTGCACCTACAGCAAGACTTCCTGTTGCTCGATCTTCTCCAAAAAGAATGGACGACTTATCATAATTTCTAATAGGTTTGTATCTGAGCTGAGATGCTCCTGGGTGTGCCTTTTAACATCAGAAAAAAGAAATATTAACAAAACTCGAGTTCAATTCTAATAATGTCTATTAGAAATTTATAACTATACATTACATGCAAAATTTTTATTTATAATAACTCAAAAATAATAATTAAGTCACCTTAGTGTAAGTAGTCCATACTTCTGTGGTAGCTTCGATCATTTGAGTTGATTCATTGAAACGAAATCCACTACCATTTTGTACAACTTCTTGAGCAGCATAAAAGTTTTTTTTTTAAATTTTTATTTTATTTTTTATGTGCTCGGAGTTACAACTCAATTCAAAATTTTCCCCAATTTCTCGCGCAACCATTGCATAAGTTGTCTTGGTGAAGACTCCTCCTATCTTTTGCCCTTTATGCATTTGCTCCATTAATCGATCAACCAAAAAGTTGTCCTTTTTATCAATCCAAGTCAAGTTTCTTTTTTCACTTACACTTTTGTGTACTTCAAAGCCTTCACTATGTTCCATCTAAAATAATAATACATATATACATACATATATGTATATATACATATATATATATATATATGTGTGTGTGTGTGTGTGTGTGTGTGTGTGTGTGTGTGTGTGTGTGTTTAAAATGAAAAGTCAAGAGGAGGAGATATAATAATAACTTCATTGTGACTCATTCAAAGTGTGATTTTAACTAGAAGAGTTATAGTTCTAAATACAATCATCGTACTTAATATGAAACACAAAAAACTATACAAGAAAAAAACCCTAAAATAAAAGGACTCATCAACGGTTTCTATTGTAATATTTCCACATATCCATGGCTATTTTCTCCCTTAAGATTTCTCATTTCTTGCATTTTTCAGCTAAACTCAAGACCATTGATTCAAACTCTGCTTCTTCGCTTAAAAGCTCTCTATCGACCTCTGCTATTAACCTTTCATCTGGATCAACACCCATGAGATAGTTATGGAGGATACAACATGCTAGTATAATATCAAATTGTGTGTCAACAGGGTAATGTGGCTCCGTCCCACTAGCTATTATTGGAAACCTTTTCTTCAAAATACCAAATGCTCTTTCAATTGCATTTCTCAAGGACAAGCGTCAAAGGTTGAAAACCTCTCGAGCATTTTTTGGTTGATGAACACTATACTCTTTTAAATGGTAACGAGTGCTTCTATATGGGGTAAGAAATCCAGTTTTTAGCTGAAAACCCGCATCAACCAAATAATATTTACCTAAGAAGCATAGACAAAGGATCTTTGTTATTAGTAATAGTCACTTGAGCTAATAAATTATTATATAATCACCAATAATCACCTTGTGGAACAATTAATTTATCAAAATCTCTCATTAATGCATTATCTAAGATTCTTGAGTCTGATGCAGATCCTTCCCAACCAAGTAAAACATATGTGAACTTCAAGTCAAAGGAACATGTTGCTAAAACATTTTGTGTTGGATGGTACTTTCGCCCTCGATACCTTTGTACAACATCATTTGACACTTTTACACAAAAATGTGACCCATCAATCACCCCTATGCAATCCTATAAAGAAACAAAATTATTAGTTTATTTTGAAATATAAATAATATTCTAATGATGTTTATTAGATAAGTAAGTTTACCTTAAAGTAGGGCCAAAATTTGGTATTGTCCTTGATTTCTTGAGGACACTTTAATCCATCAGGCTGCTTTAAGAAGACATCATCTAAAGACATTATAGCTCTAAGAACTTGATGAAAGTGACGACTAATAGTTTCACTAGAATGCTTGAAATAAAATTTCATAGTTCTATTCCTTAAATTATGACCAACAATGTGAAGGAATTTGGCAACTTGTTCTTCTACATTACTATGTGCACTATTTCTAATACGACTTGTTCCCCGAAGAATGTTTACTAGTCTTGCGAATGCATCCTTTCCCATTCGTAGTTGATTATAACAATCTCCATTATCCATTAGTGTAAGTCTTTCCATCAAAGCATGTCGTTCATAATCTCCTTCATTAGGGATTGATCTCTCCAAATAGTTTGAGTGATGATGAACTGAAACAAGAATTGCTGCATATGCAGCATACATAGCAAAGGTTCATTCGTATCTCAAAAATTGTTATAGATTTTACTTTTAATCTAATGGATTTTAGAAAATTAATTTCGTATGATTATTTGTAGGAAAAAAAAATGAGCTACATCTTTGGCCTCAAAGCAGGAACAATTAACCATTTTGATGAGGTATATAGGGTAAGCCTTCATTATCAATTGTCACATTGTTCTTTATGACAATTAGTGTTTCCTTTTAGTTCATTCTTATACTATTCCTTTAATATCGAAATTGAAAAATAAAGTACATACTTTATTTGGTTTGTTGTTGTACTATATATTTATGACATTATTCATGTTCTAAAATAATGTAAGTCAATCCAAGATGATTGATCTGTATGTTCAAGATGCTTTAAAGGAGTGTCATGAGTCTTTTACCGTACAATTTACATATTAGTGTTGGAGTTATCATTCTTAAACTAACTCTTTTTTTCAACGGAATTATAGGTGAGAATCAAGTTTAATCAAACTATGCTTGGGACTGATTTTTACTGGAAGACAACCTCATATTTCATAATGTCACTCATTGTTGGCATACAAAAGCTCGATCATTAAACAACTTATGAAATAAGAGGGTGGTTGATTAAGAGAGGAAGAATGGATTCAAAAATTGATCTCCACTTCTGGCACTTTTGGAAGCTTCAATCATGCCTTAAAGAACCAGTTGGTTTATTTAAAGGTTTTGGAATCTCCTTGCATGTTGTGGAAGTGTATTTAGCTTCTAAATAGAAGTAGAATTCAAATCTAGTATCAACTTTCAATTACTACAAATTGCCGCTCAAATCTCCTTACATCCTTTCTATTAGTTGTCCTTCTATGTTTCTTCAATGACAACATAATTTTATGTTACTTTGATGGAATCATTTTCTAATATTTGTCTATTTTGAGGTTGTAATTTTTGGATGAAACATGAGTCGTTTATTCTACCCTTCTTCTTTGTTGTACTTCATCTTTCTTACATGGACATGCCCAAGATTCTTGAGAATCATGTAAATTTAGTGATTGTTGTTTGTATTTGATATTAAGATTTGTTAATAATTCTTTTTTTCTTTCTAATACTCGGTTTGTTTTTATATGCGGCTTCCCTTGGGTTTGTAATCAAAGTGAGATGCATGGAATTTTAAAATCCAAATCAGGAAGGAAAACCAGTCTTCTACAATATATATTTCAATGAGAAACTATTTTCTTTGAAGCTTTGGTACAAATTTTTTTTTTTTTGAAAAATTTTGAAATTTAGTGTCTTAGAACTTATTTTTAGAAAATGTGAAAAACATAGTAAAAATATTAGGACTATAATTCGAAAGGGTTGTAGTCAATCTAAGTCTAACTCAATCTCATTTTTTAAAGAAAATACTTATCAAGTTGTCCGTAGTAAAATCTTCATTTTTTAAATTTATTCAATATATTTATATTAAAATTTAAATAATTAAGGAGACTATTTCAAGATAGTAATTAAAAATAAAAAATAAATTTATATATCTTTTTAGAAAAATGAGATAGAGTAATTACAATTTAATATTATTTTCTTAAAATTAAAAAATAAATAAAATGAATATTATTAGTGTTGAGTTATGGTAAGTCTTATTATACTATACACTTTTCACCGTAA
The DNA here is from genome assembly GCF_030704535.1 of Vitis vinifera. Classification (NCBI taxonomy): domain Eukaryota; kingdom Viridiplantae; phylum Streptophyta; class Magnoliopsida; order Vitales; family Vitaceae; genus Vitis; species Vitis vinifera. Next base: position 28,046,158 of record NC_081817.1, read on the forward strand.
CAATCAATCGACCTTCATGATGCTAACGTCAATGGGTGTGTGGGGTTTGAGGCATATGCCCCAAAAGGTTGAGATTAGGTTGCAGTAACAGGGAAAGTATATAGTAACATTAGGCTACAAACAACTTAACATAACCTAATATTATTTTTTTAAGTTTAGGTTGAGATTAGGTTGGTTGGTTGGATTATAATCAAGAGGTCAAATCGATCAAGTCATATAATTTATAATCCATTCACAATGTTTTTTTATATATACATATATATTTATACCAAAATCTAAATAGTAAATTGGATACAATTTCAATATAATAACAAAAAAGTAAAAATAAATTTATATATCTTTATAAAAAATAAAAATATATATTATAAAATTATATTTAATATTTTTTTTCTCAAAAATAAAAAAGAGAATAAATAAAATGAATACTTTAATGTAAGATTATATAAATTATAACTAATATAAAAATATTAAATTAAATTACTTAAATTATCCAAACCTTAGTCTAAATATTAGTCAAATTGAGTTTGAGTTAAAAAAACTTTACTTAAACTCAACCTATATTAAAAATGATTACCCACCCTTGTCTAAAAGTAGGATTTGTCGAACCTATTTTTTTTTTTCTCTCTTTTAAGTTTACTTGAAAATAACCATATAGCCTTGTAATTAACTTTATAATGAGTTAAATATTTTATATTCTTTAATTTTAAAATATAATTGGTATAATTTTTGTTTTTTTAAGCAGACAACTTTCCAAGATGTAAACCTTATAAAATACTTGCATGCCATGCAAGTCTTCCTCATTGTTATGAATCATGTCTGTGATTCTTCTGACCAGTTTCTATCAGACAAATTTATTGCTATGTGCTGATAGCCCAACCTACATATATGCTCTCCTCAGCCTGTGCATGCCATCCACTATAAGCATAACTTTCCCTTGTTTTACAAGTGTATATGCTTTCAGAGAGAATGTTTCCAACGTCACCCAACTTAATAAATACGAGTATGAATCTTTCTACCTTGAACTTTTTAATACCTAAAGAAATACAATGATATATAATGCATAACAAATCTCTTTTGCAATGTAGCTAAGGTTTTATATACATGAAACCACACAAAAAAAAAAAAAAAAATGCATAGACCATTCAAATAAAAAATTATGATAATTAAGATTACATTTGATTCTTAAAAATATCATGGGAGAAAAATAATATAATAAAAAAATCATTAAATAGATTACGTATATTTGATAAAATAATTTAATATTATATACTTAAAATTAAAAATATTTTTAAGTAATAAGTTAAAATAATTAATTTATTTTTATCAAATCTTTTTTATCTCATTTGCTGACTACGATAAAAATATATTTTACAACCATGATTCTACGTTCATGATTCATTTTTTTTTAATATAAATATTATCAATTAACTTGACTATCTAAAGTACTTTAAATATAGTTATTTAAAAAAATAAATTTATTATTTAATATTAAGAAAAATAAATATTAATTAAAATCAATAAGAATAAATATTAGTCAAAATTAATAACGGTAATTATGTCAATTTTATTATTTAGAATAAATGTTAAATTAACTTTGCCTATCATTATTAATACTTAAAATAAAAACAAATAATAAAATTTAAATCAACATTTAGGAATAATTTAACATAAAATCCACTTAAATGTTTACCAAATGCTCTTTTAGTATAATAAAAAAAGGGATTTAGGATTTAGATATAAATAAATCCTTTTTTTACTACATGATAATTGGGATTAATCATCACTTATTTGCAAGCCACTTTTTGATATTATATTTTTCTGATACAAAATGATAAAAATAAATAGAAACAAAAAACAGAAAAGAAAAAGATGCCTTGTACAAGATTAGTTACGGGTATAGTACAAGTAAATAAATAAATAGATTTTAAAAAAAATCCACCTACCAACCCAAGTTGGTTTATATTATTGAAACAATAAGTCTCAATATTCTAAGTAAACCATGTGCGAGACCTCGAAAAAATATCTATTGAAAACTAATGCGTATACAAGCATTGCTTTTAAAGAAGTTTCCTCTCAAAATAGAAATTTTATTTTATAAACTTATTATTAACACAGACGAAATTATCTAATTGGGATTTTAAATATTAATATAGAATTTTTGTTTTAAAAAAAAAAACAGTCATCTTAAAATATGAAAATTTTAAATGAAACTTTGAAGAATGATAAACCTATCAATGATGCATGCATGATAAATATATAATGTGTATTAATAAATAAATAATGTGTATTAATAAATAAATACCCAATAATAATGTAAAGATAAAGGTTGTATTCCAAAATCCCCCAAATGGAAGCATGCAATGTTTGCTCTTGATATTGAGATTTGTTTATATTTTGATTAAGACTTCCATGGGTGAAAACCTCTTATGGACTTGCCCCCATCATAAAACTTCTCATCCACTCACCAAACACAATTCAATTCACCACCCAACCTATTTCAAGTAATAAATGTTGGGTCTACAAAATTGAGATGGCAAGTAGTTTATAAGTTAATTAATACATTTTTATTTTTTATTCATAATGATTACAATATTTAAAATTTATTAAAAAAGTTATATTATATTTTTAAATATATAAACATATTTTGTATATTAAATAATACTATATATCACTATTATTTAGGTTTTATTATTATATACATATTGTTAAGTTCTTTTCTTCTTGCAATCAAAAGTTTGATTTTTTAATTGTAAACTTTTATTTTAGAAAATGAGTGATAAAAAATTAAAATAAAAAAATGAATGAAAAAAAAAATATAATACATATTTAAAAGGGAAAACTGATCAAAAGGGACAAAAATCCCTCAATATTGTAAAACTAACCCCCCACTTTTAATAGCCTCTAAAATGACCCAATTTGGACAAAAATACCCCTCAGGTACATCAACTCTTTTTTCTCTCTCATTCTAATTTTATTTCCCTCCATTCACCTCTTTTTTATTATTTCTTCCACTTTCTCCTTTTTTTTCATTTTCTCCTGTTATTCCGTTTCTCTCTTTTTCAGTGCATTTCTTCAAGTCTCACACAGTTTCTTTTCAAATTTCTTCAACTTAAAGCGCTTTAAGTTGTGGTTGGATAAACAATGTATGTTTATTTTTATTTTTTCCATATTTTTTTCTTTCATGTTTTATTTATTGAATATTTTCAAACATTTAATGAGATGTAGTAAATATTTAAATAAGTTTGAAATTGTTATAATTTTTTTAATATCATTTACAGCCATGAAAAAATGGATTAAAAGAAGGAAACAATCAGCTTAAAAAGTGTCGTGTGGAGAAACATTGTCCATATGGAAAAATCAAATGATGGTAAGTAATAAAACTTATGGAATTTTATGATGGTTTTGGTATTGTTTGCATATTTGTTCTTTATATAGATGTAAATATATGTGTTAATAGAGTTTTGATATAATATATAAAGTTATCTTTTTTAGTTATATACCAAAACTTTACAGATATTAAGTTGAACTTGACGTAAGTTAAGATTGTATATAGTTATTTTATAGTAACATTATATTATTGTTATTTTATTTAATTATACTCAATTTGAGTTGAATCATTTGCAAATTACCCTTGACATTAAATGAATTACAACATAACCAATCTTTTAGTAAATAAATATATTTTTATTGTTTAAAATAGTTTAAAGTTACAATGTCTGAATTTATTTAATAACTATATACATTGTATTTCTATAGCATTATTGGTATTATTTGAGGTAGTAAAGATGATTAATAATGTTATTTATTTGTTATTTATTAAAATATATATATATATATATATATATATATAGATATATATGTGTAATGAAATAATATGTATGTAATAATTGTTAGAAATTTGAGGCTAATCCAACTTATGGTAATCACCCTATAGGAGGGGGGGTGAATAGGGTGATGGTATCTTTTTCACAAATTTAAACTATACAAAAATAAGAGACAATTATATGCAAGTATATTATAAACAAAATAAAGACAATTGCATATAATTTAAAAGAGTTAGGGAAGAGAAAGTGCAAACACGAGAGTTTATAGTGGTTCGGCACTTCCTTGCCTACGTCCACTCTCCTCAACCTCCTAACCGAGTGAGGGTTCCACTATCTTGAAGCTTCAACCAAGCTTCCAATCTCTTTACAATTGGATTATGGTTCCAATTCACCCTCTTGGACTTTTGGCTCCAAGCACCCTTTACACTTTTCAAGAGATATCCCACTCTTGAACAACCTCTCAAGTGATACCCCACACTTGAGAAAATTCCTCACAAAGATATACAAATAATGATCTCTCAAAATCCTAGTAATAGAACTTTAGGCTCAAATATACAAGAAAAACTAGGATTGAATGGTGCACTAAAGATATGCAAGTTATAAAACAATGGTGCACTAAAAAACACTCTTCCAAAGCTCAAATATAATCAAGAATAATTTGGGAAGGTTAAGCTTATGAAACAATGAAGATTGGAGCCTTTTTATAGAAGAAAAAAGTCAAACTAGTCGTTGGGGGTTTGACCGGTCGAGCTAGGGGTCGACCGGTTGACTAGCCGTTGGGAAAAGTGACCGTTGGGCCTCAACCGGACCTCGATCGGACCTCAACTGATTGAGGTTCAACCTTGACAGGGAAGAGAAGGCCACTGTAAGAGAGAGAAACTTTTTGGTCTCCCTCAACCGGTCCTCGACCGGACGAGCACAACTAGTCGATCGGTTGAGCTATTTTTTTGGCTCAACACTCAACATTTTTCAACTTAAAACCTTTTAACACAAGTTTGAAAATCATTTAACACAAGGTTTTAGTTCAAAACATGAAATCATCCAATTCTTAAGATATTTAAAACAATATTACTCTTGGATAATTTTGGTGCATAAATAAAGAATGAAATGCATAAAATTCATAGTGTACCAACAACCTTACAAAGAGATCTTAAGAAGTTTTGGTCTTGAAAAACTCTTCTCTTTGAGGTGGTCTTCTTCATCATGATTTCTCTTTGGCTTGACTTGTCTTTGGATTGCCACTTTGGAATTCGTCTTGCCTAATCACACTTGAAATATGATTATTAGTTCTAAACCTTGTTTTGTTATCATCAAAATCAAGATTAACCAAACCTTGGTTTCACAATAATGAATGAGTTTTTTAAAATTAATACATACTCATTGGTGCTAATGTTATGATGTAACTAAAAAGTATTCTAATATTGTTTGTTGATGACACTAATTGAATTATTTTGTTATTTCAGTGGTTGATGAAGTAAGAATAATGCTTTTATATGAAGGAGAATGGGTATGAGATGGAAATGCTTTCTATTTCGAAGGAAGTAAAGGTAAAGGCAAAGACATTGAGATCTCGAAAACTATATCATATAAAGAGTTATTAGGGGTCATCATATTCTGAAGCTAGGTCCAACAAATTGTTTTATTTCAATGAAGTATGTATTCAATGCCAACATACCCACAAGTCCTATACAACTAACTGATGACGGGGATGTGAAATTCTTTATTGGTTTAAATTGTACAAATGGTAAGCTGCATGTTCCATTGTGTATCACAGTTGAAAAAAGAATTGATAATCATAATCAGAAATCAATTTGAAATTCTTATTCCGAATGTCATATGTCTTATGAGATTGATAAAGAATTGAATGGGGACTCAATGTTGATTCATAAAAGTAAACACATTCATTGTGATTCGATTGAAACTCTTACTGTTGATGGTGAAATTGGACCAAGATTTCAAAATGAGTCACTTAAAGGGTATAAAGTTCATGATTGGAACATGAATGAGACTGCAATTAATGAGAAGAATTATAGGATGAATACTAACCCTACTAATGATAAGCAAGTGACCCAAATTGGCTCATTCAGAACTGGTTCAGCTTAGAGTGCAGAAATCTTGACCATGATTGATATAAATGATGGTTTCATACATGACAATCCCACTATAATTGAAGATGTAGCAAATGAAAGACAAAACATGATGCAACAACCTATAGTTAGTGGAATTAGTGATGACCATCTAGAAGAGCACCAAATATACTCAAGTAAGAAAGAATTACAAAGGAAATTGTATATGATGGCTCTGAAAAGGAAGTTTGAGTTCAAAACAACTAAATCCACTACTAAGTTATTTCTTATTGAATGTTTTGATAAAGAATGCAAGTGGCGAGTTCATGCTACCAAGTTGGGGATTTCCAATATGTTTCAAATAATGAAATTCTATTCAACACACACTTGTGGGTTAGATATGATGTCTCGTGACAATCGACATGTAAGTAGTTGGTTGATTGGTGAAAGTATAAGAGAAACATATCAAGAGGTTGGTTGTGAATTTCGACCAAAAGACATTGTAGCAGACATTCGAAAGCAGTATGGCGTTCAAATCAGTTATGATAAGGCGTGGAGAGCCAGAGAACTTGCTCTAGGTTCTATTAGGGGATCACCTAAGGAGTCTTATAACACTTTACCATCATATTGCTATGTTTTAGAGCAAAAAAATCCTGGTACCATTACCGATATAGTTATTGATTGTGATAATCAATTCAAATACTTTTTTATGTCAATTGGTGCATCTCTTGTTGGGTTTCACACATCAATAAGGCTTGTGGTTGCAATTGATGGGACATTTTTGAAAGCAAAGTACTTAGGGACTTTATTTATTGTAGCGTGTAAAGATGGCAACAATCAAATATACCCTTTAGCCTTTGGGATTGGTGACTCAGAAAATGATGCCTCATGGGAGTGGTGTTTACAAAAATTGCATGATGCACTTGGACACATTGATGATTTGTTTGTGATATCAAATTGACATGGTAGCATTGAGAAAGTAGTACATAAAGTATTTCCCCATGCGAGGCATGGTGTCTGTACTTATCACGTTGGACAAAATTTGAAGACAAAGTTTAAGAATCTTGCAATTCATAAGTTGTTCCATGATGCTGCCCATGCTTATCGTGTTTCAAAGTTTAATTTTATATTTGGGCAACTAGATATGATGGACCGAAGAACAGAAAGATATTTGATGGATATAGGAGTTGATCGATGGGCACGTTCATATTCTACCAAAAAAAGATATAATTTCATGACGACATGGATCGTTGAAAGCCTTAATGTTGTGTTGAAAAATGATAGAGATCTTTCTTCCGGTTTTGCAATTGGTTGAAGAATTGAAAAACTTACTTCAAAAATGGTTTGTGACTCATCAACAACAAGCAATGCCAATGTCAACTGAACTTACCAGGTGGGCTGATGGAGAACTTCATTCGAGGTATAATATGTCAGCAACATATCTAGTGGAACCTATCAACTCCAAGGAGTGTAATGTTAACTATGCTAGCATTAGTGCTCAAGTGAATTTAGACACTCGTTCATGCACATGTCGACAATTTGATCTTGATCATATTCCATGTACACATGCTATTGTTGCTTGTAGATTTTACAACATTTCATGTTACACTTTGTACTCCAAGTATTTTACTACTAAAGCATTGTTATCTTCATATTCAAAGTGTATTTATCCAACTGGAAATGAAATAGATTGGTTAGTACCTAATCATATTCATGACAAAGTTGTGTTACCACCTAAAACGAGACGCCCAACAGGAAGACCAAGGAAAGTAAGAATTCCTTCTGGTGGAGAGGGCAAGCGCACATCTCGTTGTAGTCGATGTGGTCAATATGGGCATAATTGGAAAACATGCAAACGACCAATCCCTTGATATCATGATAACTTTGGAACTCTATGAACTTATATGGAATGAAAATTGTAATAGTGAGCTTTTTTGTTTTTTTGGTACCCATGTGAATGGAAATGTAAGTTACTTTTTGTATAAGGTGATAGGATAAGCATAGAGATGAATATTGTAATAATGATCCCTTTTTTTGCATACCCATAGAAATAGAGTTACTTTTGTACATATATGTTATGATGAGTTATGTACAAAGTATGAATGAAAATTGCATATTTATTCTCAAACTATGGACTTAATTGTTCTCACGTTTATTGATAAGGAACTGGACAATAGTTAAGTTCAGGTTTTGTCTGAAGACTGTAGACTTAACTACCTTCAAGTTTGTACATAAAACAACTTGTCAATGGTTAAATTCAGGTTTTGTCTAAAAACTGTTGACTTAACTGCCTTCAAGTTGGTACATAAAACAACTTGACAATAGTTAAGTTCAAGTTTTGTCTAAAGACTGTGGACTTAACTACCTTCAAGTTTATACATAAAACAACTTGACAATAGTTAAGTTCAGGTTTTGTTTAAAGACTGTGAACTTAACTACCTACAAGTTGGTACATAAAACAAGTTGACAATAGTTAAGTTCAGGTTTTGTCTAAAGATTGTGGACTTAACTATCTTCAAGTTTATACATAAAACAACTTGACAATAGTTAAGTTCAGGGTTTTTTAAAGACTGTGAACTTAACTACCTTTAAGTTTGTACATAAAACAACTTGACAATAGTTAGGTTCAGGTTTTGTCTAAAGACTATGGACTTCACTACCTTCAAGTTTGTTCATAAAACAACTTGACAATAGTTAAGTTCAGGTTAAAATGGCAATTGTAGACACAACTTCCTATGAGTCTATAGAAGATCAACTTGATACCTGTTAAGTCCAGATTAAATCTGTTATTCTGGAATAGACTTCGACTTAATATCTGTTAGGTTTGTTCACAGTTAACTTGATAGTAGTTAAGTTCAGGTGTTCTATTAAGACTGTGGACTTAACTACCTTCAAGTTTGTACATATAACAACTTGACAACAGTCAAGTTTAGTTTAAAAGGTCAATTATATACATAACTATTGAACAACATTCATCAAAATATCCAAGTATATATATCAAGTTGTCCAACTACATTTATCAAAATGTCTAACTACATATATGAAGCTATCCAATTACATATAACAAACCATCCAACTACATTATCAAAATGTGAAATATCAACATGAATTCATTACATAGGCAAGTATTTCATATAAAATAACTCTGCTGCCATCTTTTCCCGAAACCAGTCCATTCGAGCACTTGTTAATGACTTCAATGGATGGTTGTGCATTAAGTATTCAACATATTTGATAACAAACATGCCACAATCATCACTGCATGGTACACAGATAATCAATGTTAGGGCTATTATTAAGGATTAAGTGTATAAGATATGAAAGTAAATTTAAGATCACTTACTCATTTTCTTGTTGAGGAATATCTTACAGCCGTTCAATTTCCCATTCCTGGTAGTTAACTTTTGTGTCACCATGAAACCCATAATATGCTATTGCATTTAAGATATGCGGCAACAATGTGGTTAATGGTTTAATGGAAACTTGCAATCTTGCATTATTATTGATGCCCATCAATGAGTCATATACATATATAATCCTTCGATGAAGGTGGACAACTCCTAATACCCAGTGACTAACCCGAACATTGATGGGGACATACACAATGTCAACATCAGGCCATTTGATAGAATAAAGAGGCTGCAAACCATTGGCATAATCAATAAGAATGTCATTCTCTGGTAATTTGAATAGGTTCCATTTCTTGACATGCTTAATCCATTTTGCTATATAGAATAAAGTTAACATACATAAATAAATAACCAAGATTATAAGATTCATTATTACAAAAAATTAAAAATGATAACTAAAATTCAAACTACACATACCCAAAACATAGTATCCATTGTGGTAAACTTTTGGGGAAAAAAATGAGGATTTTCTATTCGTTGCTTCCGGAAAAACAAGGCAACATCAATGTGCTAACAATTAGTGTTTGGATACCCGGTTCTCCAAAGCTCTTTGCAAACCAAATAGTGTCATCTCATAACAAATCCCCTCCCCCCAATGGATACTTGTTAAAAGCCTCCAAATTATCAACCAAAGCAACTCATTCCATATCTATTAAATTTTTTCCTTCTTTCCCAAATAAAACATGCTCTAAAAAATAGAAAAGTGCCAACTTTATCACTTCTTTATCTTCAAATTCTTTTTTTTTCTTATTCTTTTTCTTTTTCTTTTCCTCTCTTTAAGAAAGAAAAACTTTCTCCAACTCATCATTACGCACCTTGTTTTCTCCTTTAAAGTATATGTCCCTTATTTGTAATGATTTTTTATCACATTTTATAATAGGACCAAAACTCAAGCCCGTAATCAATGCAAAACTCTTCTTTACTAAATCTTAAGCCCTTTGACTTTAATAAAATCCATATTTTATTGTCTTTTTTGGTTTCACATTGACGTAACAACAATTGATGAACAATTTGGGCTAAAAATCTAAGTTCGGGAAAGAGTAAAAAATGACCAAAACATGATTTTCTAAACATCTTCAATTGTGGTTCAGTCAATTTCTTCTTAATATTTTCAATGGCTACCAAGTGAGACAAACATGCAATTTTTCCAGGAAAGTACTCCTCTTTAGGTATTTTAGATATAAAAGATAGGGAGAGGAGGAGGAATGTCAATCTATAAGATAATAGCAAATTGTAAAAATATCAATATAAATTGAGCAAAATTATATTTCCAAACTTATCCAACTATGTTAAATCCTTCATTTCGTATTACTTCTTAACATAGACTTTATTTTCCTATTATTTAAGAATGCCATGTCAAATGCTAATATTCTAAAGATATTATTTTACTAATGCAATTGAAGCTATTATATTTTACTAAGTTGCAGCTACAAAAAATTGGAGACATTATTCTAGTGTTTATTGAAATTTGAAACAAAACCAAACCATTTTGAAATTGCAACCTGTTGACAATGAACTTGATAGCAGTTAAGTTCAGTTTTTTCTTAACATATATATTTAAATCAAAATTCTAAATATTTGGATAAAATAAATTCATAAAAATTATATTCAAATACATTATAAATTCATAACAAATAACTTCATTACACAAAATTTCAAAACCTTTTGATGGTAAACTTGATAGTAGTTAAGTTTAGTCTTTTCTAATCATTCAAATATTGCTTTAAACCTTGGACTATAACCTCACTGAGAAAATTTTCAACAATTAGATTATCAATTCATGAAAAATAATTTCATAAAAAAAATGATAATTGATTAAAAGGGATAAAATGTAAAAAAAAAAATTAAAAATCAAAATTTCAAGTAGAAAATTAATGCTTACTGAATCAGTTGATTTCTTCTCATTTTCTGATGACGATGACAAGGTTTCAAAACCTTGCTTTCTTTCACTTCTCTTTTTTCTCAAAATTTTATACCCTTCTGTTTCATATTTTTCATCACCGAATTTTTTTCTTCCTCCATTTTCATGAACTGAATCAACACACAATATCAGAAAGATGAAAAATAGGGCTTGATTTAAAAAAAATAAAATGAACCAAAATAAGACACGTAGGGTTTCTTCTCATTTCATGGATGAAGATTCATATGTACAGTTCAAAAAACTGAAATCAAAGAATGAAACAGTGAAACTTACTTTTTGTTTTTTCCTTGTGTTGTGTTGCCTTTTTGTTCTCTTACAATAAACGAAAAAGTCTTTTGTGATTTCTTTCTCGTAGGTTAATGGATGAAACAAATGGGTTTTCAGGGTAAGGAAGAGACACAGCACTAGGGAAAATTGGAGTTGGAAGGAAAATGACCTGAAAAGATAGCTGAATGGGTATTTTTGTCTGAGTTGGGTCATTTTTAAGACTTAAATAAGTGGGGAGGTTAGTTTTGCAATATTGAGGGATTTTTGTCCATTTTAATCGGTTATCCTTATTTAAAATTATCATATTTCATATAGAGAATATAAAAAAAAATAGATTATTTCACTACTTATTGTATCTCATATTACAAATACAAATATGGGATACTGTAAGATTACTCATCGGGATCAAACTCCATCAAATCATTTGGCCAAAAAACAAGGAGAAAATGGCAATATCACTACATGTTGAATTAAAAGTCATAAAAACTTCACATCATCTTTAATTATTCAACCAACATCAAAAAACACTCATCCAAGGTTAAAATAATATTCAAGAATGATTTATAATTCTTCCACTTTAATATAAGTATAGAGTATTTAAATAGAATTTAGAACCCCAAACTAGTTATTAGATACAACTTAAGTTTGATAGATCAGTCAATCTGTCAAGCGGCTACTAGTCGTTGGGGTTACTGTTGTCCAATCGATTTAACTAATCTTTAACCAATGAAAATTTAGTTTTGCCAATCTTGAGCATTTTAATCGGTTCTCAATAAATAGAAACATGAGGATCAACAGATTCCCCTGTATATACCTCAATTGATTCCACTAATTTTGAAAAAATTAAATCCAATCAAGTTTGGGAAACCTAGGCTAATATAATCTTAACTTTTTAAAAATTCTTTAGAAATATTTTAATTTTCTTTTTAGAAATTATTGTACTCATACGCACTTAGATTAAATCATTAATTTCAAATTTTATTTTATAATTATAACAGGTGAGATTAACACTTAGGGATAGTAATGAAACGGGTTTTTTTAGGTACTCATCCTACCCCTAATAGAACGGGTTTCAATTTTAACTAAACAGATTTGGGACGAGTTTGAAATTTTTTTTAAAAAAACATGGCAGGTTTGGAACGGGTTTAGATATTGCCTTGCCTTACCCCGATTATATATAAAATTAATTTAATTTTTATTTTACTATTTTTAATATATAGATAATAATAAAATATTTTTAATAAAATAAGTTATAAAAAAATATAATAATTTAATTTTTTATAAAATATATTTATTTTAATGTAATTAAAAAATTTTAAAGTAATTTTTTTTAAAATATTCAAAAAAAAAGTTAAATGGTGGGAATTTCTCATACTCATTTCACCCCGTCCTGTCCCGTTTAATTTTTTAAATATGACAAATATATGAATTATTTTGAATAAACGGGGTGGGATTGGGATGGGGGCAACCCGCCCCATTGTTATCCCTATTAGTGCTTAACAGTCTTTATATTAGTCATTGTTTTGCATATCCACCATCTTAAAAATTCAAGTTGAAATTATTGAATCTAGAAAAAATATAGGTAATTACAAAAATAATAACCAACAAAGCTGCGTAATATTCACAATAATGAATATCCCTACATGACATATTTTAAAAAAAAAAAAACTATTGGCTTGAGATTTGAAATCTAACTTTTTTAAAAGGTAAAGAAGGTGAGCAATGCTCCCTTTATATAAGTTGTGCCCCGTCTTCATGTAGTTTCTTTTTAGATATTCTCTATAATATTTTTTATTTCTTTCCATCTTTATTTCCTTAAGCTATATTTGGTTTCCAAAAAATACTACAAAATATTAAGAAAAATTATTTTCTTATGTTTAGTTTCACTATAGAAAATATAAAAGAAAATCAAATATAATTAAAATTTATTTAAATTTTATACATTTTAAAATTATTTAATCTTACTATAATAGAAAGAAATAAATAAAATAAGTTTAAAAAACGTATAAAAATAATTTATTAAATTTAAACTTATTTTTTATTTTTTTTCACTTTTTCTTTTTTGCTACTTTTGTTCTTTATTTTCTATTTTTTTACATTTTCCCTAAAATTTTATAGGAATCAAACATAGTCTTAAAATTTTAAATAAAAATTATCTAATTTACAAAAAATATAGACAATTGTGAAGTAGTAGGGTGTTGTCTACATATATGTTACAACATCCACAAATATTATACCCAATCAATAAGAGAACTATCAATCTATCAACTTTTTTTTTTTTTTAATATATTAAGAAATGTGGTGACATCATAAAGTCTTTTTTTAAGGTGAATAAGGTTTTTCATACATGAAATTATACCACAAATATATAAACCATAAGAAAAATAATTTTTTTAATATTTGCATGTTATGAATATATATATATATATATATATATATAATGCTAAAAGGTTTTTCTCACCATTTTCTTTATATAAAGGTGAGTAAAATTTGACAAAAGTATATTTCTCAAAATTTAAATTTAATTTTCTTTCCCTAAATAGGAGTTTTTTTTTCCTTTCCTTATAATCTTTCACTCTATTTTCTTCTCTCTCTCTCTCTCTTTCGATTTTCCATGAAACAACCTTGATAATAATAATAATAATAAATGTACAAAACATATACATAGAAGGAATTCCTTATCATTAAAAAAATCTAAGTTAAGCTACACTTGTAACGGTAGTATTATTTATTTTTTTTATATTTTTTTTCAATGACAAGTTTGATATAATTTTACATCATTTCAAATACTTGCCCATTTTAAGATTGTAATTTTTGGATCAAACATGAGAGTTTCTTCTACTCTTCTAATTTGTTGTAATTTTTTCTATCTTTGTCAACAAATTTTATTTTTCTCCCCTCTATCGAGGTACCTAATATGGTTATGAATCATGTAAATATAAATCGAGTTTTTGTTGTTTTTTCTACATATTAAGATTTGTTAATATTTTTACTTTCTCAATATTTGTGTTATTTCTTCTAAGAATTCCTTCAAGTTTGGGACAAGTCCTAAAATAGGATGAAAGAAATAATCACATTCTTTCTCAATCTAGTGTTAAATCTTGGGTTGTTTGAAGGCCAATATCCCTTCAATAAGGCTAAAGTGTATTTATTAGAACAATTGGAGATTGCATGTTGTGTCACTAAGGTGAATAATAGGAGCAATTGGAGATTAGTGCATCGCAAACATGGATCAAATTATAGGTATTAAAGAGTAAGTCTTTAGGTAAAGTAAGTAGGTAAATTTGTGTGACTTGATCTCATATAATGGATTTAGATTTGAGGTCTTAAAGCTTGTATTTTTTTATCTCCATTTAGTGTGGAGGTTTTCCACATAAAACTTTTGTGTGTCCCCTTGCATACTTTTTTTTATTATTCGAGTATTTTAAATATATTGATTATCTCTTATATTCTATAAGTTTAAAATTGGATTTATTTCATTCCTTATATTATAATTTTTAAATATGTCTATTCACCCCTTCTAAGAGTTATCGTACTGGACATCGGTTTTTCATAATTAATAAACAATGAAGCCGTCACTAATAGCTTCCTACATTTTCAAATTAAAAATCGCAAAACTTCACACCAACTCAAGATAAATGGTTCAATTATTCAACTACCATCACCACCACTTAACCCATTTCAAATATATAAATAAATGTTGGGTTTAGTTTTAATAATCGGAGCGTGACTCACATGGTTAAGCTCTTTTACTTTCCTTTTATATTTATGATGTATTGTTTTGGTTTACCTTTTTTAATCAAATATTCCAAAATTTGGATCGCAAGTGGTGCCTTTTTTAAATGTCTTCCAACCCATCTTCATACATGAAACTATGAAGATTATATTTGATTCATATAAAGTACGGAGAAAAACAAAAGAAAATAATAAGAAAAATAAAATAATTACTTTATGTTTGGATGTCATGGGAAAATGTGAGGAAAAAATATTAAGAAAAATCGTAAGATAAGGTGACGGTTCATCACATGAAAGGAGACAGTTGTTCCTGCACATGGGCATGTGCCCCCATGTGGATTTGAATGTGAAAACAGAAGCGTTTGTCTAACAATTATTTCTCTGCAATTTATTTATATCACTCGGGCGATGCAATGGTTGACTGTGATTAACTTAATATTACTTCTCCCTACAACGGCTCTCTCTGTAATCTCTATATATTATCCTCACATGTATTCCTATTGCTCCTCACAACACTATCGCTTGTTTCTTTCTCGTATTCTCTCTTGCTACAATTCCATTCATTCTCCTTAGCTGTTTGAAAGATGGCCGAACAAATTCCATTCAGTCTTATTGAGAAGCTTTTGATGAAGCTGGGGTCTTCAATTTACGGAGAAATTGGGTTGATGTATGGTGTCCGAAACGAGCTGGGAAAGCTTCAGGACAAACTGTCCACGATCAAAGCTGTACTTGTTGATGCTGAGGAGCAGCAGCAGAGGAGCCATGCTGTAGCAACTTGGGTGCAGAGGCTTAAAGATGTTGTTTATGATGCTGATGACTTGTTCGATGACTTTGCAACTGAAGAGTTACGGAGAAAAACGGAAGTGCAGGGAAGATGTGCTGGACAAGTAGGTGACTTCTTCTCATCTTCCAATCACCTTGCTTTTCGATTTAAGATGGGTCATAGAATAAAGGATATTAGAGAAAGGCTAGATGATATTGCAAATGAAACCTCCAAGTTAAATTTTATTCCCAGAGTCATATCTGATGTCCCGGTAAGGAATAGGGGGAGGGAGACGTGCTCTGTTGTGGAGAAATCTCATAAAATTGTGGGTAGAGATGAAAACAAAAGGGAGATAATAGAGTTGTTGATGCAATCAAGTACTCAAG
This sequence comes from Vitis vinifera, assembly GCF_030704535.1. Lineage (NCBI taxonomy): Eukaryota > Viridiplantae > Streptophyta > Magnoliopsida > Vitales > Vitaceae > Vitis > Vitis vinifera. The sequence continues at coordinate 28,062,530 of NC_081817.1, forward strand.
AAAATTTGTCAATGGTTGTGATTGTAGGCATAGGGGGCTTAGGCAAGACCACCCTTGCTCAGTTGGTTTACAACGACCAAGGGGTGGTAAGCTATTTTAATCTTAAAATGTGGGTTTGTGTTTCGGATGATTTCGATGTAAAAGTACTGGTTAGAAATATCATAAAGTCTGCAACTAATAGAGATGTGGAAAACTTGGAGTTAGATCAGTTGCAAAAACGTCTTCAAGAAAAGTTAGATGGGAAGAGGTACTTGCTTGTGTTAGATGATGTCTGGAACGAGGACAAAAGGGAATGGGGTCAGTTCATAACCTTATTGCCTGTTGGTGCAAATGGGAGTAAAATCTTGGTGACCACTCGAAGCACAAGAGTTGCATCAGTTATAGGAATTGATTCCCCATATATTGTGGAAGGTCTTAAAGATGATGAGTCTTGGGATTTGTTTGAAAGTCTTGCATTTAAAAAGGGAGAAGAGCAAATGCACCCAAACCTTGTAGCCATAGGAAAAGAAATTGTAAAGATGTGCAAAGGAGTTCCTCTTGTCATCGAGACTTTAGGCGGAATGTTGTACTTCAATACCCAAGAAAGCCATTGGTTGAGCATTAAAAAAAATAAAAATCTTGTACTTCTTGGAGAAAAAAATGATATTTTACCGATATTGAGGTTAAGCTATGACAATCTTCCCGTCCATTTGAAACAATGTTTTGCCTATTGTGCATTGTTTCCCAAAGATTATATAATTCAAAAAAAGTTGTTAGTACAACTATGGATGGCACAAGGTTACCTTCAACCATATGATGAGAATATAGATTTAGAGGATGTTGGTAATCAATATTTTGAAGATTTATTGTCAAGGTCATTGTTTCAAAAAGTTGAAAATAAAAATACAAATAATATAGTAAGTTGTAAAGTGCATGACTTAATGCATGATCTTGCACAATCCATTGTAAAGTCTGAGATTATCATTGTAACAGATGATGTGAAGATTATTTCACATAGAATTCATCATGTGTCATTATTTACAAAACACAATGAAATGCCCAAGGATTTAATGGGCAAATCCATCAGGACTTTCTTTAACAGCGCCGGCTTTGTGGATGATCATGATGGTTCTATAACTAGACTCCTTTCAAGCTTAAAAGGTTTGCGGGTAATGAAGATGAGGTTCTTCTTACGATATAAGGCTGTGTCATCTTTAGGAAAACTAAGTCATCTAAGATATCTTGATCTTTCTAATGGGTCGTTTGAAAACCTCCCAAATGCTATTACAAGATTGAAGCATTTACAGACATTGAAGCTTTTCTATTGTTTCGGTCTGAAAGAATTGCCGAGAAATATGAAAAAATTGATCAACCTAAGGCATCTTGAGATTGATGAAAAAAATAAATTAAGTTATATGCCACGTGGGTTGGGAGATTTGACTAATCTTCAAACCTTGCCATTATTCTGCGTAGGGAATGATAGTGGCGAATCCAGGCACAAGAGAATGGGTAGGTTGAATGAACTGAGATTCCTTAACAATCTCAGAGGACAACTACAAATTAAAAATCTTTCAAATGCGAGAGGCAGTGAAGCTAAGGAAGCCATTTTGGAGGGTAAACAGAGTCTTGAGTGCTTGAGATTAGATTGGGAGGGACAAGAAGCTACCGACGAGAGTGAGGAGGACGAGAGTGAGGAGGCAGTGTTAGTGATGGAAAGCCTGCAACCACATCCAAATCTGAAGGAGCTCTTCATAATTTGTTACACAGGTGTGAGATTCCCAAATTGGATGATGAATGATGGGTTGGATTTGTTGCTCCCAAACCTAGTGAAAATTCAAATAACGTCTTGCAACAGAAGCAAAGTTCTGCCACCTTTTGCACAACTCCCTTCTCTTAAATATCTAGTACTTTTCGATCTAATTGCTGTGGAGTGCATGATGGATTACCCTTCATCAGCAAAGCCATTCTTCCCATCTCTGAAGACACTCCAACTTTCTCTTTTGCCCAATTTGAAGGGATGGGGAATGAGGGATGTAGCAGCAGAGCAAGCTCCTTCATATCCTTATCTTGAGGATCTACTGCTGAACAACACCACTGTGGAGCTATGCTTACATTTGATCTCTGCCTCTTCTTCATTGAAGTCTCTGTCTATTAGATGCATAAATGATCTGATATCTCTGCCAGAGGGGCTTCAACATCTTTCCACCCTACAAACTCTCAAAATTGAGCATTGCTATGGTTTGGCAACTTTACCAGACTGGATTGGCAGCCTCACATCACTTTCAAACCTTTCCATTGAATGCTGCCCTGAGTTGAGATCACTACCAGAAGAGATGCGATCCCTCCGCCATCTACACACACTTGAAATCTATAGATGTCCATACTTATATGAAAGATGCCAAAAGGAAACTGGTGAAGATTGGCCTAAGATTTCTCATATTCCCGAAATTATCAATCGGGGATGGTGAAGCAGATATGTGAAGCTTGCCTTGTCTCTTTAATGAATGCGTCATCCACAACAAATTTCGGTATGCAATCCAATTTCTAGTTGTTTGCTGTGCTTTTTGTTATTTGTTCGCACTTCACCTGTTACATAAAATGCTTAGCTTACCAAAATGCCCTGTTACTCGGTGTTTGCAGTTTACACATTTGCATTTTACTGCCGTCGAAATTGTTGTCATCTCACTTCTCTCAAATATTATATAAATTTCAGAATATAATACTTGAAACTGTTGCAATACTGATTATTTAATGCTTGGAATGCCTTCAAAAATTGCAACCATCATGCCCCTAGATGGCCACCCAAGAAAACTAAAGCTCAGGAAACTCAGCCGGGAATTTATATTAATCAGAACTAGGCTCTTATATGGATTTGCTTGTAGTGTTTAACAATGTTTGGGTTAGAACTTAAAGAAGTGTAGCTCCATATTCCTTGATGGACACGTTAATGTATTGAGGTCAACCCCCACCACATGTTGAATTGATAGGTAGTGTGAAGAAGACCATTGATGTATATAGGTGTAGAGTAAGGTGTTTTTTCCATAGGGACTGCCACAAGCAATTTAATTTCTTTTTTTTTTTTTTGAATGTTGATTCTTATAAGATAGAACCAAAAGCATAAAATAAAATCTAATGCTTATTTAGAGTTTTTTTGTAATATAAACAAGTGCCTATCGCAAAGAAAGAACATAGCATATTTTTGTGCAATTTTAAATTATTCATCGTACTATGTGTTTCCAATCCAATTTGTATGGTTGTTTTTGCAGGGTTTATGTTTTGTTATTTTACAATTTATCTAGCTCTTTAGAACCTTATAGATTATGTTTTGCTAATTTCGATATGTAATGGCATATGTGAGGGAAAAGGTTTTTCAATTTGTTTTCCTTCACTTTGTTGCATGTCTATGTTCTTTTACTCATGAATACAATTGGGACTGTAAATGTCATGTTCGGTTTTCTTGTAGTTATTTAGAATATTACTTGGGATGTGCATATAATACTTTCTTATTATGGAAGTCTTTGCCCTGGTTATAAATTATGATTTGATTTTATATTTTTGGATTGAACAATGCTTGTAATTCTTTTCGCTATTCTAATTTCTTGATGATTCATTCTATTAAGCCAACACCCTTTAATATTCCTTAAAAAAATGTTGACAGGTGGAGGATAACCGATGCATATGGAATGAGTTAGCTCACTTACATCACATTCCCAACCTATACCCTTTTTAGCATGTTGTCCATACTTTGTCTCCACTATTCAGGTTTAGAATTGACTCCTCTCCTTTTGCTCTGAATTGTTTACCCCTTTCATTCATTTACTAAAATTTTTTGTACTTCTAGTCTTCTTATGATGTTTTGATCTTTTTTTTTTTTAACTCTTATTTGAAGTAGAACAACAATATACCACTTGAGCAAGGAAGGAGCACATATTATTGAATCCATGTGGTAAGTGGTTAATTCTCGTCTCTCAAGTTTCTTGATCGTGGGAATCTAAATGCTTTGGGGTGCATGGATAACAATAGCGACATATCTCCCTCATTTTCATTGAGAGGCAAGTTGGTTTGAGGGGAGTATAAAATAAGGAGAACTAGCAGGACCATTCTTCCCATTCCTGCCATGATGGAGGAAAAGAGATGGTGGAGGGATAGTATCAATATCACTAGCAAAACAACAAATTTGAAGGGATTACCCATCATCAGCAAAGCCATTATTCCCATGTCTGAGGACACTCCAACTTTTTTATTTGCCCAATTTGGAGGGATGGGGAAGGAGGGATGTAGCAGCAGAGCAAGCTCCTTCATATCCTTATCTTGAGGATCTACAGCTGGGCAACACCACTGTGGAGCTACGCTTACATTTGATCTCTGTCTCTTCTTCATTGAAGTCTCTGTCTATTAGACGCATAAATGATCCGATATCTCTGCCAGAGGGGCTTCAACATGTTTCCACCCGACAAACTCTCACAATTGAATATATCTCTGGTTTGGTCACTTTACCACACTGGATCGGCCGCCTCACATCACTTTCAAAGCTTCGCATTGAACACTGCCATAATTTGTTATTTCTGCCAGCAGAGATGCGATCCCTCCGCCATCTACACACACTCGAAATTTGTGGTTGTGCACACTTATATAGAAGATACAAATACAAAACTGGTGAAGTTTCGGCTATGATTTCTCATATTCCCGAAATTATTATTTCGCGACATTGAAGCAGGTATGTGAAGCTTGCCTTGTCTCTTTAATTGAATGCGTCATCCACAATAAATTTCAAGTATGCAATCCAATTTCTAGTTGTTTGCTGTGTTTTTCCTTATTTGTTCGCACTTCACCTGTTCGATAAAATGCTTAGGTTACCAAAATGCCTTGTTACTCGGTGTTTGCAGTTTACATGTTTGCATTTTACTGCCGTCGAAATTGTTGTCATCTCACTTCTCTCAAATATTATATAAATTTCAGAATATAATACTTGAAACTGTTGCAATACTGATTATTTAATGCTTATAATGCCTTCAAAAATTGCAACCATCATGCCTCTAGATGGCCACCCAAGAAAACTAAAGCTCAGGAAACTCAGCCAGGAATTTATATTAATCAAAACTAGACTCTTTTATGGATATGCTTGTAGTGTTTAACAATGTTTGGGTTAGAACTTAAAGAAGTGTCGCTCCATATTCCTTGATGGACACGTTAATGTATTGAGGTGAACCCCACCACATGTTGAATTGATTGGTAGTGTGAAGAAGACCATTGGTGTATATAGGTGTAGACTAAGGTGCTTCTTCCGTGGGGACTGCCACAAGCAATCTAATTTTATTTTATTTTTTTATGTTGATTCTTATAAGATGGCACCAAAAGCATAAAATAAAATCTAATGCTTCTTTAGAGTTTTTTGTAATATAAACAAGTGTCTATCGCAAAGAAAGAACAGAGCATATTTCTATGCAATTTTAAATTATTCATCTTACTATGTGTTTGCAATCTAATTTGTATGGTTGTTTTTACAGGGTTTATTTTTTGTTATTTTACAATTTATCTAGCTCTTTAGAACCTTATATATTATGTTTTGCTAATTTCGATATGTAATGGCATATGTGAGGGAAAAGGTTTTTCAATTTGTTTTCCTTCACTTTGTTGCATGCCTATGTTCTTTTACTCATGAATACAATTGGGACTGTAAATGTCATGTTCGGTTTTCTTGTAGTTATTTAGAATATGACTTGGGATGTGCATATAATACTTTCTTATTATGCAAGTCTTTTCCCTAGTTATAAATTATGATTTAATTTTATATTTTTGGATTGAAACAATGCTTGTAATTCTTTTCACTAGTCCAATTTCTTGATGATTCATTCTATTAAGCCAACACCCTTTAATATTCCTAAAAAAAATGTTGATAGGTTGAGGATAACCGATGCATATGGAACAAGTTAGCTCACTTACATCACACTCCCAATCTATACTATTTTTAGCATGTTGTCCATACTTTGTCTCCACTATTTAGGTTTAGAATTGACTCATCTCCTTATGCTTTGGATTGTTTACCCCTTTCATTCATTTACTAAAAAATGTTGTACTTCGTCTGATTTTTTTGTTTGATATTTTGATCTTTTTTTTAACTCTCATTTAAAGTAGAACAACAATACTCCACTTGAGCAAGGAGCACATATTACTGAATCCATGTGGCAAGTGGTTAATTCTCGTCTCTCAAGCTTCTTGATCATGGGAATCTAAATGCTTTGGGATGCACGGATAACAATAGCGGCATATCTCCTTCATTTTCATTGAAAGGCAAGTTGGTTTGAGGGGAGTATAAAACAAGGAGAACTAGCAGGACCATTCTTCCCATTCCTGCCATGATGGAGGAAAAGAGATGGTGGAGGGATAGTATCAATATCACTAGCAAAACAACAGTAACCAACATTCATTACTTCTCTGGTTTCCTCATCTTTTTATTTTACTTGAGCTGAAATGCATGCTGATATATCTATATCTTGATCAGGATTTAGATCTATATAACATCTCTTCCACAAGAGGAGCCCTAAGTGCTTACCTCTCTTAATTTGGTAAGTATGTTGCATTATTGTTTGTTTGTATAATTCTAGATATCATTTTTGAATGATGATGAAAATTTATGTTTTTCTCTCATTTTCTCAAAATTGATGACAAATAGATAAAAGATTCTTGTGCTCTTTAATTCTATCACACCATACAAACATATTTTAGGTTTGCAAATCTACCTATATTCCTTTTCTATGGGATTTACTTTTCATTATTTTACAATTTGTCCTTTAAGAATGTTACACTTTCTTTACAGCTTTAATTACCAGAGTCTTTGATGCATTTCCAAAAACACTCATATTATGCAAGTCCTTTTCATGGTTATGAGTCATGTTTGTAATTCTTGACTGGATTTTATTGGACAAATTTATTGCAGATTCATTCTATTGTTGACCAATACCAAAGGGGTGATATTGAGGATTGGATGGATGCTTTTCAACATTCCATAAATAAATATTGACATGTTATTGGTACCCGAGGCATATGGGAAAAGTTAGCCATTCAATTCGATATTTAAGCTTTGCATGTTGTCTATAACATGTCTTCATTATTCAGGTTTAGGACCCATTCCTCTCTTTTTTGGTTTTGTTGGTTTATTTTCTGTTATTTAATTTGCTAAAAATTCTTATACCTTGTCTTATAGGAAGGGTGAAACAAGGAGAATTAACAGGATTATTCTTCTCATTTCTGCCATGATGGAGAAACTCAAAAATTAGAGAAACTTAAAACATATGTCGAGGTGGTAGTGGCATTACCAGATAAACAACAGAAGCTTCATTCTTGCCATGTTTTCCTTTTCTTCCTATTCTCCTTAAGCCGACATCCATGCCACTGCATCTATATCTTAAGGATCCACAGTACCATCTCCTTCATTTCCTTTCTCCTTCCTACATCCATTGACGTCTATGCATATTGATGGCGATAGAGAATCCAACATATGTTCCAAAAAAAGGATTTTGGTACATCATTTCTCTCTTAAATTTTGACATGCCATTGTTTATTTGTCCAAGTCTAGATATTCGAAATGTAAATGCTAATGGTGGTGAAATCTTATGTCTTAGGGAATTTCAGCAAGTTAAAGATTTTTTATGTGAATGTAGGAATCAATTCTAAGAACTCGAGAGGTAGCATCCAATATGTATTCACCTTACTACAGCAAAGAATCTAACACTTTGGGTAAGTGTTCATTCTTTAACTTAGGAAAAATAGATGGTAAGTCACCTCACTAAGCTTCTTGTTATTCATTGTCAAGCTTGAAATCACTACTAGAGGGATGTCAAAAGGAAGCATGTGCAGATTGATCCTATGGCTTATCATGTCCCAAGAATTCATATCTACCAGTCTCAAATAGCTAATGCACAAAGGACCTATTCTCTGTTTACAATTCGGGTGCACTATCTGCAATGCTTGTTCTAAGGTTTGCTATGCCAACTTTTTTTCCTTCTTTTGATGGCTACTTTATTTCTTATTTTACATTCAATTTGTTCCAATTCTTATTTTATAAGTTATGTATTGTTGGTGCATATGGAATGAGTAAATTCACTTGCATCATTATGTCTCTATTATTCAGGTATGTCACTCCACTTCCTCTTCCCACCTCAAAACTCTTTATAGCTTAGTTCTTCACTACAAATTTCGTAAGAACTATAAAAGCTCAAATTCAACTATTGTATTTTAGTTGTTCAAAGCAATAAAACAGCAAACAACAACTAGTTGAGTGAGCGGCTCGTACTACCGACTTGAAGTGCTTGATTCAATTTATTGTTAGGTGCCTAAACAAGCCTTTATATATAATTCTTAACTGAAAATGAGTAATATGATGTTTAGTGTGGATGTCCTCTTCTATGACACGAGAGTAATAATTTCTTGTTGTTTTGCCCTTCTTTTGTTAGGAGGAATTATATTGCCTATTGCTAAGGGAAGAAGTTGCTAGAATCTAATACTGTGAAAGTGTAAATTTTGGAGTTTCTTTGTAATTGCATTGTAAGATCATCTAATCTCTAAGTGAAAAAACTCTTGGCTACAATTGAAGCATTCCATTATGTACATAATGTTGTTAGCTTTATTGATTTGGCAGGCTTATTTCCCAAGTCTTGTAATCAAGTTGTTGGTTCCAATATCGTTGAACATTCATGACATATAGATCTTCTAATTTGCAAGCTCCTATGACATCTGTCAAACTCAACAAAGGTTCATTCGTATCTCAAAAATTGTTATAGATTCTACTTTTTATGCAATAGATTTCAAAAAATTAATTCTTGTATGATTTTTTGTAGGAAAAAAGATTGAGCTACATATTTGACCTCAAAGCAGAGAGAGTTAATCATTTTGATGAGGTACATATGGTAAGCCTTCATCAACAACTGTCACATTGTTCTTTATGATAATTTGTGTTTTCTTTTAGTTCATTCTTATACAATTCCTTTAATATCGAAATTAAAAAACAAAGTACATAATTTATTGAGTTGGCTGTTGTAACATATAGTTATGACATTATTCATGTTCCAAAATAATGGAAAGCCAATCCAAGATGATTGATCTATATGTTCAAGATGCTTGAAAGGAGTGTCATGAGTCTTTTTATGGTACCATTTGCATATTAGTGTAAGAGTTATTATTCTTAAACTAACTTTTTTCTTCTTTTTTTATTTTTGCGGAATTATAGGTGAGAATCAAGTTTAATCGAACTATCCTTGGGACTGATTTTTACTGGAAGATAACCTCATATTTCATAATGTCATTCATTGTTGGCATACAAAAGCTCAATCATTAAACAACTTATGAAATAAAAGGGTGGTCGATTAAGAGAGGAAGAATGGATTCAAAAGTTGATCTCCACTTCCCACGCTTTTGAAGGCTTCAATCATGACTCAAAGAACAAGTTGGTTTATTTAAAGGTTTTGGAATCTCCTTGCATGTTGTGGAAGTGTATTTAGCTTCTAAATAAAAGTAGAATTCAAATCCAGTATCAACTTTCAATTACTACAAATTGCCACTCAAATCTCCTTACAACCTTTCTATTAGTTGTTTCTTTATGCTTCTTCAATGATACTATTAACATTATTTTATGTTACTTTTGATGGAATCATTTTCTAATATTTGTCTATTTGGATATTGTAATTTTTGGATGAAACATGAGTTGTTTCTTCTACTCTTCTACTCTATTGTACTTCATCTTTCTTACATGGGCATGCCCAAGATTCTTGTGAATCATGTAAATTTAGTGATTGTTGCTTATATTTGATATTAAGATTTGTTTATAATTCTTTTTTTAATATTTATTTTATTTACTTTCTAATACTTTGTTTTTATTGGGGGCTTCTCTCAGGTTTGTGATCAAAGTGAGATGCATGAAATTTTAAAATCCAAATTAGGAAAGAAATCAGTCTTCTATAATATATATTGCAATGAGAAACTATGTTCTTTAAAGCTTTGGTACAACATTATTTTTTTCAAGGAAAATTTTGAAATTTTGTGTTTTAGAACTTATTTTTAGAAAATGTGAAAAACATAATAAAAATGTTTGGACTATAATTCAAGAGGGTTGTAGTTAATCTAAGTCTAACTTAATCTCTTTTTTTAAAAAAAAAAATAGGTTTATCAAGTTGTCCAGGGTAAAAATCTACATTTTTTTTAACTTTATTTAATATATTTATATTAAAATTAAAATAATTAATGAGACTATTTCAAGATAATAATTAAAAAATTAAAAAATAAATTTATATGTCTTTTTAGAAAAATGAGATAAGAGTAATTACAATTTAATATTTTTTTCCTATAAAATTAAAAAATAAATCAAATGAATATTATTAGTGTTGAGTTATGTAAAACCTAATTATACCATACACTTTCACCATAACAATGACCAACCTTCGTGGTGCTAAGGTTAGTGAGTGTGGGGGTTCCAGACATAAACCCCAATAGGTTGAGATTAGGTTGTGGCCACATGGAAAATTGTATAGTATCATTAGGTTACACTCAATTTAATAAACCTAATCTTATTTTTCTAAACTTAGGTTGAAATTAAATTAGTTAGAATATATTCAAGGTGGTCGAATTAATTAAGTCATGTAATTCGTAATCCATTCATAATGTTTTTTTTCTTATATATTTATACCAAAATCTAAATAGTAAGTTGGATACAATTACGATCCAATAACAAAAATGTAAAAAGAAATTTATATATCCTTATAAAAAATTAAAAAGTTATATAATAGAATTATAATTTGATATTTTTTTTCTTAAAAATAAAAAAGAGAATAAATAAAATGAACACTTTTAATGTAAGATTATATAAATTATAAATAATATAAAATTATTAAATTAGATTCATCATCCAAACCTTAGTATGAGTGTAACTCAAATTAAGTTCAAATCGAAAAAAACTTTACCTAAACTCAACAACTTTAAAAATGATTATCTGCACCCGTCTAAAAGTAGGATTTTTTTAGAGTCCTATTTCTCTATTTTTAACTTAATTTTATTTTTTTTCAACGGAATTATAGATAAGGATCAAGTTTAATCAAACTATCCTTGGGATTGGCTTTTACTGGAAAACAACCTCATACTTCATAATGGCATTCATTGTTGACACACAAAAGCTTAATCATTAAACAATTTATGAAATAAGAGAATGGTTGATTAAAAGATGAAGAATGGATTCAAAAATTGATCTCCACTTCTGGCACTTTTGGAAGCTTCAATCATGCCTCAACGAACCATTTGGTTTATTTAAAGCTTTTGGAATCTCCTTGCATGTTGTGGAAGTGTATTTAGCTTCTAAATAGAAGTAGAATTCAAATCCAGTATCAACTTTCAATTACTACAAATTGCCACTCAAATCTCCTTACAACATTTCTATTAGTTGTTCTTTTATGTTTCTTCAATGATACAATTAGCATAATTTTATGTTACTTTGATGGAATCATTTTCTAATATTTGTCTATTTGGAGATTGTAATTTTTGGATGAAACTTGAATCTTTTCTTCTATTCTTCTACTCTATTGTACTTCATCTTTCTTACATGCATGCCCAAGATTCTTGAAAATCATGTCAATTTAGTGTTTGTTGTTTGTATTTGATATTAATATTTGTTTAAAATTCTTGTTTTTAATATTTATTTTCTAATACTTGGTTTGTTTTTGTTTTTATAAGGGGCTTCTCTCATGTTTGTGATCAAAGTGAGATGTATGAATTTGAAAATCCAAATTAGAAAAGAAAATCAATCTTCTACAATATATATAGCAATGAGAAACTATTTTCTTTAAGGGAGAATTATGTTTTGGGGGTAGATGGACCCCCAAATTAACAAAAGGTCCATGTAACTCTTCAAATTGAGCCCAAGACCCAATGAAAGTATGGAAATTGAGTTGAAGGATATCATCCTTCAGTATTTCCAAAAATACCATTTGTTAATTTTGAGAAAAAAAATTAATATTTTTTAAAAATACTTTTATTTAATTTAATATTTTTTATTTAATTTAATATTTTTAAAAAATACTTTTATGTAATTTAATATTTTTTAAAATAATTTTATTTAATTTAATATTTTTAAAAAAAAATTTAATTTAATATTTTTGAAAAAAAATTATTTAATTTAATATTTTTGAAAACTACTTTTATTTAATTTAGTATTTTTGAAAAAAAAATTATTGAAAAAAAATTATTTAACTTAATTTTATAAAATATTTTATATGTGTTCTTAAAGGGTATATTTGTCCGTTACTATTTCATATCCTTCAACTCAATTTGAAGAGTTATATGGGCATTTTGTTAATTTGGAGGTCCATCTACCCCCAAAAATAATTCTCCCTTTCTTTAAAGCTTTGGTACAACACTTTCTTTTTTTTTGGAAATTTTTTAAATTTAGTGTTTTAGAACTTATTTTTAGAAAATGTAAAAAAACATAGTAAAAATGTTAGGGCTATAATTTGATAGGGTTATAGTCAATCTAAGTCTAATTCAATCGCATTTTTTTAAAACAAGTTTATCAAGTTGTTAGCAATGAAAATCTACATTCTTTTTTAACTTTATTTGATATATTTATGTTAAAATTTAAATAATTAATGAGACTATTTCAAGATAATAATTAAACATAAAAAATAAATTTTTATATCTTTCTAGAAAAATGAAATAAAGTAATTATAATTTAATATTTTTTCCTTATTATTAAATAAATTAATTAATTAAATATTATTAGTGTTGAGTTATGTGAAGCCTAATTATACTACACACTTTTCACCATAACAATCGACTGACCTTCATGGTGTTAAGGTCGACATGTGTGGGGGTTTGAGGCATAAGCCCCAAAAGATTGAGATTAGGTTGTAATAGTAGAGAAAAGTTTATAGTATGATTAGGCTCCACATAATTTAACATAATCTAATTTTATTTTTCTAAACTTAGGTTAAGATTAGATTGGTTGGATTATATTTGGTTTGGTCAAATTGATCGAGTCTTATAATTCATAATCCATTAGCAATGGTTTTTTATTTATTAATTTTTGTTTATTTATACCAAAATATAAATTGTAAGTTGGATACAATGTCAAAATAATAACAAAAATGTAAAAATAAATTTAAATATCTTTATAAAAAAAGGTTATATAATAGAATTATATTTGATATTTTTTTCTCAAAAATAAAAAGAGAGAATAAATAAAATAAATACTTTTAATAATAAATTATTATTATTATTATTATTATTATTATTATTATTATTACAAACTTAATTCAATTGCACTCAACATGATTAAGCCTTTTTATTTTCATTTTTTAAAATAATAAATCGTTTTCACTTTAATTTTCAAGCAAAGATTACAAAATTTGAACACCATTATAAGCAATTTTTATTTAACCCTTCAATAAGAAAGAAAATTAATCTAACAATTTTTAAGAAAGCTTATTTATGAACTTCTCAAATTAATTTTTATTATATTCTTCTTCCAATCTAAACCAGCTAATAGATGCCCTTTTATCCATATAATATTTTACATGAGATGTTCTTCTTGATGCTGAGGAGCAGCAGGGCCAAAGCCATGAATTGCAGCAAGGAGGAATAGCAAGGCAGGTAGGTGACTTTATTGTGGGTATTGGGGGGTTTAGGCAAGACCACCCTGATGCATGAAATTTTAAAATAGAAATTAGGCAAGAAAATTTAGTCTCCGGCAATATATATAGCAATGAGACACATAGATGGTTGTCTGGGGTTTCTGGTTTGTAGAGAGAGAAAGGGAGGTTTATAGAGAGAGAAGATCGACTAGGTTGGGGTTTGAAATTGAATTTTGGGCAGGATCCAAAACAGATGGTAGAGATTGGATCCTGGGGATCTGACAATGGAGTTTGGAGTTTGAATTTGTCATAGGCTATAACACACTGGCAATGTTAAAGCCCAAATTTAATGGGCTGGGATATGTACTTCTCACTTTTGGGCTTTGGTCCAACAGCCCAACTTCTTTTATTTTTTAAAAATTAATTAAATACGTGATTAAACATATCCTTTTTTTTTTTTATCTATTTGATTAATGGGATATAATATAATTCATGGTTTGGGATCTTTGGTGCTTATCAAATTTTGTTCTTGGATTTTTTTTAAAGTGGGACAAGTAAGTACATACTTTTTACTTGAGGGGTAACTAGCAACTTTTCCATAATTAAATTTTACATGACTATAATATATTTATTGGAAATAATTTTTTCTCCCTAAAATTTTTTATTTAATTGCTACAAAATAATTTTAATTATTGAAATTATTTTATTGTTACTCTAATTAAATTACGGTGGGCTTTGGGTTTGGGTTTTGGACAAACCTAAGGCCAACTTAAACCTAATATATATTTTACATAAATTTCAAACTATACGTATATGATAGTTTTGTTATTTTGAGTGTCATAAGGGAATGATAAGAAGCTGAGCTTGAATTGGATAGCTTGGATTGGATTCGACAAATGATAAGAAGTCGAGATTCACTTTCTTTTCCTTTTTCTAATATATTTCTTTCACTTTTCCTTTTTAGTTTTTTTAATAAAATTTCATCCTACCCCACTTTCAAAAATAAAAAGTTAAAAAATGACTGGCTTGAGACTGTTCAAAATCTAATTTTTTTTTTTTAAAGGTGAGGAAGATGAGTTATGCTTTCTTTGTACAAGCCCACTCTTCACGTAGTTCCTTTTATGATATACTATCTAATACTTTTTTCATTAGTTTCCATCTCCATTATCTTAAAAATTCAAATACAAATTATCAAATTTACAAAAGGTATAAACAATTGTGAAATAATAAGATGTTACCAATGCTACAACAATATCCACAATGATAATACTTCGAGTACTATAAATTTATTAGCTTTAATTTTTTTGTTCTTTTTAATTTGTAAAGAAATGCGGTGATATTATACAAGTCTTTTTGTAAGGTGACTAAGGTTTTTCACACATGAAACTATACCATAAATGTATAAACTATTTAAATATAAAAATTAAGGATTATGTTAAGTTCTTGGATATTACTAAGAAATTGACAAAAAAAAAATAGTTAGAAAAATGATTAATTTTTTTATATCTGCATGTTATAGAAAAATATGATGAAAACATATTAAGAAAAATAGGAGAAAATTGCTAAAAGTTTTCCCGACCTTTTTCCTTATATAAAGGTGAGTAAAACTTGATGAAAGTGTATTTCTTAAAATTTTAATTTTTTATTTTTCTCTCAACTTTTTCATGAATATGTTATTAACATAAAAAAAAATATAGTAAAAGGAAAATATGATTTTACAAAATTTATCCAAAGTAAAAAAATAAACGATGCATAATAATTTTCTTTTTTCCTGGCTTTATTCTTACAATTTACTTTTGATGGAAGTAAATTATTTTGCGTCAACTCAAATTCAGCCTTTTCAAAAAGTAATGGGAATCCAATGAATTTTTTCAAATTCATTTTAATTTATGACCCACCATGTGAAGGAGTAATCATTTTCTAGGTGATAGGATTCCAAATCAATTATTTCAAATTCACATTGCTTTATAGCCCACTTTTTCAAAAGTTGCTATCATCATTTCCTTGCAGGCTCTTTGCCCTGTCTCCCACTAATTCCTTGGGAAAGAACAAGACTTCTTTCTTCCAAGCATGCAAATTCCAAAATGATATTATCTACTATTTTAAATCTAAGAACCCTACCTATATATATGTGATGGGATCCACTACTTTTCAAGCAGGCTCCCAACTTCCATGGAAACTCTAGGGCCTCTCGACATCTTTCTATACATTTATTTATTTTTTAAAACTATTATTTTCATAACATTGCTTTAAAGAAGTTGTTTTTTTTTCCATATTTTTCTAAAATAATAGTAAAAAAGTTTTGATATACTATCTAATACTTTTTTCATTAGTTTCCATCTCCACTATCTTAAAAATTCAAATACAAATTATCAAATTTACAAAAGGTATAAACAATTGTGAAATAATATGTTACCAATATCCACAATGATAATACTTCAAGTACTATAAATTTATTAGCTTTGATTTTTTTTCTTTTTAATTTGTAAATAAATGTGGTGATATTATACAAGTCTTTTTGTAACGCGACCCCCTTCTCGCGGTTAAGGTAACGACTTCGGGCATGGCCAGCTCCCATAGTGTGACGGGCGGTGTGTACAAGGCCCGGGAACGAATTCACCGTTGTATGGCTGATCGACGATTACTAGCAATTCCGGCTTCATGCAGGCGAGTTGCAGCCTGCAATCCGAACTGAGGACGGGTTTGAATTCCCGATAGAAAGAGATTTCGCGAACGCAAAAGCCTTTAATGCGGCCCGTCATCCCTTCCTTTTGGAAAGCTTTCCATTCTTCCAAGTGATGAAGCAAGGGAAGGCAGTAGTGGGGAATTTTCCGCAATGGGCGAAAGCCTGACGGAGGAATGCCGCGTGGAGGTAGAAGGCCCACAGGTCGTGATTAGGATCAGAATGACAAATACAATAGATTTTAAACTATACCATAAATGTATAAACTATTTAAATATAAAAATTAAGGATTATGTTAAGTTCTTGGATATTACTAAGAAATTGACAAAAAAAATTGTTAGAAAAATGATTAATTTTTTTATATCTGCATGTTATAGAAAAATATGGTGAAAACATATTAAGAAAAATAGGAGAAAATTGCTAAAAGTTTTCCTGACTTTTTTCCTTATATAAAGGTGAGTAAAACTTGATGAAAGTGTATTTCTTAAAATTTTAATTTTTTATTTTTCTCTCAACTTTTTCATGAATATGCTATTAACATAAAAAAAAAATATAGTAAAAGGAAAATATGATTTTACAAAATTTATCCAAAGTAAAAAAATAAACGGTGCATAACAATTTTCTTTTTTCTTGGCTTTATTCTTATAATTTACTTTTGATGGAAGTAAATTATTTTGGGTCAACTCAAATTCAGCCTTTTCAAAAAGTAATGGGAATCCAATGAATTTTTTCAAATTCATTTTAATTTATAACCCACCATGTGAAGGAGTAATCATTTTCTAGGTGATAGGATTCCAAATCAATTATTTCAAATTCACATTGCTTTATAGCCCACTTTTTCAAAAGTTGCTATCATCATTTCCTTGCAGGCTCTTTGCCCTGTCTCCCACTAATTCCTTTGGAAAGAACAAGACTTCTTTCTTCCAAGCATGCAAATTCCAAAATGATATTATCTACTATTTTAAATCTAAGAACCCTACCTATATATATGTGATGGGATCCACTACTTTTCAAGCAGGCTCCCAACTTCCATGGAAACTCTAGGGCCTCTCGACATCTTTTTATACATTTATTTATTTTTTAAAACTATTATTTTCATAACATTGCTTTAAAGAAGTTTTTTTTTTTCCATATTTTTCTAAAATAATAGTAAAAAAGTTTTGAAAATTAATTTCCTTTTTCTCACTTTTTTTTCAATGGATATCTAGACAAAAGAAATTTTTTTTATAAATTTTTCTTCTCCTTTTCTTTTATTTTTAAAATTTTTTACTTTATTTTTATTTTTTTCTAACTTTCTGAAAATTGTTATATAAGCAGCCAAACAAGACTTCTTCCTTCCAAGCACGCAGACCATATTCCACAATAATATGATATATTATAGGAAACTTCTATGGTGCTGAGGGAGGTACCATACCTCAGATTTTTTATAGTCGTTGGATGCAAGAGTTTAAATCTCAGCCATTGAAAAGAAAAAGAAAAAAAGGAAAAAGGAAAACTGGCTACCTGTTGTCTCCCCCTCTCAGGCCATTTTCCCGTTTGTTCCCTCTTTCCCGTTTGTTCCCTCTCTTCCCTCATTTTCTACCTGTTCTCTCCCCCTCTTAGCCCCTCTCTCTTCTCCTCCATAGTCGAGCGTCTTCTCCTCTAGCTGTGTCTCGTGCTCTCGTCTCCAGCTGTGTCTCGTGCTCTCATCTCCACACTCCTCCATAGCCGAGCGTCTTCAGCCCCTCTCTTCTCCTCCATAGCCGAGCATCTTCTCCTCCAGCCGTGTCTCGTGCTCTCATCTCCAGCTGTGTCTCGTGCTCTCATCCCCACACTCCTCCATAGGCGGCCGTCTTGTCCTCCATAGTCGGTTGTGTCCCCGTGCTCTGATCTCCACTCATTCTCGACAGCCGAGTCTAGAAATCCTATCTTCGGAAGAAACGCAAGAGGCAAATGCGAGACAATGAAGAAATGAGGGAAAGAAAGCACTGAAGAAGGAGATAGAGACCCCTCTCACGATTAATCTTCAGTCGAGTTTCTGTTTTCTCCATTTTTTATCGAGTTTGCCGATATTTTCCTCTCTTCTCCATACTCGACTCTTCTCAGGTATCTCCATCGACTGTTATTTTCAGGTGCTTTAAGTTGTCTTTGTGTATTGTTGGATGTTTTTGTGTTATTGGGTGTTTTCGGGTAAGATATTGTAGCTGTTCCGGGGGACATCTTTTTGAGTTCTGGCTTTTTTAGTATCCCCTTTGATTATGTCCATATTTAGTTTTCATATTTGGGGTTTTTTCGGGTTTTGAAGTAAAGAGTACGATATTCCCGCTCCCTCCCTCCTATCCATAACCCTTGTATTTTGTTCATATTTTATATTTTGTTTAAGGGGTGTTTTTGGCTTTTAAATTTCCTGGTTTGAAGACCCGAATTGAAGACATAGCTGGAAGAAAAAGAAGAAAAAATGTGAGTATTGATAATGTGTTTTACAATATTATAGCCATTATATTTCATGCTTTTTGTGAGATTTATAGATTGATGACATTAATGAAAATAATGTGGTTAGATCCATAATTGTAGATTGAAAAAGATTGATATGCTAAATTTGTGACCATTTAAAATGTACATAGATTTAGGGAAGATTTTGTAGTGGTGGTGAAAGTATGTTTGATTTATTATATTTGAAATCATATTATAAAAATTGACTTAAATGCTTTGATTTAATTTTTAGGAGCGAACGCGATGGACTTGAAGTTGTTAGAAATCCAAAGAGGCCTATCGGCGCTTGGATACATTACTAGTAAGGGAAAATAGAAATATGTAAAATAATATGTTTTTTAATGTATTTTTTGTGGTTGTTATTGTTAAATTTGTTTGAAATTGTTTTGTAGTAATGATCAATTAGCCATGATGAAAGAGAAGGATAAAGGAGTGAAGATAAATGATGATGTAAGGAGTAATTTTGCTAGTCTAATATAATTACATTTTAAAATTAGAATTTAAATTATGTGACCAATTAATGTAGTTGAGGAAAAAATTGGGCAAGAAGTGGAATGCACTTTCAAAAGTAGAAAAAGAAAATTTCATGGCAAAGTCCAAAGAAAGTTCAAAACAATATTCACTTCAAAAGGGTGTAGTTCCAAAGGTAATTTTTTTTTGTAATGAATATTTAATTTCTTTACTTATGTATTTGTTGGAAATTATATTAATGTAAACATGTTTGATGTTTGTGTATCTTTTCAGTTATATCTTCAGACTCGATGCTCCCCCGAGCGAGTTATTAGAGTGATTGAAAATTTAGAACCAAAGCAAAAGGCAGCCATAGAAGAAATAGGATTTGGTAGCCTCTTGCAACTTCGATGTAGGAAAATTGATCATGGGTTATGTCTTTGGTTGATAAATAGTTTTAATCCGAACACTTATATGTTACAGTTGTATAATACTTGTATCAAATTATCCCCCATTGATGTTGAATTCATTATGGGATTGAGGGCAAGAGGGTTCAAGATTGGCATGAACAAAGATGTTGGTCATAAGAATGATTTATGTAAAAAATATTGTGATAAAAAAGGGCGATTGCCATTAGTGATGTTAGAAAATCAAATTAGGGAGGATAAAGAGGGTGGAAACGATTTTAAAGTTCGTTTTGTATTATTTGTGTTGGGTGCATTATTGTGCCCAACAATGAAGCTTTTTGTGAATCGCTCTTTCTTACATCTTGTGGAAGACATCGATTAATTAAAGAAGATGAATTGGGCAGAATTTGTGTTGTCCTATCTTGTGCACGGGATTGAAGAGTTTAAGAAGAAACAACAAAGTGGGGTTTACGGTTGCTTATTGTTTTTAATGGTAATTAATTTACATCATAGTGAATTACGATTTTGTTTTAATATAATTTATGAACTAACTATATATCTATGTCAAATATACTCGTAGTTATTCTACCACGAGCATATATCGTTTGAAGAGAAATTCCTACCGCTATATACTCGACCTTCTCCTCGGATTACTGCTTGGGGAGATGATGAAGTATTGGATAGGAAACGAAGATTGAAAAAACTTGGTGGATATGCAAATGAGAATGTAAGTTATAGTTTTGAAAGTCGTTTACTATTGATTTAAGTTTGTAGTGATTTAAAATCTGATATGTATTATATTTTGATGAATATATTGTAGCTCAAAATAGGTCCGTTACACTTAGAAGGTGGTAAAATGATATCCAGAAAAATCAAAATCCAAAAATACTAAAAAATTCACAAGGGTACGAAGAATGTGAGGAATCCTCACATTCTTCGTACCCTCCCAAATCTCCACTTCTTTGGACTTTTTAAAATTTTTTGGACCATCATATGGCTTGAATGTTGCTTGAATAAGTCCGTTACACGTAGAAGGTGGTCAAATGATATCCGGAAAAATCGAAATGGAAAAATACTAAAAAATTCACAAGGGTACGAAGAATGTGAGGAATCCTCACATTCTTCGTACCCTCCCAAATCTCCATTTCTTTGGACTTTTTAAAATTTTTTGGGGCTTCATATGGCTTGGATGTTGCTTGAATAGGTCCGTTACACTTAGAAGGTGGTCAAATGATATCCGAAAAAATCAAAATCCAAAAATACTAAAAAATTCACAAGGGTACGAAGAATGTGAGAAATCCTCACATTCTTCGCACCCTCCCAAATCTCCACTTCTTTGGACTTTTTAAAATTTTTTGGGCCATCATATGGCTTGAATGTTGCTTGAATAGGTCCGTTACACGTAAAAGGTGGTCAAATGATATCCGGAAAAATCGAAATGGAAAAATACTAAAAAATTCACAAGGGTACGAAGAATGTGAGGAATCCTCACATTCTTCGTACCCTCCCAAATCTCCATTTCTTTGGACTTTTTAAAATTTTTTGGGGCTTCATATGGCTTGGATGTTGCTTGAATAGGTCCGTTACACTTAGAAGGTGGTCAAATGATATCCGGAAAAATCAAAATCCAAAAATACTAAAAAATTCACGAGGGTACGAAGAATGTGAGGATTCCTCACATTCTTCGTACCCTCCCAATCTCCATTTCTTTGGACTTTTTAAAATTTTTTGGGGCTTCATATGGCTTGGATGTTGCTTGAATAGGTCCATTACACTTAGAAGGTGGTCAAATGATATCCGGAAAAATCAAAATCCAAAAATACTAAAAAATTCACAAGGGTACGAAGAATGTGAGGAATCCTTACATTCTTCGTACCCTCCCAAATTTCCACTTCTTTCGACTTTTTAAAATTTTTTGCGCCATCATATGGCTTGAATGTTGCTTGAATAGGTCCGTTACACGTAGAAGGTGGTCAAATGATATCCGTAAAAATCAAAATGGAAAAATACTAAAAAATTCACAAGGGTACGAAGAATGTGAGGAATCCTCACATTCTTCGTACCCTCCCAAATCTCCACTTCTTTGGACTTGTTAAAATTTTTTGGGCCATCATATGGCTTGAATGTTGCTTGAATAGGTCCGTTACACTTAGAAGGTGGTCAAATGACATCCGGAAAAATCGAAATCGAAAAATACTAAAAAATTCACAAGGGTACAAAGAATGTGAGGAATCCTCACATTCTTCGTACCCTCCCAAATCTCCACTTCTTTGGACTTTTTAAAATTTTTTGGACCATCATATGGCTTGGATGTTGCTTGAATAGGTCCGTTACACTTAGAAGGTGGTCAAATGATATCCGGAAAAATCGAAATTAAAAAATACTAAAAAATTCACAAGGGTACGAAGAATGTGAGGAATCCTCACATTCTTCGGACCCTCCCAACTCTCCACTTCTTTGGACTTTTTAAAATTTTTTGGGGCATCATATGGCTTGGATGTTGTTTAAGTAGGTTCGTTACACTTAGAAGGTGGTCAAATGAAATCCGGAAAAATCGAAATCCAAAAATACTTAAAAATTAACAAGGGTACGAAGAATGTGAGGAATCCTCACATTCTTCGAACCCTCCCAAATCTCCACTTGTTTGGACTTTTTAAAATTTTTTGGGGCATCATATGGCTTGGATGTTGTTTTAGTAGGTCCGTTACACTTAGAAGGTGGTCAAATGATATCCGGAAAAATCAAAATCCAAAAATACTAAAAAATTCACAAGGGTACGAAGAATGTGAGGAATCCTCACATTCTTCGTACCCTCCCAAATCTCCACTTCTTTGGACTTTTTAAAATTTTTTGGGCCATCATATGGCTTGAATGTTGCTTGAATAGGTCCGTTACACGTAGAAGGTAGTCAAATGATATCCGAAAAAATCGAAATGGAAAAATACTAAAAAATTCACAAGGGTACGAAGAATGTGAGGAATCCTCACATTCTTCGTACCCTCCCAAATCTCCACTTCTTTGGACTTTTTAAAATTTTTTGGGGCATCATATGGCTTGGATGTTGTTTAAGTAGGTTCGTTACACTTAGAAGGTGGTCAAATGAAATCCGAAAAAATCAGAATCCAAAAATACTTAAAAATTAACAAGGGTACGAAGAATGTGAGGAATCCTCACATTCTTCGTACCCTCCCAAATCTCCATTTCTTTGGACTTTTTAAAATTTTTTGGGGCTTCATATGGCTTGGATGTTGCTTGGATAGGTCTGTTACACTTAGAAGGTGGTCAAATGATATCCGGAAAAATCAAAATCCAAAAATACTAAAAAATTCACAAGGGTACGAAGAATGTGAGGAATCCTCACATTCTTCGTACACTCCCAAATCTCCATTTCTTTGGACTTTTTAAAATTTTTTGGGGCTTCATATGGCTTGGATGTTGCTTGAATAGGTCCGTTACACTTAGAAGGTGGTCAAATGATATCCGAAAAAATCGAAATCCAAAAATACTAAAAAATTCCCTCACATTCTTCGTACCCTCCCAAATCTCCATTTATTTGGACTTTTTAAAATTTTTTGGTGCTTCATATGGCTTGGATGTTTCTTGAATAGGTCCGTTACACTTAGAAGGTGGTCAAATGATATCCGGAAAAATCAAAATCCAAAAATACTAAAAAATTCACAAGGGTACGAAGAATGTGAGGAATCCTCACATTCTTCGTACCCTCCCAAATCTCCATTTCTTTGGACTTTTTAAAATTTTTTGGGGCTTCATATGGCTTGGATGTTGTTTGAATAGGTCCGTTACACTTAGAAGGTGGTCAAATGATATCCAGAAAAATCAAAATCCAAAAATACTAAAAAATTCACAAGGGTACGAAGAATGTGAGGAATCCTCACATTCTTCGTACCCTCCCAAATCTCCACTTCTTTGGACTTTTTAAAATTTTTTGGGCCATCATATGGCTTGAATGTTGCTTGAATAGGTCCGTTACACGTAGAAGGTGGTCAAATGATATCCGGAAAAATCGAAATAGAAAAATACTAAAAAATTCACAAGGGTACTTCGTACCCTCCCAAATCTCCACTTATTTGGACTTTTTTAAATTTTTTTGGGCATCATATGGCTTGGATGTTGTTTAAGTAGGTTCGTTCCACTTAAAATGTGGTCAAATGAAATCCGGAAAAATCGGAATCCAAAAATACTTAAAAATTAACAAGGGTACGAAGAATGTGAGGAATCCTCACATTCTTCGTACCCTCCCAAATCTCCATTTCTTTGGACTTTTTAAAATTTTTTGGGGCATCATATGGCTTGGATGTTGCTTGAATAGGTCCGTTACACTTAGAAGGTGGTCAAATGATATCCGGAAAAATCAAAATCCAAAAATACTAAAAAAATTCACAAGGATACGAAGAATGTGAGGAATCCTCACATTCTTCATACCCTCCCAAATCTCCACTTCTTTGGACTTTTTAAAATTTTTTGGGTCATCATATGGCTTGGATGTTGCTTGAATAGGTCCGTTACACTTAGAAGGTGGTCAAATGATATCCGAAAAAATCGAAATCCAAAAATACTAAAAAATTCACAAGGGTACGAAGAATGTGAGGAATCCTCACATTCTTCGTACCCTCCCAAATCTCCATTTCTTTGGACTTTTTAAAATTTTTTGGTGCTTCATATGGCTTGGATGTTTCTTGAATAGGTCCGTTACACTTAGAAGGTGGTCAAATGATATCCGGAAAAATCGAAATCCAAAAATACTAAAAAATTCACAAGGGTACGAAGAATGTGAGGAATCCTCACATTCTTCGTACCCTCCCAAATCTCCACTTCTTTGGACTTTTTAAAATTTCTTGGGCCATCATATGGCTTGGATGTGTGCTTGAATAGGTCTGTTACACTTAGAAGGTGGTCAAATGATATCCGGAAAAATCGAAATCCAAAAATACTAAAAAATTCACAAAGGTACGAAGAATGTGAGGAATCCTCACATTCTTCGTACCCTCCCAAATCTCCACTTCTTTGGACTTTTTAAAATTTTTTGGGTCATCATATGGCTTGGATGTTGCTTGAATAGGTTGATTCCACTTAGGCGGTGTTCGAATAAGTCCCGAAAAATTAAAAGCTAAAAATACTAAAAAATTAGAAAAGGTCCGAAGAATGTGAGGATTCCTCACATTCTTCGTACCGTCCCAAATCTTCACTTATTTGAAGTTTTAAAAATTTTGTTGGACTTCATATGCCTTGGATATTGTCTAAATAGGTTGAGTCCACTTAGGTGGTGTTCGAATGAGTCCTGGTAAAATTAAAAGCCAAAAATATTAAAAAATTAGATAAGGTACACAGAATGTGAGGAATCCTCACATTCTTCATACTCTCCCAAATCTCCACTTCTTTGAAGTTTTAAAATTTTTTTGGACTTCATTTGCCTTGGATATTGTTTAAATAGGTTGATTCCACTTAGGCGGTGTTTGAATGAGTCCTGGAAAAATCCAAATCCAAAAATATTATAAAATTGGACGGGGTACGAAGACTGTAAGAAATCCTCACCATTTTCCGCTTGTATGAGGGTGTGAAATGGATTCTTCAAAATTCAAAATGGAAATATACGAAAAAATATTGTGAGGCGTTTTGATTTCCATATGGTTAGTAATTATACATTTTTCGTATTTTCAATATTTCAATTAATTTTTTTGTGTAATTCAATTTAAACGCTAAGAAATAATTTGGTCATATATTATCAATTAATAATTAGTACACAATTAATTTAATATAAATTTAATATTTATATTTTATATCATTTATTTATATTTTTTCTTTTTTTTTCACTTCATAAACAAATTATATTGCTTTTCACACTTCAAATATTTTTCAAATTTTGTCAACAAATTATTTGATGTTAAAATAAAGTATATTTACTTTTCCTTAATTTATAAATTTTATCACCAAATTAGTTTGAATTTTTTTTATTTAAAATTTAATTTTTATCTTGGGTTTAATCACTTTATATTACAAAAAAAAATGCTATTTATTTTTTCAAATTTCTCTTTATTTTTCTGTTGCACAAAAAAAATTCCCCAAACAAAATAATTACATTAAACAGGAATTTATAATTGGTTGTTGTAATGGATGTAAAAATGTGTGTTGCATGGGATTAATTCCCATGGCAACCGGTTACCAACCTGAAGAATTGGTTTTGTATATTATTTTTCCATGCCATGTGTCTTCATCTTGTGAGTCCAAAAAAGTGGGTATGGTACCGAAAAACCACTTTTCGGTACCCTAGCATAACCCTATATTATATAAGCAAGCATGCAGACCATGTTCCACAATAATATCATATATTATATAAGCAGCCAAACAAGACTTCTTCCTTCCAAGCATGCAGACCATATTCCGCAATAATATCATATATTATATAAGCAGCCAAACAAGACTTCTTCCTTCCAAGCAAGCAAACCATATTCGACAATAATAGTTAATATTATATAAGCATAAGTTCTTCTATGTTTCCTTCTTCATTGACGAGGTTGACATGATTTTTTATGTTTTTTGTTGAGATTGTAATTTTTAGATTAAACATGAAATGTTTTCTTACATTCTATTTACTTTTCTTCACTATTGGTAGCAAATTTTATTTTTCTATCCCGATGGAAATACCTAATATTGTTATGAATCATGAAAAATCATATCAATCTCATATTTGTTGTTTGTGCTTGATAGTAGGATTTTCTTAAATTTTGCATTTTAAATATTTTTTTTTGGACTTCCCTCATGTCTAGTACCCTACTTAAAAATAAAATAAAATAAAATAAAAATAAAAAACAATTATTAACTTAAAATTCTTCCATATTTAACCATTTTTAAAATGCGAGAATTAAGCAAATTGAGTAATATTCTCTTTGTTAGTTTTTAAGTGCTAATCAATTGAAGGTAATCATTCGGAAGGGGAGTGAAGTGGGGATGGTCACTTTTTCAAAATTTAATAATTATAAATACACATAAAATATAAATAATAATATAATAAATCAATATAAGGATAATTTTCAAATAAATAAAGTATGGAGGGGGACATGCAAATACTAATTTTTATAATGGTTTAGCGTAACTTGACTTACACTTATATTCACCCTCCTCAAATTCCAACCGAGTGAATATTCAACTAATAAGGCTTCCAACTAAGCCTTCAAACTTAACCCAATAAGATATAATATGCAAAGAAATATTGAAGTAATAATACTAAACAAATCTCTTTATAAAGTAGTTAGGATTTCACAGATGTACTATTCGCAATAATATTATAACATTGTAGGAAAAAATTAAGGGATTTTCAATAGATAATTCTCAAAAACAAAGGTGATTAATTGTGTTTACAAGAAAAAAAAATTATTATTTCTCTTCAAAAATGAGCTTAACAAGGGACCCTTTTTTTTTTTGTCAAAATTAGAATAGAGTTTGAACACATTATTTGAATCAACATCTTTCCAAAAGTCAAGAGTGATGGAAGGCAAAACCCATCACTTGGTTGGCTGATTCTTACCTAATCAAATGAACTACTCTTATACATTGTTTCTAGAAAGAAGTCTAAGAAAATGTATGGCACAATGCATGTGATGGGATCCACCACTTCTAGAGCAAAGTCTCAACTTCCATGTGAACTCTAAGACCTCTCAAAATCTTTTTTTTTTTTATTATTATATTTTTAAATTATTATTTTCACAACATTAATTGCTTTAATATTTAATGTTCCTTTCTCCTCTTTTTCTTTGATAATAGTGAAATATATATATGAAAGCATGTCTTCGTCAATAATTTAACTTTAGTTTTTCCATTTTTATGGATATCCAAATAATAAAAAAATTATGATTTTTTGTTTCTCTCTTTTTCCCTATAATTTTTTAATTTATTTTTATTTTCTCTAACTTTCTGAAAACAAAATATAACCTAAATTTTTATATAGTCAATTTGCAGCTATGGGCATATGTCTTGTTTTAGAGTTTTTTATGACAATATTTAAATTAGCCTTGAAATTTGGAAGTTAATCCTAAATTTTAGGTTGCGAAAGACCACATTTTCTATAAGCCCAACTAAATAGAAACACAAAAATAATTCATATAGGTTCACTCAAATTGAATAAAACTCATATTTAAAATAAGTTGAATAAAAAAAACTTAAATACAATTGTCATCACAATATTACAAAAATGAGCTTAACAAGAGACTCTATTTTTTCTTTTTCAAAATAAACAAATTTAAGAAGGAGATTTAATGCATTATTTGAATCAACATGTTACCAAAAATTAAAATCAAAAATAAAAATACAAAGAATAAAAAGTTAAGAGTGATGGTACACAAAACCCCACTATTTGATTGGTTGGTTTCTATCTAATCAAATGCATTATTGTTGGGATAAAAGAACCCTACCGGTATGTGTAACGCCCAAGTTTTCATTTTAAAGGGTAATTTAGGAAATTCTTAATAATGATATTAAATTAATTAATTAATTAATTTAATAAAATGGAAGAGGGGTGAAAAGGTAATTTTACGAATAATACCCTAGGTATAAATAGAAAATTATCTTCTTCCTGTTCTTTTTTGAATCATATTCCTGTTCGCAGAGAATTTCTAGAGAACGTGAAGTTAAGATCAGATTTCAAGGTTTGAAGAACAAACCTCTATAGGTAAGTTTCTAACCTCTATATTATTATTTTAGATTCATTAGTTAATTTCAAGCACATTAGATATATTTTTTTTGGAAAACCCCAAATCTAGATTAGGGTTAGATTATTTTTTTTTTAATTCGTTTTAATATTAAATAGTGAAAATTTAATATTTTGATTTATTATTGGAATTGGGGAGATCTTAAGTTTTTTTTTATTAGAAAAAAAGAAAATTCCTATGAAAATTTCGATTTAGATTAGGGTTAGTTTATTATTATTATTATTATTATTATTTCGTTTTAATATCAAAATAGTAAAAATTTAAGATTTTGATTTATTATTGGAAATTGGAAATTCTTAAGCTTTTAGAAAAAAAAAAAAAAAAACCTGGAAGATGCGTGTGCACACTGTAGAATTGGAGAATGGTTTAAGGATTAAAAGAAAAAAATAGAGGACGCGTGTGCTCACTGGAATTGGAGAATGAAAAAAAAATAATATATTATATATATGGGTGTGGGTGTGTGTACGGATGGAGGGATGGGTGGTGTTTGGTAGTTAATGTACATATATGTATATATATTATTATATTGACAATGGATAAAGTTTATGTTTAAAAAAAAAAAAAAAGAGAATAGAAGTTTTAAATAAAAGAAAGTAAAGTTTTTTTTGGTATTATAATTATACTAATAATGAGTATAAGTTAATAAATAACATAGAAATTAATTAGTGAAATAAATTATAGTTTAATTAAATTAAGTTGTGTCCCAAAAAAAAAAAAAATTAATTTGAATACCTAAAATTTTAGGATTGACAAACCTGTAATTTTAGATAAATAGTAATGGTTATTTCTCTTATATTTGTTAGGTGAAGAGTAGATTTTCAGGATTATTTTTCTCCAAAGTTTTTGAGGACTTCTTTTGAGGTAAGGGAAGTTAATGTAATATTTATAAAATTAAATTATTTCATATGTTATTTTGAATTGTGGAAAATAAAATGATATTTTGTTACCATGCATGGATCAAATTGTTTTGCACTAAATGTTATGTTGGAATATTTTGTTTTATTTATGACACAAAATATGGAGATATTATGTTGTGTAAATTTGAATACTTGAACAAAAACATCACTCTGGTTTATTTGGCCCTTGTCAACGGGATATAATAATTGACTATTTGGCCCTATCAACGGGATATAATAATTGACCTTTACATTTCATGGTGGGAATGTAATTGATTTGGACCCCAGCCTCTAGGGGTTTGGTTAGAGGTTACTAGTACTAGTAGCGTTTGGTTCCGTCCACCAGGAACAATTTGAGGCTAGCCACCCATTTGAAAAGTCCCACCTAACTGGGCATTTGATATTTGATAACCAGAGTAATGAAACTTGAATGAATTTGATTGAATCTTATGTGAAAGTGTTTGAATTTGATATGAAATTGGTTGGTTGAATTTTGAATATATTGGTATTTTTGGAACTCTGATATTTGATAAGAAAAAAAAAATTTATATCTCCTATTTGAAATGAAAATATTTGATCCATGAATTGCATTAATATTCCTTATTGGGCTGTGAGCTCATTCCCAATTGTTGAAAATTTTCAGGTACTCTTAGTTCGGGTGAGGAGTGATGGCTAGGCTGAAGAATGGTCATCATTAGGATTTGACTTAGGATTTTATGTTGGATTTTGTTTAACTGTTAGTTATGTTCATTTGGATCATTTGATATTTGAAAGTTATTTGGAAATTGAATTTTGAGGAATTTAGATTTTGTTCCGCTACTCTGAACAAGTATTTGGTAATTGGTAACATCTAGTTACAATATGATTGTTCGGGTCAGATTATACTTTAAGCCTTCGGGTTTGAGGTGTGAAATGACCGTCACGCCCTTGGAGTGGGTCTTGGGGCGTGACAGTATGTGATGGGATCCA
The DNA here is from genome assembly GCF_030704535.1 of Vitis vinifera. Classification (NCBI taxonomy): domain Eukaryota; kingdom Viridiplantae; phylum Streptophyta; class Magnoliopsida; order Vitales; family Vitaceae; genus Vitis; species Vitis vinifera. The sequence goes on from NC_081817.1 coordinate 28,092,719, forward strand.
CTACTTTTGGAGTGAACTCCTGTAAACTCTGGCTGCTCAACATTTCTTTATCCTTATTTTAAAAAATTTAACTATTATTTTCACAACATTGCTTGAAGGAAGTTGTTTTTTTTCATATTTTTCTTAGATAATAATAAAAAAGTTTGGAAAAAGTTCCTTCCTCAATAGTTCATTTTTCTTTAATTTTCTCATTTTTCCTTTTCATTATTTAATTTTGATGAAAACAAAATGATAGCATCCATCGGAACACCATTTTTATGTCTATTTGTCTTAGGGTAAGTGCTATTGCATTTCTATGTATATTTGGTTTTATTTCATATGACTCAATTTACATAAAACCTATAGTTAAAATAAGTTGACCAGAAAAAAAGGGGGTAAACACAATTGCTATCATGATATTACAAAAATAAAGTTTAACAAGTGACCTTATTTTTTCTTTGTCAAATTAAGAAAAGATATTTAGTGTATTATTTGAACTAATCAAATGCATTATTGTTAGGACAAAAGAACCCTATATGTGATGGGATCCACTACTTTTTGAGCTGACTCCCAACTTCCATGTAAAGTCTAGGGCCTCTCGACATTTTTTTATGCATTCACTTGTTTTTATTTTTGTTTTTATTTTTAACTATTATTTTCACAACATTGCTGTAAAGAAGTTGTTTTTCTTTTCATATTTTTCTTAGATAATAGTAAAAAAGTTTGAAAAAAGTGGCTTCTTCAACAGCTTAATTTTTTTTTTCTCACATTTTCAATGGATATCTAGACCAAAGAAATTCTTTTATAAATTTTTCTTCTCATTTTCTTTTATCTTTTATCTTTTTTAACATTTTTTTTCAACCTTTTAAAAACTAAATATAACCTAAAGAAAATAATAATAAATATAAAAACAAATACATAAGGAAAGACTTTTAACATAATTTTTTATTATAAAAATCATTGAAGTGCACAAATAAACCTATATATAAATGATTGGGAAGCTGGAATCCTTTGTTCTCAAGAATCTTTAATGATTGGGAAATGGAAGAGGTGGAGGGCTTGCTTCAAAAAATACACCCTCTGGTTTTGCATAGTGATGTGGAGGATGTTTTAAGCTGGAAGATTGGTAAGAATGACTCTTTCTCTGTTAGATCTTGAAAATGTGAATCTCAATAATGAACTACACCTAGAGGGGGGTGAATAGGTGTTGTAGAACAATTTTAAAATTCTCCCAATAAAGATTACCTAACCTTAATAAAACATCCACAAGCAACAATGTATGCATCAACACTCTCCCAACAATTTATAAATGCAAAACACATGCAAATGCTTCAACACTCCTCAAAAATAAAACAAAATATAGAGTGAGAGAAAGAGACACCAGATTTTTAACGTGGAAAACCTCCGAAGAGATCAAAAACCACGGGCCTATCACCGATTGAAAACTCCACTATGAAGAATAAAAAACTGAGTACAAGGTTTTACCTAGCTCAAGCCAACCAATCCTTCCCGGAATACTTGACTAGTACCTTCATTTTCAGCTTCTCCTTTTGGAGCACACTTGGAGTCCGCACCAAGCTCAATCTCGGCCTCTTCTTGAATCCACACAAGAAGAAAATGGGTTTTTGCACAACCCAAATAGAATGAGAGATTTAGATGTGAATGAAAGAATGAATCAACCCATTTATTGCTCAAGAAAATCCATTGAAAACAAGTTTTGAAAACATTAAGAGAAGTTGATTTTCTTTGCAATCAAAAACCCCAACTTAGGAAAGCAAAAATGAGAAATGAAGAACACTTGGGAGTGTGGCTGCTCTCCCCACGTTTTCAGCAGTCTCTCTACACAGAAAATGAGAGAAGATTGGGTTTTAAAGTGTAAAAAGAAACCCTTAATCTAATGGCTGAGATTTGATCAAAAAAACATTAGTTGGATAGATCCACCCCTACACCTGGATCGATCCAGAAACAGAGGAATAAAAGCCTTGCACCAAAAACCATTTTTTCCAACTTTCTAACACATTTTAAAGATTAAAAACCGGGTTGATTCACACCCAATCACTCCACACTCGACTACATACCTTGGCCTCTTAGCAAAGTCTTAGTCTTCAAAGTCAAGTAGTCCGAATAGGAATAGGAAAGCCGAGTTAGGGGACACTTAGGAATTTTGTCCGGAATTGCCAACCTAGCTAAACACTCACAGATCTCTCTACCAATCCCTCACAACTACCTCTAGTGAACCTTTTCCTTGGAGCATCATTTGGAGATCTTGGGCACCCGTGAGAGTTAGTTTTTTTGCTTGGGAAGCGTCTTGGAACCGAATTTTGACCACTGATCAGCTTAAAAGAAGGGGCTGGATACTATCAAATAGATGTTATTTGTGTAAAATGGAAGAGGAAACTAGCGACCACTTGTTCCTATTCTGCAAGAAGGCTATAATGTTATGGAGCTTGCTTTTCTCCCTTTTTGACGTGCAGTGGGTCCTACATTCCTCAATCAAAAGGAATTTGATAGCTTGACATGGTGCTTCTATGAGCAAGGGAAAGGAAAAAGCTTGGAGGGTTGCTCCCCTTTGTTTAATGTGGATATTATGGAGGGAGAGAAATGAAAGAGTGTTCAATAACAATGAACGTACCGACCAAGCTCTAAAACTCTCTTTTTTGTACACTTTTGTGAATTGGGGTAGGGTATATTTAGAGAATCATTCTTTGTCATTGTTTGACTTTATAGAATGACTTTTGTCTAGATAAAATAAAGGTTTTTCTTTTTGGCTTAAATCCTTGGGCGTTACTTGTATACTTCGTGTCTACTCTTTTCGCCTTTCTAGGCTTTTATAATACATCCTCTTATTTGCCTATAAAAAAAAAACACCTATATATAAATGAACTTTCATTGTTTTAAACGTTAATTATTATTGATATAACAAAATGTAGTATAAAGAAAATATAATTTTACAAAATTTATCCATTAATCCAAATGAATAAGAATTAAATGGTGTAAAACAATTTTCTATTTTTGATTATTTTATTTTATTTTATCTCATTATTAAATTTTGATGGTAGAAAAATGGTGGCATCCAAGAGAACACTATTTCTATGTCTATTTGTTTTACGGTAAGTAAGTGTTATTAGTGCATTCCAAATAAAATATAAAAAAATTTAATAATGTTTATTGCTAGATTTAAATTTGACATAACCAATATGCAGTTATAAACATATCTTTATTGTTTTAGAACTTTTTAACCTTGAAATTTTGAATTTATCCTAAATTTTACATGGGGTAAGACTATATTTTCATAAGCTCAATTAAATAAATGCACCAAAATTTTTTGTTTGAGGTTAACTCAAATTCAACTATTTAAAGAAGTAACGGCAATTCAAATAATTTTTTCCAAATTCATTTTAATTTATAACCCACCTTCTAAAGGAGTTCTCGATTTCTACCAATTACTTCAAATTTACCTTATTTTATATCCCATATTTTCAGAAGTCAATTTACTTCCAACCACACAGATCCCACGATAATATTATATGTCATCTTAAATCCATATCCATTTGATTGGTAGGATATTATCTCTTCATTTTTATTTTTTTTTTAAGTTGACGTTGACTCAAGTCAATCCCCTCTCTCCATATATAGATGTATCAGTCTGAGATCACTTACAGCCTTCTGATCGTCTCTCATCGTCTCTCTAGCTACACTTCCGTTCCATCTACTTTCCATCCTCTGCAGTATTATTTTCTTTGCTATTTCAAATATGGCTGAACAAATTCCATTCGGTATTGCTGAGAACCTTTTGATGAAGCTGGGCTCTGCTGTTTTCCATGAAATTGGATTAATGTATGGTGTCCGAGGTGAGCTGAGTAAGCTTAAGGAGAAACTGTCCACCGTCGGAGCTGTGCTTCTTGATGCTGAGGAGAAGCAGGAGAGCAGCTGCGCAGTAGCAGATTGGGTCAGGAGGCTTAAAGATGTTGTGTATGATGCTGATGACTTGTTGGACGACTTTGCAACCGAAGACTTGAGGAGAAAGACTGATGATCGTGGAAGATTTGCGGCACAAGTGAGTGACTTCTTCTCACCTTCGAATCAACTTGCTTTTCGATTTAAGATGGCTCATGGAATAAAGGCTATTAGAGAAAGGCTAGATGATATTGCAAATGATATCTCCAAGTTCAATTTAATTTCCAGAGTTATGTCTGATGTCCGGGTAAGGAATAATGGGAGGGAGACGTGCTCTGTTGTGGAGAAATCTCATAAAATTGTGGGTAGAGAAGAAAACAAAAGGGAGATAATAGAGTTGTTGATGCAATCAAGTACTCAAGAAAATCTGTCAATGGTTGTGATTGTAGGCATGGGGGGCTTAGGCAAGACCACCCTTGCTCAGTTGGTATACAACGACCAAGGGGTGGTAAGCTATTTTAATCTTAGCATGTGGGTCTGTGTTTCCGTTGATTTCGATGTTGAAGTACTCGTTAAAAACATCTTAATGTCTGCGACTAATGAAGATGTGGGAAACCTACGCTTAGAACAATTGCAAAAACGTCTGCAAGAAAAGTTAGATGGGAAGAGGTACTTGCTTGTGTTAGATGATGTCTGGAACGAGGACAAAAGGAAATGGGGTCAGTTCATAACCTTATTGCCTGTTGGTGCAAATGGGAGTAAAATCTTGGTGACCACTCGAAGCACAAGAGTTGCATCAGTTATAGGAATTGATTCCCCATATATTGTGGAAGGTCTTAAAGATGACGAGTCTTGGGATTTGTTTGAAAGTCTTGCATTTAAAAAGGCAGAAGAGCAAATGCACCCAAACCTTGTAGCCATAGGAAAAGATATTGTAAAGATGTGCAAAGGAGTTCCTCTTATCATCGAGACTTTAGGCAGAATGTTGTACTTCAAAACCCAAGAAAGCCATTGGTTGAGCATTAAAAAAAATAAAAATCTTGTACATCTTGGAGAAAAAAATGATATTTTACCGATATTGAGGTTAAGCTATGACAATCTCCCCGTCCATTTGAAACAATGTTTTGCCTATTGTGCATTGTTTCCCAAAGATTATATAATTAAAAAAAAGTTGTTAGTACAACTATGGATGGCACAAGGTTACCTTCAACCATATGATGAGAATATAGATTTAGAGGATGTTGGTAATCAATATTTTGAAGATTTATTGTCAAGGTCATTGTTTCAAAAAGTTGAAAATAAATATGATAACAATATGTTAAGTTATAAAGTGCATGACTTAATTCATGATCTTGCACAATCCATTGTAAATTCGGAGGTTATCATTGTTACTGATGATGTGAAGATCATTTCACAAAGAATTCATCATGTGTCATTATTTACAAAACACAATGAAATGCTCAAGGGTTTAATGGGCAAATCCATCAGGACTTTCTTTATGGACGCCGGCTTTGTGGATGATCATGATAGTTCTATAACTAGACTCCTTTCAAGCTTAAAAGGTTTGCGGGTAATGAAGATGAGTTTCTTCTTACGACATAAGGCTCTGTCATCTTTAGGAAAACTAAGTCATCTAAGATATCTTGATCTTTCTTATGGGTGGTTTGAAAACCTCCCAAATGCTATTACAAGATTGAAGCATTTACAGACATTGACGCTTTTCAATTGTATACGTCTAAAAGAATTGCCGAGAAATATGAAAAAATTGATCAACCTGAGGCATCTTGAGATTGATGAAGTAAATAAATTAAGTTATATGCCACGTGGTTTGGGAGATTTGACTAATCTTCAAACCTTGCCATTATTCTGGGTAAGGAATGATGGTGGGGAATCCAGGCACAAGAGAATGGGTAGGTTGAATGAACTGAGATTCCTTAACAATCTCAGAGGACAACTACAAATTAAAAGGCTTTCAAATGCAAGGGGCAGTGAAGCTAAGGAAGCCATGTTGGAGGGTAAACAGTACCTTGAGTGCTTGAGATTAGATTGGTGGAAACTACCAGCTACCCAGGAGAGTGAGGAGGCAATGTTAGTAATGGAATGCCTGCAACCACATCCAAATCTGAAGGAGCTCTTCATAGTTGATTACCCAGGTGTGAGATTCCCAAATTGGATGATGAATGATGGGTTGGATTTGCTGCTCCCAAACCTAGTCAAAATACAAATATCGTCTTGCGACAGAAGCAAAGTTCTGCCACCTTTTGCACAACTCCCTTCTCTTAAATATCTAGAACTTTCCAATCTAATAGCTGTGGAGTGCATGATGGATTACCCTTCATCAGCAAAGCCATTCTTCCCATCTCTGAAGACACTCCAACTTTCTGATTTGCCTAATTTGAAGGGATGGGGAATGAGGGATGTAGCAGCAGAGCAAGCTCCTTCATATCCTTATCTTGAGGATCTACGGCTGGACAACACCACTGTGGAGCTATGCTTACATTTGATCTCTGTCTCTTCTTCATTGAAGTCTGTGTCTATTAGACGCATAAATGATCTGATATCTCTGCCAGAGGGGCTTCAACATGTTTCCACCCTACAAACTCTCACAATTAGGGGTTGCTCTAGTTTGGCAACTTTACCAGACTGGATCGGCCGCCTCACATCACTTTCAGAGCTTTGCATTGAAAAGTGCCCTAATTTAACATCACTGCCAGAAGAGATGCGATCCCTCCGCCATCTACACACACTTAAAATCAATGGATGTCCATACTTATATGAAAGATGCCAAAAGGAAACTGGTGAAGATTGGCCTACGATTTCTCATATTCCCGAAATTATCATTCGGCGATGGTGAAGCAGATATGTGAAGCTTGCCTTGTCTCTTTAATGAATGCGTCATCCACAATAAATTTCGGTATGCAATCCAATTTCTAGTTGTTTGCTGTGCTTTTTGTTATTTGTTCGCACTTCACCTGTTATATAAAATGCTTAGCTTACCAAAATGCCCTGTTACTCGGTGTTTGCAGTTTACACATTTGCATTTTACTGCCGTCGAATGTATTGAGGTGAACCCCCACCACATGTTGAATTGATTGGTAGTGTGAAGAAGACCATTGATGTATATAGGTGTAGAGTAAGGTGTTTTTTCCATAGGGACTGCCACAAGCAATTTAATTTCTTTTTTTTTTTTTTTTGAATGTTGATTCTTATAAGATAGAACCAAAAGCATAAAATAAAATCTAATGCTTATTTAGAGTTTTTTTGTAATATAAACAAGTGCCTATCGCAAAGAAAGAACATAGCATATTTTTGTGCAATTTTAAATTATTCATCGTTCTATGTGTTTCCAATCCAATTTGTATGGTTGTTTTTGCAGGGTTTATGTTTTGTTACTTTACAATTTATCTCTTAAGAACCTTATATATTATGTTTTGCTAATTTCAATATGTAATAGCATATGTGAGGAAAAAGGTTTTTCAATTTGTTTTCCTTCACTTTGTTGCATGTCTATGTTCTTTTACTCATGAATACAATTGGGACTGTAAATGCTATGTTCGGTTTTCTTGTAGTTATTCAGAATATCACTTGGGATGTGCATATAATACTTTCTTATTATAGAAGTCTTTGCCCTAGTTATAAATTATGATTTGATTTTATATTTTTGGATTGAAAAATGCTTGTAATTCTTTTCGCTAGTCTAATTTCTTGATGATTCATTCTATTAAGCCAACACCCTTTAATATTCCTTAAAAAAATGTTGACAAGCGGAGGATAACCGATGCATATGGAACGAGTTAGCTCACTTACATCACATTCCCAACCTATACTCTTTTTAGCATGTTGTCCATACTTTGTCTCCACTATTCAGGTTTAGAATTGACTCCTCTCCTTTTGCTCTGAATTGTTTACCCCTTTCATTCATTTACTAAAATTTTTTGTACTCCTTCTGATGTTTTGATCTTTTTTTTTTAACTCTTATTTGAAGTAGAACAACAATATACCACTTGAGCAAGGAGCACATATCATTGAATCCATGTGGTAAGTGGTTAATTCTCGTCTCTCAAGTTTCTTGATCGTGGGAATCTAAATGCTTTGGGGTGCATGGATAACAATAGCGACATATCTCCCTCATTTTCATTGAGAGGCAAGTTGGTTTGAGGGGAGTATAAAATAAGGAGAACTAGCAGGACCATTCTTCCCATTCCTGCCATGATGGAGGAAAAGAGACGGTGGAGGGATAGTATCAATATCACTAGCAAAACAACAAATTTGAAGGGATTACCCATCATCAGCAAAGCCATTATTCCCATGTCTGAGGACACTCCAACTTTTTTATTTGCCCAATTTGGAGGGATGGGGAAGGAGGGATGTAGCAGCAGAGCAAGCTCCTTCATATGCTTATCTTGAGGATCTACAGCTGGGCAACACCACTGTGGAGCTACGCTTACATTTGATCTCTGTCTCTTCTTCATTGAAGTCTCTGTCTATTAGACGCATAAATGATCCGATATCTCTGCCAGAGGGGCTTCAACATGTTTCCACTCTACAAACTCTCAGAATTTCCGGTTGCTTTAGTTTGGCAACTTTACCAGACTGGATTGGCAGCCTCACATCACTTTCATACCTTTCCATTCAATACTGCCCTGAGTTGAGATCACTACCAGAAGAGATGCGATCCCTCCGCCATCTATACACACTCGAAATCGGTGGATGTCCATGCTTATATGAAAGATGCCAAATGGAAACTGGCGAAGATTGGCCTAAGATTTCTCATATTCCCGAAATTATTATTTCGCGACATTGAAGCAGGTATGTGAAGCTTGCCTTGTCTCTTTAATTGAATGCGTCATCCACAATAAATTTCAAGTATGCAATCCAATTTCCAATTGTTTGTTGTGCTTTTTCTTATTTGTTCGCACTTCACCTGTTCGATAAAATGCTTAGGTTACCAAAATGCCTTGTTACTCGGTGTTTGCAGTTTACACGTTTGCATTTTATTGCCGTCGAAATTGTTGTCATCTCATTTCTCTCAAATATTATATAAATTTCAGAATATAATACTTGAAACTGTTGCACTACTGATTATTTAAGGCTTGGAATGCCTTCAAAAATTGCAACCATCATGCCTCTAGATGGCCACCCAAGAAAACTAAAGCTCAGGAAACTCAGCCAGGAATTTATATTAATCAGAACTAGACTCTTATATGGATTTGCTTGTAGTGTTTAACAATGTTTGGGCTAGAACTTAAAGAAGTGTAGCTCCATATTCCTTGATAGACATGTTAATGTATTGAGGTGAACCCCACCACATGTTGAATTGATTGGTAGTGTGAAGAAGACCATTGGTGTATATAGGTGTAGACTAAGGTGCTTCTTCCACAGGGCTGCCACAAGCAATCTAATTTCTTTTTCTTATTTTTTTTCTTTTTTTTATGTTGATTCTTATAAGATGGCACCAAAAGCATAAAATAAAATCTAATGCTTATTTAGAGTTTTTTGTAATATAAACAAGAGTCTATTGCAAAGAAAGAACAAACATATTTCTATGCAATTTTAAATTATTCAACTTACTATGTGTTTGCAATCCAATTTGTATGGTTGTTTTTACGGGGTTTATTTTTAGTTATTTTACAATTCATCTCTTAAGAACCTTATATATATTATATTTTGCTAATTTCGATATGTAATAGCATATGTGAGGAAAAAGGTTTTTCAATTTGTTTTCCTTCACTTTGTTGCATGTCTATGTTCTTTTATTCATGAAGATAACTGGGACTGTAAATGTCATGTTCGGTTTTATTGTAGTTATTCAGAATATCACTTGGGATGTGCATATAATACTTTCTTATTATGGAAGTCTTTTCCCTGGTTATAAATTATGATTTGATTTTATATTTTTGGATTGAACAATGCTTGTAATTCTTTTCGCTATTCTAATTTCTTGATGATTCATTCTATTAAGCCAACACCCTTTAATATTCCTTAAAAAAATGTTGACAGGTGGAGGATAACCGATGCATATGGAACGAGTTAGCTCACTTACATCACATTCCCAACCTATACTCTTTTTAGCATGTTGTCCATACTTTGTCTCCACTATTCAGGTTTAGAATTGACTCCTCTCCTTTTGCTCTGAATTGTTTACCCCTTTCATTCATTTACTAAAATTTTTTGTACTCCTTCTGATGTTTTGATCTTTTTTTTTTAACTCTTATTTGAAGTAGAACAACAATATACCACTTGAGCAAGGAGCACATATTATTGAATCCATGTGGTAAGTGGTTAATTCTCGTCTCTCAAGTTTCTTGATCGTGGGAATCTAAATGCTTTGGGGTGCATGGATAACAATAGCGACATATCTCCCTCATTTTCATTGAGAGGCAAGTTGGTTTGAGGGGAGTATAAAATAAAGAGAACTAGCAGGACCATTCTTCCCATTCCTGCCATGATGGAGGAAAAGAGATGGTGGAGGGATAGTATCAATATCACTAGCAAAACAACAAATTTGAAGGGATTACCCATCATCAGCAAAGCCATTATTCCCATGTCTGAGGACACTCCAACTTTTTTATTTGCCCAATTTGGAGGGATGGGGAAGGAGGGATGTAGCAACAGAGCAAGCTCCTTCATATCCTTATCTTGAGGATCTACAGCTGGGCAACACCACTGTGGAGCTACGCTTACATTTGATCTCTGTCTCTTCTTCATTGAAGTCTCTGTCTATTAGACGCATAAATGATCCGATATCTCTGCCAGAGGGGCTTCAACATGTTTCCACCCTACAAACTCTCACAATTGAATATATCTCTGGTTTGGTCACTTTACCACACTGGATCGGCCGCCTCACATCACTTTCAAAGCTTCGCATTGAACACTGCCATAATTTGTTATTTCTGCCAGCAGAGATGCGATCCCTCCGCCATCTACACACACTTGAAATCTGTGATTGTCCACTCTTATATAGAAGATACAAATACAAAACTGGTGAAGTTTCGGCTATGATTTCTCATATTCCCGAAATTATTATTTCGCGACATTGAAGCAGGTATGTGAAGCTTGCCTTGTCTCTTTAATTGAATGCATCATCCACAATAAATTTCAAGTATGCAATCCAATTTCTAGTTGTTTGTTGTGCTTTTTCTTATTTGTTCGCACTTCACCTGTTCGATAAAATGCTTAGGTTACCAAAATGCCTTGTTACTCGGTGTTTGTAGTTTACATGTTTGCATTTTACTGCCGTCGAAATTATTGTCATCTCACTTCTCTCAAATATTATATAAATTTCAGAATATAATACTTGAAACTGTTGCAATACTGATTATTTAATGCTTATAATGCCTTCAAAAATTGCAACCATCATGCCTCTAGATGGCCACCCAAGAAAACTAAAGCTCAGGAAACTCAGCCAGGAATTTATATTAATCAAAACTAGACTCTTTTATGGATTTGCTTGTAGTGTTTAACAATGTTTGGGTTAGAACTTAAAGAAGTGTCGCTCCATATTCCTTGATGGACACGTTAATGTATTGAGGTGAACCCCACCACATGTTGAATTGATTGGTAGTGTGAAGAAGACCATTGGTGTATATAGGTGTAGACTAAGGTGCTAAATCCGTGGGGACTGCCACAAGCAATCTAATTTTATTTTATTTTTTTATGTTGATTCTTAAAAGATGGCACCAAAAGCATAAAATAAAATCTATTGCTTATTTAGAGTTTTTTGTAATATAAACAAGTGTCTATCGCAAAGAAAGAATAGAGCATATTTCTATGCAATTTTAAATTATTCAACTTACTATGTGTTTGCAATCCAATTTGTATGGTTGTTTTTACAGGGTTTATTTTTTGTTATTATACAATTTATCTAGCTCTTTAGAACCTTATATATTATGTTTTGCTAATTTCGATATGTAATAGCATATGTGAGGGAAAAGGTTTTTCAATTTGTTTTCCTTCACTTTGTTGCATGTCTATGTTCTTTTACTCATGAATATAATTGGGACTGTAAATGTCATGTTCGGTTTCCTTGTAGTTATTTAGAATATCACTTGGGATGTGCATATAATACTTTCTTATTATGCAAGTCTTTTCCCTAGTTATAAATTATGATTTAATTTTATATTTTTGGATTGAACAATGCTTGTAATTCTTTTCACTAGTCCAATTTCTTGATGATTCATTCTATTAACCCAACACCCTTTAATATTCCTAAAAAAAATGTTGATAGGTTGAGGATAACCGATGCATATGGAACAAGTTAGCTCACTTACGTCACACTCCCAATCTATACTATCTTTAGCATGTTGTCCATACTTTGTCTCCACTATTCAGGTTTAGAATTGACTCATCTCCTTATGCTCTGGATTGTTTACCCCTTTCATTCATTTACTAAAAAATGTTGTACTTCGTCTGATGTTTTTCGTCTGATATTTTGATCTTTTTTTTAACTCTCATTTAAAGTAGAACAACAATAAACCACTTGAGCAAGGAGCACATATTACTGAATCCATGAGGCAAGTGGTTAATTCTCGTCTCTCAAGCTTCTTGATCATGGGAATCTAAATGCTTTGGGATGCATGGATAACAATAGCGGCATATCTCCTTCATTTTCATTGAAAGGCAAGTTGGTTTGAGGGGAGTATAAAACAAGGAGAACTAGCAGGACCATTCTTCCCATTCCTACCATGATGGAGGAAAAGAGATGGTGGAGGGATAGTATCAATATCACTAGCAAAACAACAGTAACCAACATTCATTACCTCTCTAGTTTCCTCGTCTTTTTATTTTACTTGAGCTGAAATGCATGCTGATATATCTATATCTTGATCAGGATTTAGATCTGTATAACATCTCTTCCACAAGAGGAGCCCTAAGTGCTTACTTCTCCTAATTTGGTAAGTATGTTGCATTATTGTTTGTTTGTATGATTCTAAATATCAGTTTTGAATGATGATGAAAATTTATGTTTTTCTCTCATTTTCTCAAAATTGATGACAAATAGATAAAAGATTCTTGTGCTCTTTAATTCTAGCACACCATACAAACATATTTTAGGTTTGCAAATCACCCCATATTCCTTTTCTATGGGGTTTACTTTTCATTATTTTACAATCTGTCCTTTAAGAATGTTACACTTTCTTTACAGCTTTAATGGTTACCAGAGTCTTTGATGCATTTCCAAAAACACTCATATTATGCAAGTCCTTTTCATGGTTATGAGTCATGTTTGTAATTCTTTTGATTGGATTTTATTGGACAAATTTATTGCAGATTTATTCTATTGCAGACCAATACCAAAGGGGTGATGTTGAGGATTGGATAGATGCTTTTCAATATTCCATAAATAAATATTGACATGTTATGGGTACCCGAGGCATATGGGAAGAGTTAGCCATTCAATTCGATATTTAAGCTTTGCATGTTGTCTATAACATGTCTTCATTATTCAGGTTTAGGACCCATTCCTCTCTTTTTTGGTTTTGTTGGTTTATTTTCTGTTATTTAATTTGCTAAAAATTCTTATACCTTGTCTTATAGGAAGGGTGAAACAAGGAGAATTAACAGGATTATTCTTCTCATTTCTGCCATGATGGAGAAACTCAAAAACTAGATAAACTTAAAACATATGTCGAGGTGGTAGTGGCATTACCAGATAAACAACAGAAGCTTCATTCTTGCCATGTTTTCCTTTTCTTCCTATTCTCCTTGAGCCGACATCCATGCCACTGCATCTATATCTTAAGGATCCACAGTACCATCTCCTTCATTTCCTTTCTCCTTCCTACATCCATTGATGTCTATGCATATTGATGGCGATAGAGAATCCAACATATGTTCCAAAAAAAGGATTTTGGTACATCATTTCTCTCTTAAATTTTGACATGCCATTGTTTATTTGTCCAAGTCTAGATATTCGAAATGTAAATGCTAATGGTGGTGAAATCTTATGTCTTAGGGAATTTCAGCAAGTTAAAGATTTTTATGTGAAAGTAGGAATCAATTCTAAGAACTTGAGAGGTAGCATTCAATATGTATTCACCTTACTACAGCAAAGAATCTAACACTTTGGGTATGTGTTCATTCTTTAACTTAGGTAAAATAGATGGTAAGTCACCTCACTAAGCTTGTTGTTATTCATTGTCAAGCTTGAAATCACTACTAGAGGGATGTCAAAAGGAAGCATGTGCAGATTGATCTGATGGCTTATCATGTCCCAAGAATTCATATCTACCAGTCTCAAATAGCTAATGCACAAAGGACCTATTCTCTCTTTACAATTCGGGTGCACTATCTGCAATGCATGTTCTAAGGTTTGCTATGCCAACTTTTTTTCCTTCTTTTGATGGCTACTTTATTTCTTATTTTCCATTCAATTTGTTCCAATTCTTATTTTATAAGTTATGTATTGTTGGTGCATATGGAATGAGTAAATTCACTTGCATCATTATGTCTCTATTATTCAGGTATGTCAGTCCACTCCCTCTTCCCACCTCGAAACTCTTTATAGCTTAGTTCTTCACTACAAATTTTGTAAGAACTATAAAAGCTCAAATTCAACTATTGTATTTTAGTTGTTCAAAGCAATAAAACAGCAACTAGTTGAGTGAGCGGCTCGTACTACTTGAAGTGCTTGATTCAATTTATTGTTAGGTGCCTAGACAGAGGCCTTTATATATAATTTTTAACTGAAAACAAGTAATATGATGTTTAGTGTGGATGTTCTCTTCTATGACAAAAGAGAGTAATAATTTCATGTTCTTTTGCTCTTCTTTTGTCAGGAGGAATTATATTGCCTATTGCTAGGGGAAGAAGTTGCTAGAATCCAATACTGTGAGAGTGTAAATTTTGGAGTTTCTTTGTAATTGCATTGTAAGATCATCTCATCTCTAAGTGAAAAAACTCTTGGCTACAATTGAAGCATTCCATTATGTACATAATGTTGTTAGCTTGATTGATTTGGCAGGCTTATTTCCCAAGTTTTGTAATCAAGTTGTTGGTTCCGATATCGTTGAACATTCATGACGTATGGATCTTCTAATTTGCAGGCTCCTATGACATCTTTCAAACTCAACAAAGGTTCATTCGTATCTCAAAAATTGTTATAGATTTTACTTTTTATGCAAGAGACTTCAAAAATTAATTCTTGTATGATTTTTTGTAGGAAAAAAGATTGAGCTACATGATTGACCTCAAAGCAGAGAGAATTAATCATTTTGATGAGGTATATATGGTAAGCCTTCATCATCAATTGTCACATTGTTCTTTATGATAATTTGTGTTTTCTTTTAGTTCATTCTTATACAATTCCTTTAATATCGAAATTGAAAAACAAAGTACATAATTTATTGAGTTGGCTGTTGTAACATATAGTTATGACATTATTCATGTTCTAAAATAATTGAAAGCCAATCCAAGATGATTGATCTATATGTTCAAGATGCTTGAAAGGAGTGTCATGAGTCTTTTTATGGTACCATTTGCATATTAGTGTAAGAGTTATTATTCTTAAACTAACTTTTTTCTTCTTTTTTTATTTGGCGGAATTATAGGTGAGAATCAAGTTTAATCGAACTATCCTTGGGACTGATTTTTACTAGAAGATAACCTCATATTTCATAATGTCATTCATTGTTGGCATACAAAAGCTCAATCATTAAACAACTTATGAAATAAAAGGGTGGTCGATTAAGAGAGGAAGAATGGATTCAAAAGTTGATCTCCACTTCCCGCGCTTTCGAAGGCTTCAATCATGACTCAAAGAACAAGTTGGTTTATTTAAAGGTTTTGGAATCTCCTTGCATGTTGTGGAAGTGTATTTAGCTTCTAAATAAAAGTAGAATTCAAATCCAGTATCAACTTTCAATTACTACAAATTGCCACTCAAATCTCCTTACAACCTTTCTATTAGTTGTTTCTTTATGCTTCTTCAATGATACTATTAACATTATTTTATGTTACTTTTGATGTAATCATTTTCTAATATTTGTCTATTTGGATATTGTAATTTTTGGATGAAACATGAGTCGTTTCTTCTACTCTATTGTACTTCATCTTTCTTACATGGGCATGCCCAAGATTCTTGTGAATCATATAAATTTAGTGATTGTTGCTTATATTTGATATTAAGATTTGTTTATAATTCTTTTTTTAATATTTATTTTATTTACTTTCTAATACTTTGTTTTTATTCGGGGCTTCTCTCAGGTTTGTGATCAAAGTGAGATGCATGAAATTTTAAAATCCAAATTAGGAAAGAAATCAGTCTTCTATAATATATATTGCAATGAGAAACTATGTTCTTTAAAGCTTTGGTACAACATTATTTTTTTCAAGGAAAATTTTGAAATTTTGTGTTTTAGAACTTAATTTTAGAAAATGTGAAAAACATAATAAAAATGTTTGGACTATAATTCAAGAGGGCTGTAGTTAATCTAAGTCTAACTTGATCTCTTTTTTTAAAAAAAAAAATAGGCTTATCAAGTTGTCCAGGGTAAAAATCTACATTTTTTTTTAACTTTATTTAATATATTTATATTAAAATTAAAATAATTAATGAGACTATTTCAAGATAATAATTAAAAAAATAAAAAATAAATTTATATGTCTTTTTAGAAAAATGAGATAAGAGTAATTACAATTTAATATTTTTTTCCTATAAAATTAAAAAATAAATAAAATGAATATTATTAATGTTGAGTTATGTAAAACCTAATTATACCATACACTTTCACCATAACAATGATCAACCTTCGTGGTGCCAAGGTTAGTGAGTGTGGGGGTTCCAGACATAAACCCCAATAGGTTGAGATTAGGTTGTGGCCACATGGAAAATTGTATAGTATCATTAGGTTACACTCAATTTAATACAATCTAATCTTATTTTTCTAAACTTAGGTTGAAATTAGATTAGTTAGAATATATTCAAGGTGGTCGAATTAATTATGTCATGTAATTCGTAATCCATTCATAATGTTTTTTTTCTTATATATTTATACCAAAATCTAAATAGTAAGTTGGATACAATTACGATACAATAACAAAAAATGTAAAAAGAAATTTATATATCCTTATAAAAAATTAAAAAGTTATATAATAGAATTATAATTTGATATTTTTTTCTTAAAAATAAAAAGGAGAATAAATAAAATGAACACTTTTAATGTAAGATTATATAAATTATAAATAATATAAAAATATTAAATTTGATTCATCATCCAAACCTTAGTATGAGTATAACTCAAATTAAGTTCAAATCGAAAAAAACTTTACCTAAACTCAACCCTTATTAAAAATGATTACTCACACCTGTCTAAAAATAGGATTTATTAGTCCTATTTTTCTGTTTTTTTAACTTTACTTGAAAAGAATCATAGAGACTTATAATTAATTTTAGTAATGGGAAATACTCTTTCAATATAATATAATTTTTCAAGTAAACTAATTGAAAAATATTTTTAGAAGAAATAGGATTATTTTTACTTCCGTATAAAAGTTTCTATAGATTAGAAGTTATTTTGATTAAATTATATAAACACATTAATTTTGTTAATAATTAAAGACTTTTGGGGAGTGATTCTAGTAAAAATATTTTTAGTCCTATTATAAACACTTTTATAAAGAATCACTTAGTATTTAAACTAAAAAAAATGTTTTTAATAATATTTTTGATAACTTATTATGAAATAAAAATTATTTTTACACACATACATATATCGAGGTTTTTTATTATTATTATTATATAATTTAAAAAAAATAATATATTATCTATAATTTAATATTTATTTGTGGGTAGTGCTCTTGACTTGACTAACCAATGGCCTTGCTAGTTGCCACGTCGACCCATAAGCTTTGGCTTATTAGTAGGTAGTGTGGTTCGTGGCCATTCATCTTCTAAATGGGTTTCTTGTTGTCCCACGCATTCCATTTTGGGTTTGGTCTCTATTTTCCTCCACACAATACAAACCCACTATTCAAAATTTCCACACCACTTCACATCACATGCAATGGCTCCTCTCTTATTTCTCTTAATCATTTAATAGTTTATTTTGCCCAAACATTCATATAGGACACTAGATGAGACGATGCCATCTGGCGGCAGATTAGAGAACGAGGAGGTGATAAAAGCTCCAAACCACTGAGCAGTGATTGACGGCAATGCCGAAGAAGATGGCGGAGAAGGAGGAGCAAGGCGGCGCAGGAGTAGTGGTGGTGGATCCGACGCCGAGTAAGGGGTTCACTTCGAAGGCGGTGGATTGGCTGGAGAAGCTGATAGTGAAGTTGATGCACGATTCTTCACAGCCTCTCCACTACTTGTCTGGAAACTTCGCTCCGGTTCGCGACGAGACTCCGCCGTGCAAGAACCTTCCGGTCATTGGGTATCTTCCGGTGGGTGAGATTGACGAAACCCATGTTTTTCTTTTTCGGGAAAACATTTGGCTGCGTGTGCTTGGCTGCTGAGAAAAGAAAAGAAAAAAAAAGAAACTTTTGGTTTTTGTCTATTTTTAAGGAAAAGTGAGGCTCAAATACCAAATTTGATTTATTTTACATTCAAATCATTTTCTCACCAAACAAATGGAGCCTAATAGAAATTAATTGTAGTTCGAATTTCAGCTAACTTTTCTTTTCTTTTGCTGCTTGAATTCATTGTTTTTTTTCCCCTAACTTTTTTTAATAGGGATGTTTTCGTTTTCTTGATATATTTCTTGGAAATTCATATGTAGTGAATTATTGCATCTCTTTTTAATTTAATATTTTTTGGTTTTTTTTTTTTTGGTAAATTACATTATTAGTCAGGGAATGATGTAATAGACTAACAGCATGTAGACGGTAGTATAATGCTGGGCAACATAGATATGGCATGTTGATTTGATAAATATAATGCGCAATTTTTTCTCTGTTTCTGAAATATGCTGAATATTTGCAAAAACTCCATAAAATTTAAATTTGGATTGGTCATTGAATATGAATTGACAAGAGAAATTGGAGTATGAAAGTTTAGAGGATGAATAACCAGTTTCAAGAAGTTGGATTCTGAATTTAGGAAAGAGTTGCTTTAATTTTGTGTTTGTTACTTTGGCCTACTTAATCAGAATTTTGTTTAAAGATCAGACAAATTATTTTAAAATTTTAAAATTTTGGGATTTTCCAAATTCATCAAGTGTCGTGCTACTCGATCAGAGTTGTCTTTCGACCAAATGTTAACAAATGGGCTGTAAATTTGCCAGCTCTAAGCATGGTAACAGTTATCAAACCCAGTGTATTTTTTTTCATGAACATGATGGCTGCCAAAATTTGTGTGAGAAATGTAACCCATTTGATGTATATAATTGGGTCTGTTACCCCCCACAGAAAATCTTTGATTTTTTGTGAGAGTGAACAAGAGAAATATTTAGTGAGAAACAAACTATAAGACTATAACATAGTTTGTGTGGTTCACTGCTATGTATCTAGGGGGACAAGCTGACTAGAGATAGATCCACAAAATATGAAAAACATAATAAGATCTTACCTTCCCTAAAATCTAACAGCAACCCCATCGAAACCTTTTGTTTTCTTTTATCTTTAATGATTATGATGAATCCCAATTGCTTAAATACTCATTGTAAATCTGCTAATCTTATTTCCTGTCAAAATTGCCAATAGTTTGATTTTTTTTTCCCCTTGGATACTGTAAGTCTAGCCATTCATCCTCTGCTAAATTGATATGAAATTGGAAATGTTGCTTACAGGAGTGCCTGAATGGAGAGTTTGTCAGGGTTGGCCCCAACCCTAAGTTTTCCCCTGTGGCTGGATATCATTGGTACGCCCTTTGTCTTTATGTCAAACTATTTCTAATAGAGCTTGACATGGTTTTTGGTGGGGTGATTATACTCAGTTTTTTTGCTTAAAAAATGTTAAATTTTTAATTTACCTTCATCCCAATCATGTATACTTTTGTTTTTTACTTGTTTCGGGCTATTCTTGCAAATGAAATGTTAGTTATCAACCCGATGACAACTGTGCTGATCCCTTTTTTCTCTGTGCAGGTTTGATGGAGATGGGTGGGTGTTTTTCCTTCATTCACAACTGAAATGCAATATAGTCCATGAAGGAATTTTAACTGTTTTGACTTCAATATTTCATTTGGTCCCATTGTGGACTAGCTTCAGTGTCTCTCTGCATGCTGGAACTCTTATCTAATGAAGACAAAACTGATATTTTTGTTCCAAAAGCTATAGTATTGTTTTTCTTAAAATTATTCAGTTCTTTGGTAGGTAGAAATATCTACATTTTTTTTCATGATTTCCCTCTCTTTGAGATTCTTCCTGTGCCTGAACATGTCCTAGCTGCTTGACCAAGATTTAAAATTTATACTTCATAGGCATGTAGGAGCTTGTGTACAGTTCCTGTTCTAACATTCAATGCTGAACTTGTTACTAGTCTATCTATGTGGAGTCGCTGCATCAAGTTATTATTCAAGATGAAATTTATTTGTGCTCATCTTAGTCTTCGCCTTAGCCTATGGCTATTAAACGTGAGTCATATCAAAAAAGATATAAATCCCATTAATATGAATATCCTATAATTTAAGTCTGAGTGGTGATAACATACTGAAGATGGAGATCTTCCCTGGGTATGCTGCTTAATCATGAGGATATTTACTCATAATCAATATATTTATCATCTCTGAGACTGCAACTGTCCTGCTACTAAATTGAAATTTTGTGAAATCAAGAGACTAATACATGCAAGACCCAGTGCTTTGAATAAAAGACATTAATTAAATAATTTAAAACTGGCTGTGGACTATCAGGGAATATGCTCAACTATCTGGGTGCTCCGGGGGAATACTATGTCTACTAGTTATGAGAGAAGAGAAAGTTCTGACTTCTTTCTGGTCGAGAAGTATTTGCTAGACTAGGGCATAATCTTAGTAATAGAAAAAACATACAACAAAATGTGATGATATGATCTCCATGTGGCATTTGAAATTTTCTGATTGGTTCCTAGATTATGTAGCATCCTATTGAAAGATCATTATGTTCTTAATGAAAATAAACTTGAACAAGGAGTTGATCTTGGTGAATTTTAATTTTGTTTTCAGCAGTGAAAATTAATCCGTTAATCCAATGTTATTTCTACTCATATGTACTATTGTATGTTTGCTTTTCAAATATCTTATTATGTATTTTGACAGCCTTCCTTATTATTTTCTGTCTTGGAGAGTTGCAAGATTGCTTAGAAACCTTACTGGAATTCACTGTTAACTTTTTCTAAAGTAACTACGGCTTTTTATTGTTTCTTCAACTATGCAGCATGATTCATGGTTTGCACATCAAAGATGGAAAAGCTACATATGTCTCACGTTATGTTAGGACATCACGTCTTAAACAAGAAGAGTATTTTGGAGGAGCAAAATTCATGAGGGTAGGCAGTGAACTGCATAAATTTTTTCCTTCTTCTGGCTGGGGAATAACATTTTCTCTTGCCAGGCTTGCTCCTCTATGGTTTTTGATCATAGATTTGATTCTTCAGTTAAAGTTCTTGGTGAACACTATATGAATTAGAGAAGTATCATCCAAATGAAATAAGATTTGTCTCTATAAATGAAAAATATTGGTACCTTATAGGAGAATTATGCCTGTGGGGACTAATTTCAAGGTCAAGAGGATGTAACAAATTAAGATAGAGGGTGAAGTTGAAATTGAGCAAAAATCATAAGAGAAGGAAAATATATAGTCTATAATGCCATAAGAGGAGTAAATATTAATTGATTTGCGAGAATATATAATAATTAATGAATAAGAAAAGTTAGTTCTAAATTTTAAACTTGAAAAGGAGTAGGTTAGCCTATGGTGCAAATGTTATTTCTGAGATTATATTATCTTGGGTTTTTGTTTTGTTTTTTGCAGATTGGTGATCTTAAGGGCCTGTTTGGATTGCTTATGGTTAACATGCAAATGCTGAGAGCAAAATTGAAAATATTGGATGTTTCATATGGAACTGGGACAGGTAGGCTTTAAGATCGTGAACGATTGTGCACCTTTTGCAAGAACTCATTCCAGTAGGAGAAGTCACCTGCTACAATTCCAAAAGAAAGTGTCTTGTATTAATTTGGTTGTCATGTAAGTAGGAAAAAGTATTAGAGAAAAGGGTTGACTGTTTAACTTCTTCTTCCAGGTAATACAGCTCTAGTGTATCACCATGGTAAGCTTTTGGCACTTTCGGAGGCTGATAAACCTTGTAAGCTTATATCCTCTCTCCATTTTCACTTTTGAAAAGCATGCATGTTCTCCAAATTGACTATTAATCAAAATTTTCAATGAAGTGAAGCATCAAGTGTTCTATCTCCATGTCTCAATGAAGGGTTTTGTTTTGCCCTTTTTTTTTTTTTGGTATCTCTGGTCATGCCACCACATGATGAAATTGTTAGGCTTTTCACTTTCTTGCAAGAGATAAATGAGAACTGTAAAATTATCATTACCTGTGTCTATTGTGGAACTCAAAATTTTATTCTGGCTCTATGAAGATGTCCTAAAAGTTTTGGAAGATGGAGATCTGCAAACCCTGGGCATGCTGGATTATGATAAGAGATTGACCCATTCCTTCACTGCTCATCCAAAGGTTGACCCCTTCACTGGTAAAAGCCCATCCTCAACAAAGAAATTTGATCATGCTATGGTGTAAATCAACTCCTTCTGAGTAGTTAAACCCTTGCATGCAGGTGAAATGTTTAGCTTTGGCTATTCACATACACCTCCTTATATTACATACAGAGTTATCTCGAAGGATGGTTTCATGCATGAGCCAGTGCCGATAACAATTTCAGATCCTATCATGATGCATGATTTTGCCATTACCGAGAATTATGCAATTTTCATGGATCTTCCTTTGTATTTCAGACCAAAGGTAAGGTTATTATTCGAAATTCTCACATGGTACAGTACACCTTTGATGTTATGATTGAATTTTTCTGTAATAAAAAATTTCTAAAAATTGTTATTCTAAATTAACAAAAAATCATCACAGAGAAGATAAGAACATTGGAATATGCTCATTGAGTGTGGTTTTTCAAAAGGTGCACAAATCTGCATAGTTAAGACTTGTATGAGCCAAAATGAAACTGGGTCTGCAGTTGGCTGTATTGAATTGGAATTGCTTTTGTATATTTGAGATATATGGAATTCAAATTCCTTTCTGAATCCTTTGGTTTTTGAAGACCTTCATTCCGTTCTTAGGCCTCAATTCATTCAAACAAACAGGGGTTTGTTGTAGTCAAGGTATACAGTGTGAACAGTGACTTGCTACACTTGTGTGAGTACTTGCTAGGGCAATGTTGTATATTTATGCTACAATAGTACCAATGCTGCCTGCATTAAACATAAAAAAAGTGTAAATAAATAAAATTCAACTAAGGAACCAAAATAAACTTCTGAGCACATTTATGTGGCTAGGAAATCAGGGCTAGCATGTCTGACCTGAGATGAATATGGAACTGAAGTGTTAAAATATGTGTCCAGTTACTCCAGTTATCTGAAGCTGGTGGAGAGGAGTGGGGGCTGCCCCTAAATGTTACCCATGCAAACTCAGAGGGCTTGTTTGTGCTTGTGAACTAATGCACGTCTCTGAAAATTCAACTAAATTTCCTTTGCTTTTCCCAATACCAAGTGGTTTTAGGTAAGATGATGGGGGTTTGGGGGGCATCAGACCCATGGTTACCCATAGGAAAGACAATAATGCAAAATCTGGAAGTATCCTTACTAATAGGCAGTGAAGCCCAAAGTTCAAATCCTTGTGTATCAAGTCTAGTTTTTGAGTTGGAGTTCATAAACTCTTGCAGTAATTTCCAATCTTAATTGAAATTGTATAGTGTCAAAAGTTTAATCAATAATTGTAGTTTAAACTAGTGAGATGTTGGCATGGATGATTTGCTTATGAAGATCAATGTGTTGCTTTTTGTAAAAAGAAAGGCTAGCGGTGGCATTCTATAATAAGCATAATGGTTACTGTTATGCTCTGATTTCTGACTTCAATCTGATGCATCAAACTGATTGCATCTCATTCAGCTTGATTAATTCATGATATTAAAATTTGCAGGAAATGGTGAAAGAAAAAAAGCTAATATTCACATTTGATGCAACAAAAAAGGCTCGTTTTGGTGTACTTCCTCGATATGCAAAGAATGAGCTCCACATTAAATGGTTTGAGCTTCCAAATTGCTTCATATTCCACAATGGTGTGCCCACTTTGCTTTCATCTCCATTTCAATTCTGCAAACAACATTCTCCTCTAAAGTTATCCAGTTTACTAGGTTCAAGTTCACCCATAGCCTAATAATCATAATATCTGCACATTGATAAAGTTTAGATAGCAAATCTGGTGCTGTCAACATATTTAGCCAGTACATGAGAAGGTTTGTTGGGGTTTTAATGTTAATTCCTTGTCATTGCTCATTGCCTAGAATCTTAATCATTAACAGAACCAATTGCAATAAACAGGGCCAGACTATATCTAGGAGAACAAGAAAAATCCCTGGGTGGATATGAAATTTCTGATGTTAGATTATGTAGGTTTGGACAATATACTAGTAGATTTTATACAAGATCTCATGACTGACATGCCACAGAAAGCACTTTCTCAGACTACAAGAGAATCTAGGAAATATTTTCTATTAGATACGAAGCTCAACCTTGGTTTTAGCAGTCTACAGTTGAATATGGCAGTGTATCAAAGTTATCTGAAAACATTGTTTATTTTCCAAAAGCTATTCAGATTTTTACAATATTTAGTAAAAATTTGGCTGTGTTCTTCGGGATGGGGAGCCGCATAGCCCACTTAGAACTTTTGCAGTGTTCATTCTGACCTTTTCCATGGCTTCCTTGCACTAGCCAATGCTTGGGAGGAGGAGGACGAAGTTGTTTTAATCACCTGCCGCCTTGAAAATCCAGATTTAGACCTGGTTGGTGGGGATGTTAAAGAAAAGCTTGAAAATTTTGGAAATGAGCTGTAAGAGTATTGCTTTTACCAATTTGATGAGTATATTGCTGGTCTTTGTTTCTCCAAAGTGTTCCTGATTGTTGATATTGCTTATCAGGTATGAGATGAGATTCAACATGAAAACGGGTATTGCGTCACAGAGAAAACTATCAGCATCTTCTGTGGATTTTCCAAGGGTGAATGAGAGCTACACTGGCAGGTATGCATGAACTCTGTTTGTCAGTATTTTGGCAGAATTCTGGGTTGCTGTATGTGTAAAGAGATACTTAAATTCTGCTAAGAAGCCGATATTTAGGAGCAAATGAGAAATAGCCAAACATAATATTAGCATATTTTTCATAACCCTCTTTTAAAATGTTCTCTTTTACCTTTTTCTTTTTTCTTTTTTCTTTTTTCATATGATATTTTGAATGATGGTGTAAAGTTTTCAGACTATTGAAGGCCTGTCTGGGATGACTTTAACTTCTGTTTTTAATCGTAGTCATAAAAGTATAAATAATTACTTTTTTTTGTCTGGTTGATTTTTGTTATATTCGAAAAGAAAATATTAAAGAAAATGATTTCTTATATTTGATTTATCATGAAAAAATACGAAAGAGAATCAAATATACTCATAATCGTATAGAAACTTATGCATATTCAAAGTACGTATTATTAATATAGACAAGAAAAACAAGTGAAATGAGTTTAAGAAGCTACCCAAACAGGACTTTAATCGCTGTACTGTAGTTTGTTCCATTCAATTTTCATCTTTTTCTCTGGGTCAGCTTACATGAGCATTTTATGTATTAATTATCTTCCATGCAAATATAGGAAACAACGATATGTATATGGAACCATACTGGACAGCATAGCCAAGGTGACGGGCATTATCAAGTTTGATCTGCATGCTGAACCCGACACCGGAAAATCAAAGCTTGAAGTTGGAGGGAACGTTCAAGGCATTTTTGACTTGGGGGTCGGTAGATTTGGTTCAGAAGCTGTCTTTGTCCCTCGTGAGCCTGGTATCACCTCTGAAGAAGATGATGGCTACTTGATATTCTTCATCCATGACGAGAAAACTGGGTATTTGTCTCCCTTCTCACCCTCTTGTTCTAATCGTTTATGAATATGTTGATAGTCATTAGCCACTAAACCATCTATTTGTCTATATTCTAAAATTTGAGACAAGGTGAATTGTTTGAAAACAATTTATGAAAACAGTTTTCTGTTTTTTAGATCGGAATACATTTTTCCAATTTCAAAATATTTTTGACAAATTTTAGTTCTGAAAATAAGGTGATTTTATGGAACAAATTTGATATGTTTTCAGCTAATTTTTATAGAGTATTCTGAGAAACAATTGAAAATACAACAAAAAAGACCGTAAATTTTTATATTGTTTACTAGTGTATAATGTCTTTCACGGAGAATAGGCCAAAAAAACTGTTTTTCATATCTGAGTTCTTAAACAGAATTTTGTTTCTAAAAACAATGTTTTTGAAAATGGTCTTCGAACCGTCTTATATTTTTCATTCTCATAATGCAGAAAATCATATGTGAATGTAATCGATGCAAAAACGATGTCGCCCGATCCAATTGCCATTGTTGAACTACCCAATAGAGTTCCATACGGTTTTCATGCCTTCTTTGTCACAGAGGTGAGTATGCTTACTCCTGGCTCCGTAAAGTTTAACCTTTCAGAAGAAAAAAAAAAAGGATAGTTTAACATGGTATCAAAGTTCTGATTAATTAATGGTCTCAAGATTTAGTGTTCCTCCTACCGTTTATTTTCTGCTTCTGACTTGAACTCGGGTTTTCTGATTCAGGAGCAACTCAAAGAACAAGCAAAACTTTGAAGAAGAAATCATAGACCGCCATGTAAGGTATGCATGTAGCATACAAATAATGTATCCATGTATTTATCATATCATCTGATGAACAGAATCAATATGTTGTTACAGTAATAATTATGGCTACTTATGAAAGGATTTTTTTTTTCTTTTTTTTGAATAATAGCATTATATAGAGTCTATATCATTCTCCAAAGGTGTGGTTTTCACTTCATTGGCTTTATCATTTTAAAAATTGCATTGCATGTAAATTTAAGAGTGGTGGAGGTTCTATATTTAGAGCCTGTTTCGAAGTGGTTCTAATTAATGCACTTCTAATTTTTAGCACTTGTTAGAAACGTCTTTTAGAAAAATTATATATACTAAAAGAAAAAAAGATTTTTGAAGAATTATTTTCCGAGTAATTGTTCATGAATGATGTCAAGTGATTAATCATGTACATTTTTAAAAATGATTTTTACAAGCTTCTCAAGCGCTTATACATTCCATAAGAAAATGTTTCCAAATATTAGAAAGCTTTAACCTCTTAAAATCGCTCCCAATCGGGCTTTGTTTAGGTTTGAAAGGTGGGTCTCGAGTTTCAATTTTATGGAATGTCTCCTCTCTTTCAAATGCATGGGTATTAGAGTTATAATTTAGAGTTTGTTTTTCAGTGATTTTAGAAAGCATTTATAATATTTCTAATACTTAAAAATTTTTATCATTCGAGTGTTTAAAATATTAGAAACGTTTCTTAAAATCATTATCAAATACACTTGAGTTCATTTGATAGTGATCTTAGGAAATATTTTTAACATTTTTAACACTTGAGAATTTTTATCATTTGAATATTAAAAAGATTAAAAACATTTTCTAAAATCACTACAAATGCACTTTTAGAACCTGTTTGGTAGTGATTATGGGAAACGCTTTTAATATTTCTAATATTTGAAATTTTTTATCATTCAAGTGTTAGAAATGTTAAAAATGTTTTCTAAAATCACTCTCAAACGCACTCTTAGAGCATATATGGTGGTGATTTTAAAAAATGTTTTTAGCTCTTTTAATACTTAAAAAATAAAAAATTTAAAATGTTAAAAATATTAGAAGCATTTCCTAGAATTACTACAAAACGGAATGATAGTTAAGGTTATAAGGGTAATTCCAATTGAACCTATTCATGAATATCTAACCTACAAGTTTAGGTTGAGAGTTCACAACTTTCATTAAGTTCGTGGGCAATTAGGGTTTAGATGGTTCTTAAATTGTATTAAACAAAAAGCTAAAAAATGAAGTCTTATAATAAAAAGAATAATTATTTCAAAGTTATAAAATATAAACAATGTATCAAAGAGTTAAAATATATAATTAGTTATCAAGTTGATATAAAATGGTAATTTTTAAAGCTACAGTTCAACTTTTTAAAGATATTTTAATAATAAAACAAAATTAATAAATAAGTGTCTAAAATTCCTAATTAAAATAGATTATTTTTATATAAAATATTATATAGCATATCTCTTTATATGTTATTGTAATATTAGATTTTCTTATAGAAAAAGAAAAATTATTAGAAATATCTTTATAAATATTTTAAAACATGAGGGGAAAAAGTTATCAGATGAAAATGTATTTATAAAAATTATACAAGATGAATATAGGTATGAACTAGGGAAAAGGTTAGTGAAAGTTGTGTTTTGGGCTTCCCATCCCAACATAATAGCATTTTCGAAACCTAACAATGGGAAATATGAGAATCAACTTTTAATATGAAAAGTTTTATCATTTTTGTACAATGAGCCAACTCCATCTTCTGTGCCCAAATTGCCCCTTCGTTTCTCTAGCTCAGCATCATCCCAACCTCTATATCGCCCGCTCTCATTTGGAAGCTTTCTCTCATCTTCTTTCACTCTTGAAAACCCAAAATCTCTCATTTCACTTCAGAAACCCAAATCCAAAACTCCAAGACGGTGTCAAAATACGTCTTTCAACTCATCTATGAGCCATGGGAGTCTAAGAGAATCCGGGAAAAACGAAATGGAGCTCAGGTAGAGAGAGTGGGTACCCAAAAACTAAAACCCTAATCTCCAAATGTGTCATAGACTCGCAAATTTGTGTCTAAGATAGCTCTATCAGCAAGAAATAACACCAAACATCTCTCATAGACCATTAAATCGACGAAACCCTTGAAGAACCAGAAGAAATGGTGCAGAAAATGAAGCATAGGAATCTCTTGAAGTATTGGGTCCCGATGAACCGATTGACCAGTCTTTGACCGATGACTGTACTTTAGGTACTACCTTAATAGCTCTTAGGTACGACCTTAATTTACCTTAAGTACTATCTTAACTGACCTTAGGTACTACCTTAGTTAAACTTAGATATTACCTGTGTGAAGCCTTAAAACTTCATTTGTGGATATTACTTTCTTCATTTGTGACTTTTAGAGCATGTCATTTTGTGATTAATTACTGTGATCGGTTTGGTTCAACTTTGGTATTTTGGTGACTGTACCTCAAGTACTACCTAAGTAAAACTTGAGTACTACCTATCTAAAGTCTTGAAACTTCATTTGTGGATATTACTTACTTCATTTGTGGGTCTAGAGCACATTATTATGTGATTAATTAGTGTGGTCGATTGGTTCACCTTTGATATTTTGGTGACTGTACCTTAGGTACTACCTTAATAGCCCTAAGGTACTACTTTAATCTACCTTAGGTACTACCTTAACCACCTTAGATACTACCTAAGTAAAACTTGGGTACTACCTATCTGAAGTCTTGGAACTTCATTTGTGGATATTACTTACTTCATTTGTTACCCTTAGAGCACGTCATTATGTGATTAATTAGTGTGGTCAATTGACTCACCTTTGATATTTTGGTGACTATACCTTAGGTACTATCTTAATCTCCTTAAGTACTACCTTAACTAACCTTAGGTACTACCTTAGTTAAGCTCATTCAACTGTCTAGGAGCGGATTGGTGTCCTTTTCAGTTTTAGACATAAAATCGATCGACCAGTTACCCCTTCCCGGTCGAGGTCCGGTCGAGAAAGAAGTAAGTAATATCCATAAATGAAGTTCCGAGGCTTCAGATATGTAGTACCCAAGTTTTACTTAATTAGTACCTAGGTCGATTAAGGTAGTACCTAAGGCATATTAAGGTAGTACCTTAAGGCTATTAAAGTAGTACCTAATGTATAGTTACCAAAATACCAAGGGTGAACCAATTGACCACACTAATTTTTTATATATATATAAATAAAAAGAAAGTATATTAATCAAAAAGAGGAAACACCAAAAAGCCAGTGCCCTCAAAGTATACAGGGGTTATACACACCACCTTCCCTAACTAGGAACCTATCCAATCTAAAAAACTTACAAGAGAATAAGGGCTCTCTACTAAGGAAACCCTGACCCAAGACCAAAGATTACTTACAAAAGAATATTTCAACCTTTGAAGTGAGAGTTCCTCATTCCCAAACGCTATTCTATTCCTCTCCTTTCATACTGACCAAAAAATACATAAATGAGTCATTTGCCAAGCCCTCTTGTGTCTTTTCCCCACAAACCCTCCATTCCATCCAAGAAAGGTTGCCTTCACTGTACATGAAAGAGTCCATGATACACCAAAAAGGGAGAAAAAAATGTTTCACAGGACCCGCGTCTTGTCACAATGAAGTAAGAGATGATCCACCGATTTTGCTTCAGATAGACAAAGAAAACACTTATTTGCCAAAGAGAATCCCCTCATTTGAAGTTGCTCCAAAGTTAAGACTTTACCCCAGGACGCCTCCCAAGCAAATAAAGCTACCTTTGGAGGCACTCTTACCTTCCAGATTCTTTCTCTAGGAAACATAGAAGATCCCCCACTCTCCAACATAGAATAAAAAGACTTAACTGTAAAAGCACCATCATTTGAAGTTGTCCAAATCACTCTATCTTCCTCCTCCCTTTGAACCCTGAATGCATGGATATTCTGCAACAAACGCTCCACCAAATCGATCTCCCAATCATTAAACGCCCTTGCAAAAAAAGGAGTCCAACCATCCCCATCTCCAACGGGGTTCCAAACCTCCGAAACCCAAGCATTCTTAGACATGGACATGGAGAAAAGAGAGGAGAAGGACTCACAAAGTGGCCCATCTCTGCACCACTTGTCTTTCCAGAATCTCACTCTTTGCCCATTACCCACATGGTAAGCTAACTTACCATCTAATAGCCACCACTTCTTCCTAATTGCTTTCCAAAGCCCAACACCGTTTCTCTCAATTACGTCCCGAGTATGCCATCCCCCCTCCTCTTCGCCATACTTGAGGCTAATTACACGCCTCCACAACGCCTCTCTCTCATTAACATACCTCCAATTCCACTTGCACAAAAGAGCACTATTCATCAAAGCTAAATTTCTCACACCTAGCCCACCTTTCTTTTTTTCCAAGCAAACCAAGTTCCATCTGACAAGGTGAGGTTTTTGGACAAGAGCTCCCCCACCCCACAGAAAATCCCTCTGAATCTTTTCCAATCTCAACCTCACTTTTCTTGTCAAGTAGAAGAGAAATATAAAGTAAATAGGCATGCTAGAAAGAGTGCTTCTGATTAGGGTGAGTCTCCCCCTTTTAGATATATACTACATCTTCCACATAGCAAGCCTTTTGCGAAAACGCTCTTCAACCCTATCCCACATAGCCAATGAATTGAAAGGTACCTCTAAAGGCAATCCCAGATAACAAGAAGGAAGCTCACCCACTTTACAACCCAACTCCAAGGCCAATCCCTATATATTATGCACCCTTCCCACCGGGATCAACTTACTCTTCTCTAAGTTGATTCTCAACCCTGAACACGCCCCAAACCACATGAGAAGCCAACTTAGATGAGTCATCTGATCTAAAAACTCCTCACAAAATACCAACATGTCGTCCGCAAATAACAAATGTGAGATTTGAAACCCCTCACCCCTCCTACCACTCACCCTCCACCCAGATAACTAGCTCCCACTAATAGCCATTCTCAACATACTACTAAACACTTCTATGGCTATCATAAACAAGTAAGGGGATAGGGGATTTCCTTATTTCAACCCCCTCGAACTTTGAAAAAAATTGGATGGAAAACCATTAATTAAAACGGAGAATTTCACTGTGGAGATGCACCAATCTATCCACTTTATCCATCTTTCCCCAAAACCCATATTTTTAAGAACTACCAACAAGAAGCTCCAACTAACATGATCATAAGCCTTTTCTAAATCCAACTTGCATAACACCCCTCCAACATTGTCTTTCAACCTTGATTCCACAGCCTCATTTGCAATCAAAATTGCATCCAAAATCTATCTGCCCTCCACAAAGGCATTTTGGGACTCTGAAATCACTTTTCCATCACCTTTTTAATTCTATTGGCCAACACCTTGGCCAACAACTTGTAAAGGCTGCCTACAAGGCTGATAGGTCTGGAATCTTTCAGATCTTCTGCCCCTCCCTTTTTTGCAACTAAGACCAAGTAAGTTGCACTCAAAGATTTAACAAATCTGCCTCTCTCATGAAATTCCTTGAAAAAACCCATTATCTCAATCTTCACTACGTCTCAACAAAACAGCCAAAAAGCCATGGTAAAGTCATCCGGACTGGGGGCTTTATCCTTGCCTAAATCTGAAAGTGCCACGAATACCTCTCCTTCCACAAAAGGGATCTCCAGCCCCTCAGCCTCATTGCTAGCTAATCTCATGAAGGACAGCCCCTCAACACCAGGACGCCACCCCCCTTCTTCGATATACAACTTTTTAAACGCCCCCACCACACTATTTTTTAAATCAATCTCCTCCGTATGCCAATAGTCATCCACTTTCAACTTGGACAACCAATTTCTTCTGCTATGCACATTCGCCATCCTATGAAAGAATCTGGTGTTATTGTCCCCCTCTTTCAACCGCAGTTCCCTAGACCTTTGTCTCCAAGAAATTTCTTCCCTCAACACCCAAGTCTTATAAGCCTCCTTAGCCTCCTTCGTTGCTTCACAATCCTCCAACTCAGAGTTGAATGTTTCTCCAATTCATCCCAAAACTCCACCTGACTAAGAGCTTCACTCTTCTTAGTATCAATTAAACCAAAAACTTCTTTATTCCAAGTCTTTAAAAACTCTTTTAAGGCTCTTAATTTTGCATCCAGAACAAAGCTGAAAGACCCGGTAAAAGATAAACTCCCCCACCACCTTTTCATCTGATCCATGAACCCCTTTTCCTCCAACCACATGTTCTCAAATCTGAACGGTGAAGAACCCCTCTTCAAACCTCCACCTTCTAGAAGAATGGGAAAATGATCAGAAATTGGTCTAGCAAGGATCCCCTGCACAGCCCCATTGAACATCCTGTCCCAATCATCTGTCACTAAGAACCTGTCAAGCCTAGACTGGGACCAGTTATTTAACCCGCCTCTCCATGTAAAAGGACTCCCTTGTAACGGATAGTTCCTTAGCTCCAAATCCTCCACCACTTCTGTAAATCTCCTCATTGACGTAGAAAACCCACCCCTCTACTACGCTCTTCTGGGTATCTGACCATATTGAAATCTCCCCCCACACACCAGAGATCTCTCCATAACCATTTTATTGACCCGAGCTTCTCCTAGAAATCCTCTCTATCCCTATTGCACACCGGCCCATAAACTCCAATGAACACCCCCCTCAACCCATCCACACTATTCTTAAACTGACATGATATTGTAAACATCCCTTTTTCCACCTCCAACAATTCAACCACTCTGTTGTCCCAAAACACCAGAACACCACCAACTGCCTTCCTCGAGTTTATTGCTCTCCAATCAAGATGTCTTCCCACCCCAAGACTACGGACAAGCCTCGTACTCATATCCTTGATTTTAGTTTCCTACAGGCACACCACATCCACTTTATTGGATTTTATGACGGACTTAATGACTTTTCTCTTATCACTATTGTTTGCCCCTCTGACATTCCATGATAAAATCTTTATTTTCATTTACACCCCGATCCAGAAGCCCCTCCAAACTTGTCTGCATTGGTAGCCACTCTAGCTCTTTTATAGCTTACTGTCCATTCCAGCTTCTTCAATTCCCTACTGGATTTTGAAGCCGAAGACTTCGTCTTTCTATACTCCCTGTCCTGACTCTTTTGTTCAATTCTTCTCCTCATTTACCTCAAAAGGTACAAAATTTCCTCCTCAAACCCAACTGTCAACATACCCAAATAGCGACTGAACTTCGCAAGGCAGTTGGAACTTCATCATTCCTCTCTCTCCCCCTCTTTCAGCTAAAGGGCCATCAACTCCGCTAATGGACTTTCTAAATCCACTCCAAAAGGAACTATAGCTAGCTCAGACCCACTTGCACCACTACCCACCACCCACCTCCCATGGAGACAAGTTCCACCATTCGCGGGCCGAGAAGACTTCCAACCTTTCTTCCCGCAAAAGAGCCCTACTCCTTGCTTCTTCCACTGCCCCAAACATCCCATTGGAAACCCCCTCGTTCCCCATCCCAACACCATCGAGCTTCAAGAATGGAGTAGAAGGAGAAGAAACCCCAAGCCCCAAGGAGAGAATAGGGAGTTTGAGGTGAAGGGGGTACCTGGATGCTTCGTTCAAAAGCGTTTCGTCGGTGAGCTTCAGACGGCCAAAAGACGAAACCTTGTCGTCGGCGACTCCCACAGCCAGGAGCTCCTGCTCTAGCCCCACGTTAATCCCAACAAACTCAGTGGGAGCCCTAGAAAGGACGGGCTCGCCAAAATGACCCGGATGGGCCTTAGGAATAAAATGCCCAAAAGGATCCTCTGGCTCCTTTCCCTAGCCCGGAACCGCAGGGCTTAAGGAAGAAAGGCCCTCGGCCCAACCCGTACACCATTTAAAAACGGCCCACACGTGCCATTTAAAGGCACCCAACAACCAAACTTGGGCCCAGGCCCACTATTTGAGGAGCCCGCTACAAGAGTTACTGTCGTCCTTCCCCTTACACCGTCAGCAGTCCTTAGACCACTGCCACACGCCACCTGCACATCTGACCCCCTGTTTTGAAATTCAAATTAAGGTTCCCGTACTCTAGCTTCAGCGCATGAAGCTTCCCCATCTTCATCCCTAACCTCACACCCTTTTCTCAACTGCGACCAAGAACTTGACTTAGTCTGCATCACCCGCGGTGAAGCTTCCCACCACAGGCTAAGCTCCCAACTAGAGTTACCAGCCTCCACCTTCATAGACCCTGGCCACTTCTTTCCTGAAACTTTGACCAAAATCCGAGCCCACTGCAGCTGGGAGAAGAAAGCAGTTTCCTCATCCACGACCACAACACTCTCCAATTCTCTTAAAAACCTCTCTACTCCAAAGATGAAGAGGAAGTCCTACAACCCTCACCCATACTTCTTTGACAAGGCTCTCTTTCCAAGTGCACCCCACTTTCGGTCCCCTCCTTTGCCAAAGAAAATCTCTATTCTTGAATCATCCACTCCCTCTTAAAAACACCATATCAGCTTCCCATTTATTTTGAAACTCAAATAACATAAGGGCCCCACCCAGCCTGGAAATTCTTAAATCCCCCTTAAGCAACCAACTTTCAAACGCCCATCTCTTCAAAGAAGGCAATAAAGGAATGGACTCAAAACTACCACCAAAACAACCCACCAGGCAATGCCCTAACTGCTCCTCCCTGCACAGCAATTCCTGTTCCCCTAGGTGCACCCTTAAAGAATCCCATGACTCTTCTGTCTTCCTTTTCACTATTTCTACAAGCGACCTGATTCATTCTCTGTACCTTTGACACTAGTCCCCACCTTGCCATCAGATGGATCACACTGGAAGCTATTCCTCACAACTGGGATGGTGACCCCAAAAGCCCTTAATTTCTTAGCCATCAAAAACCAACCCCCTACTAAGCCATTTCCTTCTGGAAAAACAAGACAGAATTTCTTTGTTTCCACATCTCTGACCGAACAGAGTAGACACCTCCCAGCCACATTAGAACAACACTCCAGCCTAAATTTTCTTCCTCCTTCTTCCCAAACTTTTAAA
The DNA here is from genome assembly GCF_030704535.1 of Vitis vinifera. Classification (NCBI taxonomy): domain Eukaryota; kingdom Viridiplantae; phylum Streptophyta; class Magnoliopsida; order Vitales; family Vitaceae; genus Vitis; species Vitis vinifera. Next base: position 28,128,424 of record NC_081817.1, read on the forward strand.
CGACTCGAATTTGACTCTCCTCTACACCAACCTTCCACACCTTCCAACAAAAGACTTAAACTCTTTTCACCAAATCTTATCCAAGAGGAAAAGACTTTACTCCTCTCCAAAATAGTTCCTCTCAGTTTACCTCGGACCACTTCAATGGAGATTTCAAAAGTCTTAGATTCAACGGCAAACCAACACTTACCACCTTTTGAAACTCTACCAGAGTCCATTCCCCCCTCCTTACCACAACCATGGAGATTTGACATAATGACATATTCTCATGTTCTTCTGTAGATATTTCTCTTCCCCATCGAGCTTGAGCCTCATAAAACTTTGCTAATGTACCTACAAGAGGTTGTCCGACTCCATCTTCACCAGATGGAATTGCCTCTACTTCTCCAGTCCACACTTTCTCTTCAACAACCTGAATATGTTTAGCTAATTCCTTTCTTTCTACCACAAATGAAGTAAGTAATATCCACAAATGAAGTTCCGAGACTTCAGATTAGTACTCAAGTTTTACTTAGGTAGTACCTAAGGTCAATTAAGGTAATACCTTAGGGCTATTAAGGTAATACCTAAGGTACAATCACCAAAATATCAAAATTGAACCAACTTATCACACTAATTAATCACAAAATGGCATGTTCTAAAGGTCACAAATGAAGTAAGTAATATTCACAAATGAAGTTTTGAGGTTTTAAGTTTAACTAAGCTAGTACCTAAGGTCGGTTAAGGTAGTACCTAAGGTAGATTAAGGTCATACCTAAGGGCTATTAAGATAGTACCTAAGGTACAGTCACCGATAGAGGTCCAATCAAGGATTGGTCGACCGATTTGTCAGGACCCAATACTTTAAGAGTCTCTCGTGCTTCATTTTCTGCATCATTTCCTCTAGTTCTTCAAGGGTTTCGCCGATTTAATGGTCTAGGAGAGATGTTTGATGTTATTTCTTGTTGATAAAGCTATCTTGGACACAAATTTGCGAGTCAATGACACATTTGGAGGTTAGGGTTTCGATTTTTGGGTACCCACTTTCTCCACCCAAGCTCCATCTCGTTTTTCCCAGATTCTCTTGGACTCCCATGACTCCTAGATGAGTCGAAAGGCGCATTTTGACACCGTCTTGGAGTTTTGGATTTGGATTTCTAAACTGAAATTAAAGATTTTGGGTTTTCAAGAGTGAAGAAAGATGAGAGAAAGCTTTCAATTGAAAGAAGGTGATATGAAGGTTAAGATGATATTGAGGATGCTAAGTTGGAGAAACGGAGGGGCAATCTAGGCACAACAAATGGAGCCGACTCACAATACACAAAAATGATAAAACTTTTCATATGAAAATCTAATTCTCATATTTCCCATTGTTGGGTTTCAAAAATGCTATTATGATGCGATGAAAAGCCCAAAGCACAACTTTCCCAAAAGGTTATCAAATGAAAATGTATTTATAAAGATTATTTTTAAAATAAAATAGAAAAAAACACTATCCTACAAAATAAAATATTAGCATCTTTTGAAATTAGGATTTAAATTGGATTAAGAATATATTTCATTGAATTTTCTATCCAAATGAAAGCATTTTAAAAATATATATATTTTTTAAAAAAAAAAAAATTACCGATCAAATATTTTTCTTATATTTCTTATAAGCACTTGGCATGATTTTTGAACTTTTCAAAATTTCTTTATAAATTTTGTCAATTTTCCCTTTAAAAGTCAAGTTTCTTATAAACAATTAGAGATCATTTAAAAGTCAAATGATAATTTTTATCCATAAATCAAATTCACATAATCTAAGTAAATTAAGCGTCTTGGACCTTGGTACCCAAATATTCTTAAAATGCCCTTTAATCTTATTTTCAAATATTTGCTTGTATTCTTCAAAATTTGAAAATTCCTCTTTATGAATTTTTATCCATACATAATATCTCCACACCACAGTAAAATTGCATGAATTCAAATCATTTTTCTTAAAAAAATTTAAAAATAAAAAATAAAAAGTTCAAAAATTGATCAGCATCCCTCAAAATGCCTAGTATCAACCTGGCATGAAACTATGGTTTCCTCAACCACTGCAATAAAGCTTGCAAAAGGGAGCACCAAATTTTCACAAATTCCATGCATACATTCAGATTACTAAATATTTCATCATTGGGATGGTCTTAATAAACTTCATTCAATTCCAGGACCAAACAACCCCTCAAGTATTTTTCTTCCCTCTATTGCTAAAACCCTAAAACCCTTGAATTATTACTAAACCCTACAAAGTACAAAAAGCTATAAACAAAAATTTTCAAAAAATTTTCAACATGCCAACCTAAAACCCTAACACCAGAACCTCAGTTAGGACATGATGGAATGTCAATTTGATTGATGAAACAAACAAGCCTTTAAACTTTGATTTACCCATCATTACAAAACCACCACAAAACCCTAAAACCCTTGAATTGTTAAATCCATAAAATGCTCACAAAATTGTAAAGCAAACCCCCAAATGCAAAAAGCTAAATATGAAATTACCCAGAAAAAAAAATCACCAAAACAACGTAAAACCCTAATGGCAGAAACCCATTTGAGGAAGAGTACATTTCAAAACCCTAATTTTCAGCAATGCTTTTCTGTATGTAGAGAAAGAGAGAAGCCACCCTTAAAACCCTTAAATCATTAAACAAAGAACCCTGAAAATATCCGATAAAATGCTCACAAAACTTTAAAGCAACCCCACCCAAGCATGAACTTACCCAGAAAACCTAAAACCCTAATGGATGGAAGAAAGTTAAGGAGGAGCACACTTCAAAACCCTAATTATCAGCAACGCTTTGCTGTATACAGGGAAAAAGACAGAGAGGGTTTAGACATTGAAAAACCCTAATTTGAGCCAGAGAAGGAGAGACTACCTTTACCTTTAAGCTGAGAATGCTCTCCGCTGGGCCGGTATCGGAGCAGGGTTTTTAGGGTTTTATAGTAGGGGCACTGGAGGGAGTGAGAAGCGGTTTGTATGTGGCAGGACCACAGAACTTCCCTACTCTTATTTGTTTGACACTATCATAGATTGACACGTCATCTAAAAAGCCAACGTCGACACGTGGTCAGTTCCTACTGCTTGGAAATGAACTCTAAGGTACTCCTCCTGTATTGTATAATAACCCGCAAATCTATAAATATTGATGTGGGCAAAAACCTTGAAATAGGCTCCATTAAAACCCTAGTACGAGAGGATATTTTCCTCCCCATTTTCTCGGCATCCAACCGCCGGAAACCCTAGCAGCAGCAGCGTCGAGCGAAGATGGCGGCCCCCAAGAAAACCGTACGGACATCGTATTCGTTGTTCCCCGATCTTATTTTCAACTTCTCTACGATTCAAGAGATGTAATGCATTTCATTTTGTTTGATTTTGTGTTGTTTTGGAAATCACAGAAGAAGACTCAAGAAAACATCAACAACAAGCTCGCTCTCGTGATGAAGAGCGGCAAGTACACGCTCGGCTACAAGACCGTGCTCAAGAGCCTCAGAAGCTCCAAGGGTTTGTTATACATTTTTTTCATATTAAGAGCTACAGATCTTTTCTCTTCTTGCATTTTTGGTGTGTTTGGGGTTTGTGATTATCGGATTAAGTTTTGGGAAATACTTGATGATGGCAGGAAAATTGATTCTGATTTCGAACAATTGTCCGCCGCTCCGAAAATCGGAGATCGAGTACTATGCGATGCTTTCCAAAGTCAGCGTGCACCATTTTCATGGGAGTGAGTGCTTAATTTCTATGATTCAATGTACTATTTGTGGTTTGTTTTATTGGTATTTTGATGATGATTTGGCTTGTGATTTTTCAGGGTTTTTTTTTTTTTTTTTAATTAAGGTCTTTGTTCATTTCGCATGGAGTGCTTGTTTTTCTCCATTGGCTTGTGTTTGATATTAAACCACTGTTCTGCGTGTGTTAACATACTTGATCAATGGGCTAAAACCCGAGAGATGTTGGAAAATGTTGTATCAAGGCACCATAACCTTTTAGTATTGTAATAGACCACCATGTTGTCACCCCACCAATGCCCAGATCTCGCGGCTCTTTCCAAGTTGCCTTTGCCTGGGCTTGTTGTCTTATGGTTCACTCTGGTGGTAGGTATAACACATTTCACTATTTTCTTAGATGGTTCACACCCTATATCACTTAAACCCCTTTGTGGCTTGAGGTTGTGATATGGAGTCTGGTTCTTATTCTAAATGTTATGAACATTGAAAACCCAATGAATGGTGAAATGCATCGAATTAAAGCCATGAATTTCGAGCATGATTCAGTATGTTTCTGGGTTACCAGACTTTGATAGGTGGAAGGTAGTGAATTTGAAAGGAATGGATGTGCCTTTCCACAATGTCAGAAGTTTAAGTTGAATGAAATGTTTCGAAAGCACAGCAGGTATTGCATTTCCCAATTTGTATGTTTTCTAGTTGCCGATCTTTTTCACTCATGGATCCAATTTTGTCGAATGTTCCATAGAGACATGCATGAGCATGATAGTCTCTATTTAGTTACACAGAAGAAAATGTTCTATTCATTTTAACTTGGACAGCATGGCTGGAATTGTATGCAAATGGTGGTTTGCTTGCAACATATAAAGCTATAAGATTGTGAGTTGAATTTGCTCAATACACTGACTTGTGTGAAGCTGATCTCTGGTTTACTTTCCAAGGGATCCATGGGTGTGAAGTTAGTTTTATGGATTCTAGTCCATTCAGCTTGGATGCAAACTGTGTTATTTATTCATGCTGGTCCTTTAGAATGTTGATGATAGACTACCTAGGTTCAGAGTAAAGGATTTGTCCGACATTCTTAGCCAATTGAAAGCATGTTGAGCTTTCTATTTATGATTAAAATCCAATGTGTGCTATGATTAAATAATGATCATTACTACTCCTTAGTTCTCATTTCATACTTTTTGTTTCAATAGATCTTTATGTAAAAGATCTAAAAGTGATGAGTTGATAGCAGGAGTGCTAAGTTTGATCTAGCAGTAACTAAGTTTGAGTATCTTAAAATGATAAAATTGTTACTTCAGTAGGTCTTGAAGAATCAGGGAAACAGCTCTGAATTTTTCTTTCTGTTTTTGATGGGAATTGTTTTGCTCCTCTTTTAATGTCTTTATGGTTGATATGCACGTGTTTTGGGATTGTGGTTGAATATAATTTAAATCCAAAACGCAGATGATTTACAATTATCATGTAGTTACTGAAACCACATGTTTTCTTCTTTTAATTAATGATTGATTATTGTTTGTTGTATGTCACTGTAGCATTATAACTGTTGACCTGTGAAAGAAAAGCTCATTTATGTTGTGGAAGAAGTTTCTTAGTACCCAGATTCTTTTTTAATTCTGTTTCTTTTATTTCTCCACTGACAGAGCTATCTGTATGCAGAAAATCCTAAGCACAAATGCCATGTATTTCTCTAAAGGGGGAAAAAACAAAATAAATAAACAAAAATCTATAGATTGTTGAAGTTCCACGACTTGATAAGTCTATAGCACAGGATATTTCTTCAGCTCCTTATTTATCTACCAAAAGACTCATCTTCGCCTACCAAATATGAGAAAGTTTGATATATGATAAGAAGTATGTGAAAGTGATATCAGGTTTTTGCTAATAAAAAAGAGCTTAAATGCAAAGAGGTCCTGTGTTGCATCTAGCTTGTGTTCTCAAACTTCCTGTTACATTTTCCCTGCTGTAGGTTTTATAAATTATGTTCTATTCTGCCATGCCCCCCACATATACCCCTAGTTGGATGGTTTGATATGCATAGCTTATATCTCTTTCCTCATGCAATGTAGATAATGTTGATCTGGGAACAGCATGTGGCAAGTATTTCCGGGTCTCTTGCCTGAGCATTGTCGATCCAGGTAAGCCTTATATTTCACCATGCTGGACTGATTTGCTTTACAATTAAGCATATGGCAATGGTAACCAATTGCTCTTTATATATATATATTTGTATGTTGCAGGTGATTCTGATATCATCAAGCAAATGCCTAGTGACCACTGAGCTGACTGTTAGATGGGTGCTGAGGTTTTCTCACAAACTATAGGACAATTTTGTTTTTTGGTACTACCATAGACAGGAGCCTCTTTTATTGTTGAAATTTTTCGTCCCATCAAAAGGGCAAATTTTATTTTGGTTAAATGACAGCAGACCTTCAAATCCCATATGGTTTTTAGAATCAAAAGAAAGATTGTTTGGGATATCTGTGATTGAGCTGATGCCCATTTCATCCCTTGATAATCTGATTTTGATTCCTTAGAATTGTGGGTTTTCTTTTGATATTTGCAAGCTGACTTATCCCTTCCAGAGTTCTCGGTTTTAGATTCTTGTTGAATTGAATGTGCTGTGCTTAGTGGAATAAAGATAGGTTTTTGATGGAAATCATCACAATTACTAAGAGTCCATCTCCGTTTAAATTATTTGGAAGTGCCTTCATACAAAAACTTGGTGTTTTGTAAGTTTTTTTAGGTTATTTTTAAATAATCTAGAGAATAATTTATAGTAAATTTTTTACAATTATTTGATAGATAATGCTTTCAAAAATTATATTTTTGTTATATAGTATTAGTTTATATTCAAACTCCTAATGGTTTTCTTTAAAACATGTTGACTCAAAGAAATGTTAACATACCAAGTTGTTATCACATGTAACTCCAATGTGTCATTCGGGGGAAATGGGTGAAATTTACTCTCAGGCAATCCATATCATACACCAACACATTAACAAAACAAAATCAGCCATGCAGTGAAAGGAGAGGAGAGTATCAAAAACGCTTTTCATTTCCGGACATTTGATTGCCATCTGAATTTCACAGGGATCTTTAGCAGAAGTGATCATCACCCTTGCACTTTTACATCAAAAACTTCATACATCTTGTAGCCATCAACATTGAAATACACCACTCTATATGCTTATATTAAATCAATCAATATAAAAAAGTCATGAATACTATAAAACAAGAAGACAAAGAACACCTGCTTTGAGAAATGATTCTCCTTATTCTTCAACAAATGGAATGCAAAGGTTCCCTTCAGAAGTAGAACCATAGAACTCCCTAAAGAGACAAGAAGAACAAGAGGTGGCATGGAAACTGATGAGAAAAAACCTGAAATTCTTTAAACCCTAAAAGATACGAGAGAAAAAGACAAACAAATTAATTAAGATAGTTAACATGAAACACAATTGGAGAAGCAAAGGCAAACGTTCTGTTTCACACAAAGGTCATCACACATTGGAAACCTTCAGATGTTTTAACTGTTTAGAATCTCCAAATTCACACTATCTCTACTTGTTAATCCCACGATTTCGGGTTTTTGCCTTTTTATACAGAAGGGGTGAATAGTAGAGATGGAGGTAGGGTTAGAATGGAGACAGCAAAGGCCAAACCATGTATCTCCATCCCTAGTATCACCCCAGAAACGCCATGTAACCAAAGCCAAGAATGAATTGCCTGGGAAATGCCATGTAACCATGAGGGTTTCCGTCCTCAAAGTGGATACTGCACCTCCAGCTTCACCTGCATTAGAGAGAGACTCTTGTAAACCTCAGACAATATAATGCTAGAGAAATGAAGTATTGATCATTAGAGGGGGCATACTACCTAACCGATAGGTTTTTATTTGATGGGTAGAGCCCTATGAGGGGCCGTGTTCAGCTGCATGTTTTCCCTTGGTTGGCCAAAGCAGTCACCTCCCTCACTGCCATTTGATGAATGGTATGCTGATGATAGACCATGGCCATTCCTGTTGCCATTGGAGTAAGTGTGTGCTTCAAGCATATCTTGAATTGTGCGTCCTTTCTCTTCTTGCTGCACACTGGAGGAATCCAAATTTCGACTAGAGTTGGTAGGCAGGTGTTCGGAGCCTGATGAACTGGCAGATTGTGTAGAAAGGGCCGCACCAGAGACTGAACCTTTTTCTGCTGTTGTATTGGCATCATTGTTATCAAGCTTCTTAGTGTTGAGAAAACGGCCTCCACAACCCCTTGCCCTTCTCATTGCATGTTGGTGCCGAGATTCATGAAGATATGGCTGTAAAAATTGTCCCAAAACAAAAGAAAAGAAAGAGAAGAAAATCCCCTTAATCAGGTTAACTGGAAGCCATTAAATCCAACAGATGAGGATTCATAGATTAAACCAACATTCTATTCTCTCTCCTAGGTGCCCCCTAAATGGTTTCCACTTCCTGAAATTATTTCCCTTATATTTTTTATTAAGAAACAAAATAGCAAAATTGAGCCATGTTGATACTGATTTAGATAACCAATCAAATCATGTTCCTGAAGGTAGTAAAATAAATAAAAAATAAAAAAACAAATTAAAGAAGAAATTGAAAAAAAATAAAGATCAAGACCCACAGTGCAATAAGTTATCTAAGTAGATAAAGAGGGTATTCAACAACTATTCAATTGGATGGCATTTGGCCATTCTAATATGCATTTTTCCCCAACTTCTTTTTCTATTCTCCTCTCCATTATACAGATTAAACCTCATTAAGAAAAATATAATTTCAATAGCTACTCTCCCCTGAGGAATCATACAAAACTACCCATCTGGTAGGGACTAGGGACCTACAGCGAACACTTAAGCTAAAAGAGGCAAAAACAAAAACCATCTGAGAGCTTAAATAATCCACTACTATACTCCAGACAATTTATAACATTGTCACACAGTATATTTGCTGAGGGATGAGAAAACAAGTAGCAAAATACATGAAAATACAATGGATGTTGCATTAAAGCATTCAGAATAATGCTTGTTTTTTCCTTTCTAAAGACATGCCTCTATTTTATTTTAAATCGCAATTTTCACTTCATTTCAAGAGAAAATATGAAAATGTAACTCCACCTTTCTAACTTTGATAGCTTTCTTTTCAAGCTCAGCCTTAGCACGTGACTGTCTCCGTCTAAGAATCCCATGATACTGCTTTGCATTCACATAAACAGGCTCCTCTTCCATCTCTAATGGCAAAGGCATTCTGGGCTGATGCATTCCAAACAAATGTGGATGCACCTAGCAAACACACCAAGATATGTTAAGAGTATTTCATGTTGCAAAACCTTGTCTAGCAAGAACTATCTATAACTTGAACCTGAAAGATTCCACATGAAGATTACTAGGAAGGCTTACACCCTTGGAACGCTAAGAACCTAAACGGTGCAGAGTGATAAACCAAAAGATGCAGCTCCCATTGAAGCATTCTAGCTTTTTTCATTTTTTTCTTGGGCGAGACCAAATCTAGAAGAAGGAACCTTCACATAAAAACTGATGATTTTCTTATGAAACAGATTATTCACTACAGTGGCTGACCTCCCCTATAAGAGGGGCAGGCCCTAGTACAGCAGAATCTAGTTTTCAAGGTTGAGGCATCACTCTCAGAAGTGGTAGTGCCACCAACAGTAATGTTACCACAACACACAGAAATGCAACCAACTTCTTTGCATACCATAGCCTGTGGCCCATAAGAAGTCATAATCCCCACATTATGTGGATCTTGATACGGATATGATGTCAACACCTGCAAAACCGTAAATGATAAATAAGATCCCAAAAGTCTTAGATTCAATAATAAAAAAGAAAATAAACATATCATAATAAGACATCTCTTTTTCCCTGGTGATCAAAACTATAAACAAGAGAGAAAGAGAGAGAGTCCTCACAATTGAGTGACCAACAAGTTCCATTTGGGAATTTGGTTCAAGATGTTCACTCATAATTGGCAGTGTTGAGGAAGCAGTAGGATTGAGGTGCTGGTGTTCCTGTCCATTCCTTCCATCTGATCATGACAAGATCATCTTCTTTAGTATCATAAAATAATAACATCCATGCATAAGCAGTTAAGCACAATCACATAATTCAGTGGATGTAAAAGAAAATAGTATAATTATACTAAGAATTAAAGAGGAGATTAAGATTGAATTAAATCACAACAACAAAGAAAAAAAGGATGGTATTTATGCTTCAATTAAAAGAGCTAAGACATCAGCTTTTCAAACATCATTCATTCGAGAATAGTGTCACTTCAGGAGCACGTTAAAGAAATTTTATGGCTATCAAATAATGATGATCACGGGTGAAATATGGGCCCTGTGTATGTTTGCTTAATATATACATATATATGGGCCCTGTGTTGGTTCCCTTCAAGTGGAGCCATGATGAAATGGGATAAATATACCTTTGAAAGATCAGTTTGATGGGAACATTGTCCATTCCTAATAAATTTCACATTGCAGACAGTAACCTGGGAGTGGAGCCTCTCCTGCATATATGGTAATTTGGATAGAAGCCTTGGAAGCTCCATTTGTTCAAAGCTGACCCATGTCCACAACACATCATCTGCTTCCTGGTGCTCATTTTGCATTGTTAACAATATTGAGTTTGTGGATGAGATAGGGTTAGAATTAGTATTAAGCTCATACATACCTTTCTTTTTCACTTCTCAAGAGTGAGTGGACTTGTCCTTCTTGGATAGTTCTTTCAACCAATAGTTGGATCTTAATCATCAAAATATGGGCAAGACTATGGGAAAACAGTCCAATGATCTTTCATAATAAAGCCATATAATGATAATTGCTACCAGATTAATAGACCGCTTCAGAACAGATCACATCTTGGATAACCTAAAAACTTTAGGCTTCAAATAGCATACTGCTTCACCCATCTCAATAGAAATCAATATGTTTAACAACCCTTTTTTGAAGGACCGCTAGCCTAATATGCTGTTAAAATGTCTCTTCCAAAAATACATTCTCTATCTATATAGGAAAATGCATGATGCATTTCCTGCAAATGTACAGTGCAACTTGTTAGATATATTGGGTAATGCAGAATGTATTCCTATAATCAATTGGGTATCCTCTGCTTCATACAAAAAATATTGATTGAATCGTTAAAAATTTTGGATCCTAAGATATGATTAGATCCATGCTTAAGTGGCACCAGCATCACATATAATTTTAGGATTGGCTTTGTTAGACAAAGCAAAACATAATTTCTTCCATCCATAACTTTCAAATTGCCATCTTATTTCTTGCCAATAACATTGGAATGATATAAAGAAGATTAGAATGGCCCCTGCTAGAATCATCTAGTTTCATAGCAGGTAAAATGATATAGTTTTATAGCATGTCTCTCTAAAGTGAAGGTGGAATTTGCCATTTGTGGTTTTTCCTTCGTAGCAACCTAGTAACTCACACACAAGGTACCACCACTACCATCCATTTTTCTCTGAAATCACAATAATTCTTGCTATTGTCTAGTAGGTGTAAAATGTTCAGTGTAGTTCAAAAAGCCCTTCCAATACCCATTTCAAATCATCATTCTCAATCTTGTTGGTGAGTTAAACTTCGTTGAACAGGCCCAGATCCTTTTGATTTGGGATTGTGTTTTCAGCAGTTCTAGACTTCTAGGTTTCTCACAGAAGGTAAAAAGTTCTTGGGAGGATGCTTTCACTTCTATGGGGATGGATGGGATCCTTTTTGCAGATAAGGTTAAAAGGAAGATGAGTACAAATAAAGTATTGTTTACTATTGATTTAGACATTAAAGCCAAATACATAACAACTTCAAGTTACAAGCTCCCTGTGAGGGGATGAACTGATAACAGAAGCATACATCAGCATGGTTGCAAGGTGATAAAATCATTAGGTTCAATCCTTCCCCACCATGGGTAATACTAGGAAAGTAAGCACATCTATCAACTGTGAGGATGGGCTCCATACACTATAAGGAACTTTTGTACGATGTATTCGTCAAGTACTACCAGGATCTTAATTCAAACAAGAACCTTATGACCATACCAGAAGCCTGCACCAGCATGGTTGCAAGGTGATAAAACCATTAGGTTAAATCCTTCCCCACCATGGATAATACTAGGAAAGTAAGTACATCTATCAACTGTGAAGATGGGCTCCATACACTGTAAGGAACTTTTGTACGACGTGTTCATCAAGTACTACCAGGATCTTAATTCAAACAAGAACCTTATGACCATGCTTTCCATGGGATTTTTCTGCCACAATTTCATCTAAGGAAGAAACTTGGTTAAAAAATTTGTTTCCCTCCTCTTCCTCACCCTCCAATTGTTTCTCTCTCTCTCTCTCTCTCTCTCTCTCTCTTTTAATAGGCAAATGAAAAGAATTTTATAAAAAGCGCAACCCTCCAATTGTTTGTCATATACCCTCCAATTGTTTCTTTTTATAAGAAACCACTAAATAATTGAAAGAGAGATGTGCAGAGGTTAAAATAAGGGATTCTTCAAGGAAAGACTCAAAAAGCAAAGATATACAAAGAAGATGAGAGGGAAAAAATACAGAAAGCCCAAAGCTCAATTTCATCATGTGTTGGCAAGCACAGCAGGGTTTTCTATTTTCCATCTTTTGAGATTTTCAGAGTTTTGCCTCATTTAATGAACGGTTCCCTTGTTAGCAGCTGAAGAGGCTATGTTGGGAGAAGAAAGGAAGGAAAATCTGGAAAGCATTGCTTCTCTACCTCTTTTGGGTAAACCTGGAAGGCATGGAATAAGGATCTAATCGGGGGTGGAGTTGTTTGTGTTAAGTTCCCTTAAGCTACCTAGAATAAACCCGTATACTAGGGCTCCACCCTAGGTGTGTTTTTATTATATTTTCTTACTTTCCAAAAAGGTACAAACTTCTATTAGAATGCACATTAAAGATATAAGTAACTCAGAAAATTTGTTTTCAATCTTGATACATCTTAATATGATCAATATGCACACATTAAAAGACTCAACTAGAACATGAGGAAGAACAAAAAGACGAGTTAAGGCAGTGACAAGAGAACTGATAATGTTTAACTCATGCTTTATAAAAATGTGGCCTTACATATTGTAGAAGTGAAAAAAGGAAAGCTATTTGTTCCCTACAGAGAACAGTTGGTATAAAAACAATGAATCAATTTGATTGGACTAAGAAGCAAGTAACATCTAAACCAAACAACCAAGAGAATGTTTCTGCTTTTCGTCTCAACTTAATGTCGATTAACTGAAGATATAACCCTACATAGAGTGAAAGAAAAGACAATATTTGTTTAGCAAATTAAAATAGTTGAAAAAGGCTTTGTTGTTGTAGTTGTATTTAATGAAATTTCACTGAAGAAATGTATCATGTCAACCACTCTGCATAACAGAAAAGAACAGTCTGTGTAACCCAAAAATGGTGGGGAAAAAAAAACAAAGAAGGACAATCTGCATAAAACAAATGACGAGGAAAAAAATCTTTAATCTCATAATGCAAACAAATGATCAACAATTATCAAAGAACCTAGTTTCACATATTCAAATATCACCAAGGCTCTCCAATCAAAAGCTACTACAGAAATGATACATTTTTCCATAAAAGAGCATACAGAATAAGCTTATATGGTAGTTTGCCATTAGATATAAAAATAAGAAGGATAACTACCAGATTGCAGGGCTACCGTAGGTTGTGTTCCTTTATTAAAGGTAGTTCCATCATCCAGCCTGCCATTAGCTTGTAATTGGAAACCATTGCTCGTGATATGACTGTTAAGGTGTTCAACTGAAGTTGATTTTGATGGGCTTCCACCCAAGGCAGCTGGGGAGATGGCATTGTTCCCAACACCATGCCACCAAGGTTGGGAGTAGACTGTTGATGACGGATTGCTCTTACCACCAGGTTCTATCCGCCGATCCTCAATTTTGGGTTTAGTCGGCATTATTCTTTTCCACCAAGAAAACAAAAATCCCCTAGCCCCAAATCTAACTGTCCAAAGAAATTATTTTTGGAAAAAAGAGAAGGACAACAAAGGGACAAATGCTTGTGAGTTACATACATAGAGATAATCGCATCAAGTATCCCCAAAAGTAGCTTCCAAAAAACAAAGAATAAATACATAAAAACTGAAAAACCCAAAAAAAAAAAAAAAAAAGTGGCATAGTTTAGAGCCAATAAAATACAAAAAATAATTATGAGCCAAATAGAACAAAAGGTGCTGCAACTAGGTCAACAACACAAAAACCCAAAAGGAAAGCATTCCGCTTTACAACAGATGCGCTTTCCAGAACTCTAAGAGGCTTTTCCCCTTGAGTGCAAGCCACAGATTACAAAAGATATATCAACAAAGGAAAGTTACGGGTTACTACCACAGAAATGACACCTTTTTGTAAACAAAAAATAGTTTCTGGAAAATGTTTCAAGATGGAAAATTTACTTTGAGGCTCCATTTATCCCATACTTTACTGCCAACCTTGAGGGAAGTCAGAAGTGCTCTTCAAATTTTAGAAACATCTCTTTACCAGGAAATCCAATTCCCCATAGAAAAATCTCCCCAAAAAGTTCTCCAGTACAAATGTAGCCTAATGTTGAAAAAAATCCAACTCATAATACAAAATTAGTAACCTAAACTCAAGTGTAAAGTGAAAACCAACTCTATGCTCATAGTGTAAACCAAATTAATCCACGCCAGAAGCAATCTCATAAAAACTTCTACAATGAAGAATTTAAACTGGTCGTTTGATAAGCATAACATTACAAAAGCAAATTGTCAATATCACAGCTATCTAATTCATAAGCTGTTCAACTTGATCCTATTTGTCCAACTCCAATAACTCCATTAAGTATTCTAAAAACTAGCCCCAAAATCATCAAAGAACCAAAAACAAAATCACAAACTCCATATCTTCCACTCCCCGATGACCCTATCAAAAAAATCCATTCAGAACTCCAAACCAAAAGGCATAAAAGCAACATAAAACACATAGCCTTATCCATAAAAAAGAAGAAACAAGTTCCACCGAAATGCTAAGGATGTTTTTTATTCTATATGGGATTTAATTTGGAATTCAAAGTAAATATGCTATATCACAAACCTCAAAATATTAAATTGTGTATTTGGAGTTGAAGGAATTCAAATTCAATCCCAGTTGTGCATTAAGGACCCAAAGAGGAGGTTTCAAATTAGGTCCTCAAGTTCCAATTCCAGGAAACCAAACACAACCTCACTTGTGAGGTTCAAGTAACAAAACTCGTAATTTTCTGAGTTTATCCCCATTTTCATCAAGCAAACAATACCAGTTTTTTCCTGTATAGTTCCATACTTCTTGAATTATTATCATATGCACTGAAAATTGAAAAAAAAATCCCTAATTTTCAAAAAATACATAATGATGCCAAACAACCATCAAATGAAAAAGGTTCTGTTTACATGCTTCTATATTTCTAACATGCATCCCCATCCCTTACATGTTCTTATCGTATATTCTCCAAATTACTTCAATAATTCAGGGATACTTAAGTTATCACTATAAATCAGAATAAATCTCTATGCATGTATTTACTCATGCAAACTCTCAAACTACATCAATTTCCATTCTCCTAAGTCCTAATATCCCGTTTGGTTTCCAAGAAAATAAAGGAAAGAAAAGGAGAAGAAAAGTTCGAATCTTTGATATTTTGTGAATTAGAAAACGAAAAAGGAAAAGGTAAAAATCTTGAAGCCTGACCAAACTGAACCAGGCTCAGTTCAACTAAAGCAAGATTCAAACAACTCCATCCCTCTTTATTTTCCCATGTTTTCTCGGCAACCAAACAGAGAGCAAAGTCAAAGAGAACTTAAATTCCCCAAGGACCCATCACCAAGACGGCTAGTTCCACAAAAACCCTAACAACTTCCAAAGAAATTCCCGAAGAACCCATCACAAAAACACCCAGTTCCAAAAAAAAGCCTGAAAAATTCCAAACAAATTCCTCTACAAATGGCAAGAGGAAAAAAAAAAGGAAAAATGGAGAAGACTCACTGTGGGATGAGAGCAGAGGAATAAACCCTAAAAGGTAGGAGTTTGGAAGGAAATCATGGCCGTTGGTGGCAATCCATGGTGTCTCTGCAACCTCAGGAGATACAGTGGTTGAAATCAGAGAGGAGAACCAATAAATAAACAAATAAATAAAAAGACTATAAAATTAAATAATAAGAAGAAAAAAAATATATATTTATTTATAGTTTAAAGCAAATGTTGCTTTCTGTCTCTGTTAAGGAGAAAAAAATGTTGATTGAAGTGTGGTAAAATGACAAAATTGACCTCGGATTTTGCCAAAAATAACCATACCATTTTTTTTTGCATGAATTTTCAAAATTGAGGATAAAAATAATTTAAATTTTATTTAAAAAATTATATTTTTGATTTCCAAGCATGAGAAAAGAAAAAAATTAAGAAAATAATTTTCTTTGTATTTGGTTTGCCATGAAAAAATGAAAAAAAATATATATTAGCTAAACATTTTATGCATCTTTAATTATTTAATATTTATAAAAAATAAAAATTAAGTAAAATAAATTTAAATAAACAAATAAAATTAATGTATCAACTTTAAAAAAAAATTTCCTTTTAACTTTTTTTCTTCTTGCTTCTATTTTGCTTCATTGTTTTTTCTTTCTCAAAGTAAAAAAGACAAAGAAGAATGAGATAGAAGAAAAATCATTTTTTTCATATTTAGTTTAATACGAAAAGTAAATAAAAAATGTAATTAAAAATTTTTCATTATCTAATAATTTAATCTAGATAAAATAAATAAATTTAAAAATATATATAAAAATAATTTATTAAATTTAATTATATATATATATATATATATATATATATATATATATATTGTTTTTTATTAAAATTAAATTGAATTGAATTATGGTTTTGGCATTATTAGATTCTTAAAACTTCACATTTTCCTGTTTTCAGATTTTTTTGTTATTGTCAATGTTTATCCTTTTTTGATTCGAGAAATCATTTGGGGATTTTATTTTATTGTTGTTTTTCTTTTCCTTTATTTTATTATGTCATCCGTTACATTCTTCAATGACGATTTTATCTATTTGAATTATTTGAAATATTATTAAAGTTCAAGGGCAATATGGACATTATGGAATCCCAACAACTAACCAGGGGAAATATGGGGCTAACTTGACCAAAGGTTGGTTAAGCTTTTTGAAAGGTAGAAGTTGCCACGACTGACATTTCTTTCCACACACCACGTGTCAACATCAAAATGAGCAGCCTGGGCCCACCTTCAACGCGAGCCACGTGGCCTTCTCGTCTTCTCTCGCCAAACCCTCGAGACTATAGACTGCAAAATTAGCTAAACAAAACGACGCCGTTTCATTGTGGAATTTTGGATAAAATTGATTGCAAGTCGATCCTCGATCCTTTCGTAATCCTACAAATTCCCACTTGTAGGAAAAAAAATTAAAATAGAGGATTAAATAATTATTTAAAATTTATAAAATATAAATTATATCTTAAAATAAATTATTAAAATTAAATACATCTTAAAACCATAAAGAATTAAATAATTATCTTAAAATATGTTTGACAATGATTTAAAAAAGTATTTCTAACTTTTTTATTACTTAAAAAATAAAAAATTTCAAACTGTAAAGCGCATTCTTGGGCAACAAAGCTTTTCAAAACTAATCCGGGATAATGATTTGAAGGAAACGTTTTTAACCTAAAAGAACGTCTTTAAAAAAGTGTTTGATAAATTTTAAAAAACACTTTCAAATATTTTAAAAATCATTTATAATGTTGAAAAATCAATGATTTTAGAAATTGTTTTTAGACTTTCTAATACTTGAAAAATAAAAAATTTTAAATATTAAAAAAGGTAAAAAATATTTTCTAGAATTAGTACCAAAGGTTGGTAAACACTTTCACTAAAAACACTTTATGTAGAAACATTGTCAATAGCATATTTGCTATCAAAATTTGAAACCAAAAGGTGAAAACACTTTGCAAATATGATTTTCATTGGTAAACACTTTCACTAAAAACACTTTATGTAGAAACATTGTCAATAGCATATTTGCTATCAAAATTTGAAACCAAAAGGTGAAAACACTTTGCAAATATGATTTTCAAAATTTAAACAAGTTACAACTGTATCATACGGGTCGAATTACATTATTTTTCCTTTCACATTATCAAAATGTGAGCATGCAAGACATATATAACAGTAGTAGGAATTCTTTGAGCAGCCCTAGACAAGATGTATAATGCAAAATCTATTCAAGGAATCTGCAGATTACATGGATGACTGTTGTTGTAGATGGCTATAAAAGCCTTAGCCCATGAAACATTACTTCAGCCGTTCAATTCACCATTGTTGTCAAAAACAGAGTTGGTACCCTAGGGATATAGAAGCAGTGATTCAGCTCAAATTTATGGAAACATTCCCTCAAGGAACTCATCAAAAGTTTCGTCATCTTCAGTCTTATGATCGCGAGCTGAGGTTGAAGCCTTCTTTCCTGCAAAGAACCCGGAAACACAGCCATAAGCCCAGATTGAACTTCACTGAAATGCTGATGAGCAGAACAGGGGAAGCCTGAAGGGAAGATTGTTTAGGTCATAATGGTCCAAAGCAAAGCTAAGGCATGCTTTCATAGATTTCTGCTCCGTTGAAAACTTAGGGTTTGTGGAACATCTAATATCATGATGCACGGTTGCCTCATGACCATCTTATAACTTTTACATTTTATTTAATATGTAGGGTCAAATCTTAAAAGAAAATGGATAGTTCAACATAACAGTGGGCCATCATGCAAATGAATATTAAGTCTCAAATAATAAACAATGAAGAAGAGATTAGATTACTGGTAGCACTGACCTTTTCTCCTCTCTCTGCTCTGCTTATGCTCATTTTCTGTATCATCATCACTACTTACTCTTTCCCTGAAAGAAGACAGTATGTCAGCTTCTAGATAGCAGAAATACTGGCTATTTACTTGTATATCAGTATAAATTAGTTTCTAAAGTAGAATGAACTTTTGACTCCACTTGGCACCTTTTTCTTTTGTGCTCTTCTTTCTCTCTTTTTGCTGACTGCTCCTTCTCTTTTCGTTTTTTGTAATTAAGTTTTTCTGCACATCTATTTGAACAGTTAAAAAAGATGTGCAGTCAGAGTATGTCAAAGATAGGAGATCAAAATAATTGCACTAGAACAAGGGGAACAATGTCGTTATAGAAGAAGATCTGGGCAAACCAAGAGACATATAGAGCCATAGAGCCATAATAACTAAATTCCCTAATGAAAATTTAAAAAAGAAAACTGATGATTAAAGTTTAGGTTTGGCCTCAAGGAAATAAAATAAACTCCTAATAATGCAACTCGGGTTCCTGATGAAACCAGGTGAGTAGCGTCTTCGAATGCCATCAATCATATGTCCTTGAATCATAATAGGACAGAAATCCTCGTCGCACTTCCCAATGTCCCCAGTTCTTAGAACCACTAGGGGATGGGATAAAAACAGTTCATATTAGTTTAAGGATAGAAACAGATCAGATTTTCAGTATAGCTGTTCATTTTACTACATGGAAGTATGTTACTACCAAAAAGTATATAATACTCCTTTGATTTACTTCAGAAAGGATGAATTAGTCAGGGGGTGGGCACGACATGCATAACCAAAATTACTAACAACCATATTCCATGAAAATATTAATGCTGTTACTGGATGAATATCACGTGACAAGGAATAATCAACAAAACAAAAATAGCTAGTAAATGCCACTCACCTCTCACAAGTTACTAATTTCACTAGGGCCTGTTTGTTTTCTCCAGCCTCAAAATAAGAAAAGTTCACCTGCAATACAACAGCCAAGTTAGATGAAATGGAAAGCTTGTATAGAAAAGTGAAAATTTTTGCAGGTAAAACTGTAATAAATGATAAATTAGTGCTACTTAAAATGATGTAAACTAAAATTTCTTACAGTTTTAGCACAAGCAGGATCGAGTTTTATTATATGCGGAAAAGATTTAAATATCGAGTCTTTTTCCATCAAGCTTTCCCAATAAAAGAATAAGCATTAGGACAGAATACTACGACTAGAATTACTAATAGATACAGTAAACTGCCAATTGTAACTTCATCTGGATTTGGGTTTGTTGCATGAAATTCAATTTCAACAGCAGATCTGTTGGGTAGCTAGGCCCTATTTGGAACCAAGTAAACTTTTCAAAACCATAACAGGAGGTCAAATTAGCATTCTCTAAGCAGGACAAGAGTATGAAATGCAATCAAAAGCAGAGGTTCTTGCCCTGGCTGAAGGCCTTAGAAAAGCAAGAGGTATGGGCAGGACTCGCATAATTTGACTGCTATTACTATAGGAGATAGGAGAGCTGTTTTTAATGAGGGAGATCATTACCTCTTTTTTCACAATAGAGGTTGAGTTCAAGTAGATCTCACAGATGATCATTAGAGGCTGGCCACTTGGCCAGCAGAGGGGCTTCGTCTTCCCCTACAGTGGATCACTAACCTGTTTCATGTAGGGTGTAGGCTGGGGCTTATGCCTTGTGCATTGTATTCTTTCACTCTTTTTTGGTGTTGTTGGCAGTGGATACCTTGCCCTTATTATTTGATTTTTGCTTTCATTGTTCACAAAAGACCTTTTAAGTTATCTAGCTAATCAATTATATCGTGCATAAAAGTAAAATCAATTTTGAAAGAAACTCAAATTCAGGATAGGTTTTAAAAGGTTTTCAAAGCCTAAAGTGACAAGCGATATAGAGCCATATATTACATTAAGTATTGTCACAAACTAGTCTGACAAAGGACAATTACATGAAGACATGAAGATAAGATGTCATGAACCAAAGAACAATTGTTCAAGTACCAACATTTACTCTAAAAAAGTAAACCCTAGTTTATTCTATAGACAGAAAAATAAAAATAAATAAAAGAAGGGATCATTATTACAAGCACTTACCTCATAGCTTGTTAGGCCATCTCTTTTATCGCAATGTTTGTTACCACATATGAACTGCCCTGACAAACAAGGTAAATTAACCAAGTAAGAGACATTGATTAACAGAAAGGAAAAGTATAAATACACTGCAAATTACCTCCAAAGTCAATTTTTTATTTGAAAGTCATAAACATAAAAATCTTCTCCCTAAAAAATACACACACACATATATATATATATATATTTTACTAAAAAATTCGAAAAAACTCTCCCTAGCTTTTATTTCCATTGACAAATCTTAAAGACTTCACTTTGGCTCCAGCATCTGAGAGTTGAAAGCCAAAATGGCCTATTTGGCCAAACAAGCCGTTTTTTCCTTTCAACTACCCACTTTGAACCCTATGCAACTTCGATGATTTCTAAAACAGTTGGTCCTTGCAATGGAATCCATCTTATCATCTATGAAGTTCTTTACACTAGAAACGAAAATACAATGGAATAAATACAGTAAACACTAACTTGCAATAGTAAATATAGAAATTTCCAAAACCTTAGGGCCATAACTTATATTTATTTTCCAAGAATATCCTTGATGATTTCGTCCATCTAATGCTATACAACCAGATACAAATTCAGACTTTGTGGCACCTTTTAAAATCATAGGCTGATGTAAAATCCATGACATTACTGAATGGGAAAAAAATTACAATATAAATAGTCAATGACATGGATAACATTACCTTTCCCAGATATGACTTCCTTCTCAGTCCTCCACCTCAGGCCAATCTATGAAGAAGAAACTTAAAATTCAGAGAAATTGTCTCCGAGTTAACTTAAAAAGTGACCATACTTTACATCAAATACAAATAAATCAAGGATAAACAAGCAGATATATGGATAGTTTGAGCACCCAAAGGAAATCAAACAAGTACCATTTGTTTCAAATGGCTTTCTAAATGACTCCAATCAGTTTTCCTTAGTGGTTATGCGAAATAAGGTCACTTTAGGATTCCAATGCAGGAGATCACTTCTATTTTGTTTAGATGATCAGGGGATATTATATGACCAACTTTATATCAAAGTATTAGGAAATAAATAAATAAATACATTTCAATGAGACATCCAATAGAATGAAATCACTTCTATTTGTATGGTATTTTCATTGTACACAATTCAAAGATGTATAACATGAAACTACATTCAATTTCCTTCTTTGATTTGTTTAGTTTGGCTTTATATGTATTCCCATAATGAAAAACACTAAACCTGATAAATTATGTTTGACAAACTGCTAAAAAAAATAATATATGTATATATAAAACATTTTATGAGCATGTCTAATGAACTACAATAGAAATAACTTTATATGAAATGCCCATGACTCCAGGTGGAGGAAACCCTCCAGTGCCAACCAAACCCACCAAACAACCACTGGGGCCCAACCCCAATAGAAGAGAAAAAAGATGTCATAAATATAACTTTTCGTTGGAGAATAGGGCAGCAGCCAAAAAATAGCATTGGCAGCTGAGGATATGTGGTGTATTGATTATCTTATTTACATGGACAGGAGTTAGCTATATGCTTGAGGCAGATCATTTGATCAGTATGGGGAAATAATCCATAGAGGTGTTGCATGTGTAAGTTGAAGAATCATCTTTTACTCCAACTTTCATTTTTGTTTTGACCAACGTAGAACATTCTGTTGTCTTCATTGGATTTTCTTGGGCATTGTCAAGAAATACAGAAGAGCTTGTTAACGGTGGATGGATTAAGCTCAGGGGTAACAAGGCTTTGCCCTTTTTAGCATATGTGGAAAGAAAGAGACAGAAGGACCCTTAACAAGAAGTATTTTATAGCAAAACTCAGATTCTTCTTACAGATCTCTTCTTTGTGGAACTCTACCTCTAAGGACTTCCAAGGCCTCCTTTTTTTGGAGTTTCTGGACTACTGCAATTTAATTAGAGCATTGACCTTTTTTTTTTCAAATAAATTTTATCCTATAAGAGAAAAGCAAAACTAGCTAAACCTTTCAAATTAAAACCAAAACCTAAAAAGCTTTGCATTCATATATGCTAATATTAGCTCAAGCTATGCAATGAATGCCAATGGTACGGCATCATGAGACATCAACCATGACCAAGAGAACTCTAGAAGTCAACGGCGAAAAGAAAATTTGTTAGCTTTTGCAAGAAAGACCAGCAAAATCGAACTTGATCAAATCCAATAAGTAACAAAAGGCAAACCAAACCATATTATATCCTGAAATCATCTTTTATAGCCTCTCATGTAAGGGTGTTATAGTCACAAAATATCCTTATATGAGGATATTCCTCATCATGAGCCTGGGGCAGCAAAAGCAAATCCCTACAATTTCATATCCTGAATATCATCTCTTTCAGCCTCTCATGTATGGGTATTATAGACACAAGATACCATTACAAAAGAGGCTATTCCACACCACGAGCTTGGGGCAGAAAAAGCAAACCAAACAAAAGAATTTCAGGAGTAACAGTTTAGGTCTATTACTACACTTTTTAAAACAAAATACAGCAAAACAATACATCATTGTTAGGATAGTTATGATGAACCAATATATGACTACTATGGAATAGAATCAATACACATTAGGCAACTTCACATTTTTTTTTACAATTTGTTAAGAAGTTGGGGAAAAGAGTATGAGAGAGGATGGAAAATCCTCTAAATTAACAACAAAACGAAGAGAGAAGGAAAACTCCCAATTTTTATGCATATATAAACCATAAAGCAAGAGAGAGAGGGATCAATGTCATTTTTACTAAGGAGATTAAAGACAACTTTAGAGGAGCAAAGGAGCAATGAGTAATTAATCATTTACTGAAAATTGATAAGGCTATAAATCCATATAACATGAGTACCCTCATACCTTGCCACTCTTGTACTGAGACATGTCAGCTATGCAGTATCTTCAATAAGTTTAAGGTAATGGACAAGGAAGTACTGCTGACTTCCATCTATAACTCGATAGCAGCAAACTAATTAATCTTAAAAGCCACAAATAATTCAAAACATGCACCAAAACATTTAGATGCAAATTTATAACACAAATTGTAAGAAAATCCATATGGAAAAAAATTTGGCCAGTGATGATCATGTATGATAGACAAAAGGAGAGTGAGAGCTTGTCTCCATTTGTTATGATACTTCAGCATCTGGCAAAGTTAGACCCAGAAATATCAAACAAGTAATCAAAGTGCATCACTAAATAACATATGAGGAATACTTAGTCTTACTATACAAGCATTGGTATGATGCATGGTATTGACTTGCATTGAGTTTTGCATCAAGATGGGAACAATGGTCTGATAGGAGGCAAATAATGAAATGAGAGAGAAAAGATGCCTTTGTGTGGAGCTAGGCATGTGCATGACTTGGAAAGGGCACTTGTAATGAGAGAAATCAGGAAAGGGAAGAATGGCCCATTAGGACTTAGGAGGCACATTTAAAGCATGGAGTCAGCAAAGATGCCTTTGGGTAGAGCTAGGCATGTACAAGCTTGAATCAGGCACATGCTGATTGGCATCAAAGATGACCATGGCAGCCTTTAGTGCAGAAAGGAGGCACAAGTGCAACAGGGTACAGCTATGACTATGATCTCTAGGAGGCCCCAGATGGACTACTATTGGAAGTGTTTATAAGGCATAGAGCTGTCCCTTGGCATAGGAAATCGACAGGCCAATATCATGGAAAATCAAAGATAATTTCAATTCTCTGAACTACCAAGTCGAAATAAGCTAAACCAGAAAGGAGGAAAATTAACAACAGTTAAAGGCAACATTGTCAAAACTGGACCTGATAGGCAGCCTGTCAGGGTGGCCCAGTTGGTTAGGGTGAAAGCTAGGATGTGTGGTAAAGGCACACGGTCCCAGGTTCAAATCTTGTCACTGGTTAAATACACTGATTTACCCGGTGCTAGTTGTTCCGGGTGCGGTCAGAACCCTGAGGTTCGGGTCCCCATGGAGAGTCCTAAGGGTCTAGCCATGAAAGGTTCCTCAGTTTTCAAAAAAAAAAAAAAAAGGATCTAACTGGCTGATCCAGTATGTCTCCAAGAAAAAATTAGTTAAAGAAGTGTTAGATATCAGTGCTATAATTAAGCACTGCTAAACTAAACAATTTAATACACCGACGTTTCAAAATACAAGATAATTTCAGTAATGAAGATAGCATTAATTTGCAAAGGATACTCTTTGAAAAGCTTGTCATGGTAACGCTTCACCAATCTTTGCTCCCATGATTGATCCATTTCATCTTCCTCAGAAAGGATGAACCTTACATAGTAACAAACAATTGAATAAAGTAACCACACAAAACATACAAATTAGAAAGACAGCTTCATAAAAACCATAATTTCTATAAGAACAAAAAATCAAAACATGTTAAGAAATGAAGTAAGGATCAGACAGAAACGCAAAATCAAAACATGTTCATATGATCCATTGTGACACACTGTGCCTCTGTCTCAACCTCAAGTTACATTGTTTGTGCTTGTATGAAGCCAAACTCGAAATTAGCGACCCAAATGAAGCAACAGGGTGTCCTCATGAATCCTTAACACAGGAGCATCCCCATTTTAACAAAACACAAACAAATGAAGGAAAATCTCATAATTAGGGAATATCTTCCTATGGATTTGTTATTCAAAATGATCCTGCTCTTGATATAGTGTTAAAACAACAGACTTTGCCTATCAAAAAGGCATATTAAATGGCAGACTAATACATAGAATAGTGGATAAAAAGTGAAAATCCATGGGCAAATATAGGACAATTTCATCTATAATGTGATAGATATCATGCCTTTTTTCATTGCCTTAATCAACATTTTGGCCTTCCCATGATCCTTGTCCAGTATAATTTGACCACACTCCTTAATTAATTCACTGCACATGAAAAGAAAAAAGGAAAAAGCACAATCTCACCAACTTTATATGTTGTTCCCGATGGGTGATATGATTCTCATGAATGCATTTGTTTCTGACGCTAAGCAATTTTTTTTTCAATCCATCCATCCAAACATTCTCATACCAGCTATACTCATTTTCAGGACATGTCTCTTTACTGCCAGGTATTTTTACACCATGAAACATGATTGAACATGGTATAAAATTTGACCTTTAATTTATTTTTATTTTTTGATAAGCAAATGATATATATAAAACGGCCAATAGCCTCAAGGCATACAGGAAGTATACAAAGCTACCAACCCTCAAAAAACAATCATAACGAAACAAGCCCTACTTGGAGGCTAACCACTCCAAGAAACCTATTAGGGATTTCGACTCCATGTTAATGTACACTTTAGCCCAACCCCAAATAATGTATACAAGAGACGTTTTTAATTTCTGACAATCCAACACCCCCCCTTTAAAAGCTAGCCTATTCCTCTCCTTCCATATATTCCAAAAAATGAATAACGGGATGGCCTTCCACACTTCTTTTCTTTTCCTCCCCACAAAAGAGCCTTTCCAACTACTAAGGACCTCCTTTACAGAATTTGGAAAGACCCACTGCACACCACACAACGCAAGAATGATATTCCATAACCCTTTTGCCACTGTACAATGAATTAATATATGGTTGATCGTTTCCTCTTCACACCCGCACAAAAAACATCGATTAGGTAAATGCCACCCTCTTCTTTGCAGCCTATCCAACGTGAGGACCTTCCCCCAAGTAGCTTCCCAAGCAAAAAAGGCAATTTTGGTTGGGACTTTGCCTACCCAAACATTGCTATGAGGGAAATCCAGCCCATGAGAGTTTGCCAACACATTATACGCATACTTGATTTTAAACAGCCCGTCTTCACCCTTCTTCCAACAAACCGCATCGTCTTCCATAGTAACACTATAATCCCTCAACACGGCTAGAATATTGCCCACCAAGCCCACCTCCCAATCATTCAAGTCCCTTAATAGCCCTAAGGTCCACCCTCCTTGACCCGTATTCTGATCCCAGCATTCCTCCACTGTGACGTTCCTATGGGCAGCCATGGAAAAAAGGTTCGGGAAGTCTTGGGACAGCACACTGTTACCGCACCAAAGGTCAGTCCAAAACCTTATTCTGCTACCTTTTCCCACCTTAAACCCCATATTTTCCCAGCACCAAGTGGATTCCTTCAAGATCTCCTTCCAAACTCCAACACCAAACGCCCCGTTTGCCTTCCTTGTCCTCCACCCAAACTCCTCTTTCCCATACTTGGCCTCAAGCACTTTTTTCCAAAACTCCTCCTTAGCACCCGCGAATCTCCAAATCCATTTGCCAAGGAGAGCTTTGTTCAAGATAGTAATTTTCCTTAGCCCCAATCCTCCCTTCTCTTTTTCCACACACACCGCCTCCCATTTAACCAGATGACTCTTAGTCCCCCCGTTAGTTCCGCCCCACAAAAAATCTCTTTGAAGTTTTTCAATCCTTCTTGCCACTGATTTAGGCATACGGAAAACCGACATTTGATACAAAGGGAAGCTGGACAATGTACTCTTTATAAGAGTGAGTCTACCACCTTTGGATAGATAATGACGTTTCCAAAGGGATAGCCTTCTCCGTGTTCTCTCCTCCACCCCATCCCAAGCGGAAACATCCCTATTTGGAGCCCCAAGAGGCAAACCCAAGTAAACAGTAGGTAGTTGCCCCACCCTACATCCAATTTCAGCCGCCATATCCAACACCCCATCCACCTCCCCTACCGGAATAACCATGCTTTTGTCCAAATTAATCTTCAGTCCAGAGGCAGCTTCAAACCAAAAAAGGACCCAGCCCAAATGCAAGAGAGCCTCTTTCTTGGCTTCACAAAAAATAATTATGTCGTCCGCGAAAAGAAGGTGGGTAACTTTAACAGCCTGCTCTCTATCTCTCCAAATTCTGCAGCCCTTGATAAATCCCCCTTCAGCAGCCCTAGTGATAAGCACACTTAGTACTTCCATTCCCATGATAAATAAGTAGGGGGAAAGGGGGTCCCCTTGCCTTAAACCTTTCGTGCTTGAGAAAAAGCCAGCTGGGACCCCGTTCACCAGCACTGAGTATTTGACAGTGGAGATACAGTACCACATCCATCCTATCCATTTTGATCCAAAGCCCATCTTTTGCATGACCTTTAGCAAGAATTGCCAATTGATGCTATCATACGCCTTCTCAATATCCAATTTACAAACTATACCTTTCTCTCCCCTCTTTTGCCACAAATCTATCACCTCATTTGCGATTAAGGAACCATCAAGAATCTGTCTCCCTTTGATGAACGCATTCTGATCAGGAGATATAACCTTGCCAATAACTTTTTTGATCCTATTGGCCAGCACCTTGGCCAGTAGTTTATAAAGGCCCCCAAGCAAGCTGATTGGCCTGTAGTCGCCTAACTCCTCCACACCCCCTTTCTTTGGGATCAGCACCAGAAATGTGTGATTCAGACTCTTAATGAAAGAGTTCTGATCATGGAACTCCTTGAATAACCCCAGCAGATCCTCCTTGACAGTCTCCCAGCTATTTTGCCAAAAAGCTAATGTGAATCCGTCCGGGCCCGGGGCTTTGTCCCCGTTCATCCCCTTCAAGGCTGTGAAGATTTCAGTCTCAGAAAACGGAACCTCAATACCATCCGCTTCTGAGGGACTGATCTGGTTCATAAGAAGGCCCCCTATATCCGCCTTCCAGCCCGGATTTTCCGAAAGGAACTGCTGATACGCGTTTGCTATTCCTTCCCTCATATCTTGATCCTCTGTGAAACTCACCCCATTTATCATAATTTTAGACATGGCATTGATTCTCCTATGGGCATTGGCCATGCGGTGGAAGAACCCCGTGTTCCTATCCCCTTCCCTTAGCCATAATTCCCTAGACAGTTGCCTCCAATGCACTTCTTCCATTGACACCCACTTTTCATAACTCTCCTTAGCTTCCTTCTTTTGATTTAGCTCCACCTCTATTAAACTCCTCACTTCTTCCACAGAATCCCAGGACTCCACTTGCTGAAGAGCATCGGCTTTGTTTTTCTCCAACCTTCCAAAAACCTCCTTATTCCATGTTTTTAGGTTTTGTTTCAGCCCCTTCAGCTTTGTCGCCAATCTGTAACTCGGTCTCCCACTAACCTCTATCCCTTGCCACCACCCCTTTATCAGCTCTTGGAACCCTTCAGCTTTGAGCCACATATTTTCAAACTTGAAAGGAGACGGACCTCTCCTTACCCCTCCCCCCTCTAACAGAATCGGGTAATGATCTGATGTTGGACGAGGCAGCCTTCTGTTAAGAACCCTACTAAATTGATCTAACCAACAAGGGGTTGCTAGGAATCTGTCCAGTCTAGCCCGCGTTTGATTGTTGAGCCCCCCACTCCAAGTGAAGGAACCCCCTTGCAAAGGGATATCAACGAGTCCTAGCTCGTCAATGATCTGGGCAAACCTCCTCATAGCTGAAGTAATTCTCCTAGTTCTATTTCTATCATCTATGTACAGAGTTATGTTGAAGTCTCCTCCCAAGCACCACGGCTCCTCCCACAATCCTCTTATTGCCCCAAGTTCCTCCCATAAACCCTCCCTATCTTCTCTAGAAAAAGGTCCATAAACCCCCGTGAAAACCCAGATTGCACCATCACCCTCATTCCTGAATCTACAGGAAATGGAAAACTGGCCCTCTTCCACCCCCAGAATCTCCAGAGATCTTTTATCCCAACAAATTATGACACCTCCTGCTGTCCCCTTAGCATTCAACACCTTCCAATCAAGGTATCTCCCCGTCCCTAGACTCCTCACCATCTCATCAGACATCACTTGCACCTTCGTCTCTTGGAGACAGAATAGATCCACCTTCTGACTCCTAATCACTGACTTAATAATTTTCCTCTTGAGCCTATCATTCACGCCCCTCACATTCCAGCTCAAAATTCTTAAGTTCATTGGACACCTACTTTCTGGTTCCCTCTACCCTTCATAGGGCCTTTCTTCTTAGCTTCCTTTTCATAGTTAACAGAACTTTCCAATCTCTTGAGCTCCCTCTCAAATCTTGAGGCCTCCAAAAAACCTTTACCTATGATCTTCTCCTTTCTTTTTCTGATTTTGTCCAAGAAGTTCAGGATTTCCACCTC
The DNA here is from genome assembly GCF_030704535.1 of Vitis vinifera. Lineage (NCBI taxonomy): Eukaryota > Viridiplantae > Streptophyta > Magnoliopsida > Vitales > Vitaceae > Vitis > Vitis vinifera. The sequence continues at coordinate 28,158,256 of NC_081817.1, forward strand.
CAATACTTCCGTAGAGAAGCCTAGGAATTGGCTGAATCTAACCAGACTACTCTCCTCCCAGTTCAGTTGGTCCTCCTTACTACCCTCTTGTGGCTCCGTCTGGTCTGCCATCCATCCCAATTTTCTTCCCAAAGGCTCAACACTATTTATTTCAACCAGATCCCAACAACCATTCCTTTTCTCTATACGGTCCTCTACATTTGGATTTCGGGACCCGCTTCCAATCACAGCCCCCTCCCTTTGCATCCCAGAATGGTCGTAACCCTCCTTATCCGGAGACCGACCAAAATAAAAAGAATTAGAGGAAGAAGCCCCTTGTACCCTGAGACCCCCCAAATTTACATCAATACCGTACCTTGCAGCTTCTTCCTCCAGCATCCTTTCTGTATCCTGGGATGGTGGGACCGATTGCTGCCTTCTCCCTATCTCTTCTACTCTGTAATTGATGAACTCATTCTCCGTGAAGGCATTTCTATTCTTATCGGTGAGGCCAGGGGAGAAGATCTTTAAAAGAGGCCCATTGTCCACTACGTGGGCCTGATTGAGACTGGACTTTCCTTTCTGAAGCTGGCCCAGTCCATCAACTGTAGCCCGTCCCAAATTTGAAACTTGCCGCAGCCCAAGCTGGTCCCCCATTGGGCTTAGAGATGGCCCAGCAGCCTGGTTCTTCAAGCTGCTAGGACCCGCGGACCCAGCCCACGAGTCGGGCCCCCGCAGCTGGCCCACATGCGAAAAGACCCGTTCTGCTGTACCCTCTCTCTGCAACAGACGGCACGTCCCGTCTCCCATCTGACGCTGCATCTCGATCCCCACACCCACCTTCTCCTTCACTCTCGACCCCGCGCGTGGAGTTACATCTCCACTAACCTCCCCTCGTAGCCGATCGCTCAGGCAGCGTTTCCTCCCCTCTTCCTGCCTTAGCACCGGCACCGACTCCCACCATAGTGATAGGGAGTAAGAGATCTCTTCAATCCCTATCACCAACGATCCCGGGGTGTTCGCGCCGTCCGATTTAATTAGGATCCTTGCCCATTCTAACTCCTCCATCCTCTCCGTCTTTGGATCCACATCTAAGAATCCACCACAGGCGTCTCCCACCCTTCTCAACACCGAAGGAACCCAGAGCGAGACTGGAAGTCCCAAAATCCTCACCCACACTTCCTTACTTATCTCTCCCTCTTCCATACACCCCGATCTTGGATTCCATCTCTCTAATCCCAGTCGAACACCTCCCACCACCTTGTTGCCAGACAGATGAACCTTTCTTGCTTCTTCCGCGAGCTCGAATTCCAGAAGAGCTCGCCCTTTACCCATGCTCGCAATCCCCATTTTACCTTTCAATCCCCAAGCCTTTGCCATTTTCCAGCCCAGATTTTCCAAATCTTCCCCTATTTCGTTTTTAGGGTCCCAGTTCCCAATCAAGCAGTTCTCCAACCTGCTAATGTTTCTGCTAATCTCCTCCCGTCCCACCTCCACTCGAATGGGACTGGGCTCCTTATCCCCCCAAGCTTTCACCATGTCCACGAACGACCTTCCTTTCACCTTTTCCGGGCTCGGTCTTCCCGAAATCCTCATTCCTTCCTGCTGTACCTTTCTATCAGCGATGATACCCAACTGGCACAACGCTTCCACCATCGCCGTCCAGCCCCCTTTACTCCCTTTGCCCTTTGGGATACAAATGCTGTATCTCTTTGATACCTCATCAACTACCCCTACCCGCAGGAAACATCCAGCCCTGTTATATACGCGCACCATGGAGAAGCTTCGACCCTTCTCCTTCCATCTCTTCTCCCAGTTTCCATCCCTCCTATCCTCGATGCACTGTTGGAGACCTTCCATGAGTAGCCCTACACTGTTCAAACCCATACGCACCCAAGACGATACTCCTTTCTTGCTCTCCGTTATGGTTAGGGTTGTCCCTCCCTTCTCCACCATTTCCAGCTCGAATGCCTTAGATTCCACTCCGAAGCTGTTTGTTTTCCGTTTCCGCCTGTTCTCCGCGCGATGCATCTTTCCATCGCTGTCGATCTCTCTCACTCCCTCACTCGCAGACTCTCTCGATCTCTCTCTCATTACAGATGCTTTTTTTTCCTGAGTCACAATTTTTGACAGGGCAAAATTATTTGACCTTTAATTTATAAGCACTGGTGGATCAAAAAACACACTCCATAAACACATTTCACTCCATGAATTCCACTCTTAATCTATGGGTAATGTCTTCTCATTCTCCCCATCCTTTTGGATCACCAATCCCAGATAACAAATAGATTATTAGGGTCTATCTCCTTACTGGATGCAAATTTTGTTCCAGGAAAGTGGAACATAGGGTGATCATAGTTGGAAGCAAGCAATTAAGAAAAAGAAACAAACAAATAAAAGCACCAAACTTATATATGACACACAATGAACCAAAATCTATATATATATATATATGGAAGCACAACTAAATAGAGTGACAATATGAACATACCGGTATCCTTCTCTAATAGTGTCTTGATCAGTTTTAACAGGCAATTTTGTATGTGTGGATCTTTGCTCACCATAGAAGCCAGCTGTAAAACAAATATTGTCAAAAAAAATCTTAATTCCCAATACACAAAATGTGGAGGGAACCCCTCCACCATTATAAAATAGGCCAAGACCAAGACATTTGCCTCTAGGAGGATCATCCAAACATGGTTGAGGATGAATTAATTGCCGCTTTAATAGACATGATCACCTTCAAGTTGCAAGAACCATGAATCAAGAAGCAGATTTCCAAGCAAAGAGAGAGGCTTTTGCATTTGTGGTCTTTAGCAGGAATTTCTACCCTCCTTAGTTGGAATATCTTATCTGCCAGTATGCTTTGTTTTATAAATTCTTCATTATAAAAACATGTGACTCCTAACATTGCTATATAGGTAAGAATTAAAGCAAAATTGGAGAAACACGTGTTCTCCATATGTAATCAGCTATGGAATTGATTCCAGTAGGAACTTAAGGGAATATAATTATAAGAAATTTTTATAAGGAAAGACTAAAACTGTGGAAGTCTTTTGGGAAAGATTAACTTTCACCAACAAAACATTTTAAATTTTTTTATGGCTGGTCCACAAACCAGTTAATAATCATTAAGCCCTGGATCTTAGGAGGAGAAACAACAGTAGTGCTATAATCTCATGAGCAAACAATATCAAGTCAAGTCCTCATTGGTATCAGTGCTCAAATTATGTTCCAGAACATCTGAAACAACAACATTGCCCAAAACAAGCCCAAGCCATGTACAATGTACAAATAATATCAGTTTCATACCAATATTACATTTTACCATTATGATTAGGTATCCCTGTTTGTAGGACCTAAAACTGCATAGGCACGATTTGGCAAGATATTGAGACATGCAATAAGCTTCCAAGTTGCAAGCTTGCACTATCTTCAAGATTTAAACAAGGAAAACTATAATTACTTGGGGGACTTGTTAGCATCAAAGAAACTAATTACAAAAATAATTTACATGACTTAGAAGTGAACTTACAAAGCAAAATGGGACATATTTTCCAATGTCTTCTGTAGGCAAACATAGGGAGAAGAACTTTAAGCTCATGTGGAACTTCTTAAATTATTACATTTAGCCTACTTAACTCAGTCATTTAAAATGGAGACTTCAAAAATATGGGCACATTGTGCAGTTGGACATGATAAGGAATTGTATAGGGAATATGTTTCTGACATGCCGTTTTGCCAACCATACACTCAACAAGTGTGTCCAACAAAGAAAAAGAAAAATAAACTCCCTTTTCATTATAAGTAACCTTTATCTCAAATTGGACATACTAACTTTGTTATATACTTGAACTGACCTAGGGCATAGTGTGAGATAAAAATGGAAATTATGTTATTTAGTTGTTTCCCCATGTCCTGATATCTGGCGATCAAACAAACCCAAAACCTGATGACCAATAAATGAAGAATGAGAAGATCTTTCTCAACCACTTCACTTAAGGATCTAGAACGGAAATATACCATGGTATGAATCCAGCAATCTCAATCATTGATTACCAGTTCTAAGGGGTTTTCTGAAATCCCTGTTCCAGTATCTAAAGCCATAGGTTTTCTTAAAATGAATTCTCACTACCTCTCACATCCCACACTCTGGTCACTTGGACCCAACATTGCATTTCAACTGCCACAAGAAAGAAAAATGTTAGGATGACTGTAGCCCCCTTCTTTCCTTGACAAAGAAGATTGTTCATCATCCAATTGCTTTAGGACACGGGAATGAAACAAATAGATAGCTCACTATTTGTAAGCTTCCCTTGAGTCCGTTTCCCTATTGTCTCCATGTACAAATTGTTAACTAAGTTCAATCCCAAATCTTTGCATATTGCTTTTTTAACAGTTTTTCAATATCCAAAACCAACCCTGCATCTTGTATTTGAGCCAAGAAGGATCAACCCTCCAACACTGACAACCTGTATTCACTCCAAACCGTATCACCCTGTATTATAATCCCAAATAGTCAAAATAATTTCATTTGACACATGAAATCGTCTTGTGTGGCTTTTCCCACGTGGAACACAACACAACAGCAACAATCAAATGAATGAAAAGTTAAATTCAACCCTAAATGCCACAACCAACTGGAGACATAGAATCAAAATAAAGCTAAAAAATCAGTGAAAAAGCAAAACAAATGAGTCAATAATTAAAAAATAAACTATAATACTAATAATCTCAAACCCCCAAACGGATAAACAAGCACACCCATTCCAATCTGCATAAAATTAAACAGAGGCCTTCAAAGATAAAAAGAAACTTATGAGAAATGTATACAGTACCGTAATCGTTCAAAAATTTCTTGTGGCGATCATATGCATTGAGCCCTCTTATATGAGCTTGATATTGCCTTCAAACAACAAACCCATAAAGCTCCATTGAATATTACAATCATATATACAATATACATGGGATTTTAAAGGGAGAAAGGGAGAATAGTACTGTTTACGCTCTTCCTTGTCGAAAATGACGGATTTGAGAGAGCCGAAAGAAGCCATCTTGGTTGCTCTGGCCTCCGAAATTGAGCCCTAGCTAGGGCTTCTTCTAGAGGGTTTTGACGGGGAGGATCTTCAAATGGGCCATGGCTATCATGCAGGGTACTCGGAAATAGTATTTTTTTATTTTTTATTTATTTTTTTAATGATGAAATAGACGGACTCGCCACGTGCAGAGCCATTGCTGTTGTTATTTTCTTTGTTTCTTTTTTTTTCCCCCCGAATTGTTATAAAACAATAAAAATAAAATAAAATAAAAATCCAAAACATAAAGTCTGTCACTAGTTTTTGAATTAAGATATTTCATAAAACAAAATCGAAAATATTTTTAATATTTTTAAACATATTTATACAATTATTTTTTAAAACAACTTTCAAAAAATAAATAATTTTTAAAAAATATTTTCTTGAAACACCTTATTTTTTATTTTTAACCAAAAGCAAAAAACGAGTTTTTTTATGGAAAGAAAACAATTATCAAAACAAGCCCAAGTTTTTTACCAAATTCAAAAAACAAGTCTAAAAACTTTAAAATTTATTTATATATTTTAAAAAAATACAAATAAATGAGCTTTTTAAAAACGCTTTTAAATAAAACATTTTTATTAAAAATATTTTGAATATAAATATTTTCAGTTGTACTCTTAAATTAGTGTCCAGTTAAATAAAATTTAAAATTAAAATTCATAACATTAATTTTAGCTTATTAAATAAAATCATAGACGTCCACGCTAGTTTTAGACCAAATTTAAAATGTGCTTGAAACTTCCACGAATTCCACTTTCCTCCCATTTTTTTAACATAATCTCGATTTCTCGTTTTTTTTTTTTTTTTGCTTGTTATTTTCAACCCTATGGTGTGCACTCAATTCAAATTTTCCAAAATCATGCTCCACATTTCTAAGCATTTCTTGTTTTGCTTAGATCGACCTCTTTGCTTGAGGTATTGCTCTGACCTCTTTTTCCAACTTCTTTGTTAAATATATATACACACACATATACCGTCCATCATTTAGGGTTTGTGAATAAAAAATATGAACTTTTACTAATGATGGATATATCTCCAAATGTGTTTTTTTTTGTTAACCAAACAAGGGACTAGAAAATTTTTGTTTGGATTTTCCTTGCAACCAAACAGAAAGTGACTACTTTTTACTAAGTAATATTGTACTACCTTTTCAACTCTCTCTACCATGGTCATTCATCACACAGTCACTGTGATCAAAGGAGAATTCAGGTGAGTTAAAAGAGAACTAAGAATGGAAGAGAATACCATTGTTATTCTGCAAGGGTCTTCCACTCTGAATGCCGTGTCAAAAACAATGGAGGAAAGAGTTCCACCAGCTTCCGACATTGAGAGCTCAACCACCTGCCCTCTATGGTGAAAAGACAACTATACTTAAGAGAAAACCGCAGTTTTCTGAGTAGGGATGGAGAAAGTCCAAAATTTAAAACCAAACTTCAAACATCAAAATTCCTGGCATTGAACTACAAAGTGTATGGAGTATCATAATAGTTGCATTCCAGCTCAAACAAGGAGAAAAATTTAAGCAACATAATATAGCAAGACGAAAATGACCAAGTTTGCCTCCTAAAAGAGAGAAGTTCCCTTCCCCTTCTTGTCCCCTCCAATCTCAAAATGCTTGCACCTCTGCAAAACCCAATTGCAACAACAAAAATTCAGTTGTGTAAAAGTAAGGGGTGTAACACAAAAGGCAGGAAAAGAAAAGTGTAGCTTGAGGTTAAGACTCTGACCTTGATTGGGTGCTGGGATACGTGTTTGCAACCCTGGCACTGGAGCCTCAGAACAATCTTCTTGGTGGTCTTAGCCTGTTAAGGCACAAGGGAAATGGTCAATCTATGAAGAATTAGCCTCAATTGGCTTGATAGTTAATTTGAGAAGCCAACAATTCTAAGGATACAGTTAACCGTGTCACTGATTGACTATGATATATTGAAACCGATTTTTCAGTTTTTCTGTCTGCAATCACACGAGATGGGTTCAATAAATCAGTTTCCCTTCATAAATAATTCCTTTTGGCTCTTTCACCATATTGTTGGGTGGACCAATCTTTGTCCAAGCTGTGTGTACAATTTTTCATTTAACACGGTCACTCTATGGAGTCCTATTTACACAACATGTTTCTAAAATAACCACTAAGACCATGTTGTACACTACCTCATTATATTACATGAAATTAGATCATGTTCAAAAATAACCAGATTAGATTATTCAAATCTAAAAAAGATGCCGAGGGAAGTGAGATGAGGGTGTTTACCTTTTTGTGGAAGACGGGTTTGGTCTGTCCTCCATAACCTGACTGTTTGCGATCATACCTCCGCTTCCCTTGTGCGGCTAAGCTATCCTTGCCCTTCTTGTATTGTGTCACCTTGTGCAAGGTGTGCTTCCTACACTCCTTGCTCTTACAGTACGTCTTCTTTGTCTTTGGAACGTTCACCTGTGAGACAATATATATTTCATATTCAACAAAACATATTGAAAAAGAAAGCCAGATAACAAGACTAAAAAACCGAAGTATAACAGGCTCTTTTTACACCACTAACTTACTCTGTTATTCATCTTCTTTCTTGTCTTATATTTCACTTAAGACCACATAACTACAGTTTCTAGTGAAATACTTCTTTGAAAACGCTATTTAATATATGAAATTATAAGTTTTAAACCCCTACCAGTGACATCTTCCTCAGGAAGTATATCTCAACTACACTATTTTTTTAAAATGGGAAATAAGATATGTACTAAGGCTATGTTAGGTTCAATGAAGTACCAAGGAAAGGAAAAAAAGTGCTAGAGAAGATCATTTTTTGTTTTGTTTTAACTTAGAAAATATAAAGTAAAAAATATATAATTAAAAAACTTATACATTTTCAAATTATTTGTTCTTTAAATAGTAAAAATATGTTAAATGAGTTCTAGAAAACATATAAAAATAACATCTTTAACTTTAAATCTATTTTTTATTTCCCTTTGCATTTTCTTTCTTTCACTTTTTCCTCTCTATTTTCTTTCTCCAGCATTTTCCCTCAAATTTTCCAAGAATTGAACATAGGGTAAAGGTTCCTAGGAAAAAGGAGGCATAACCCAAGTACATGGGGAGTGTTAAAGAAGCAAAGAAAATCAAAGAAACACAAAAAAGAGAACAAAAAAGCACAAACCAAGCCTTAACCCCCATCCCTTATATGACAAAGTCCAACAAAAGAAACCACCCCCCAGCGGGCCCTTTACTGAAGCAAACAAATACCTAAGAGTAAATCTGAACATTCCATGCCATTAAACCTTTTGATTCTGCTCTCCAAAAAGAGATTCGAACCCCCAAATCTTATTCTACTTTAAATTGCTTTTGTTTGCAACCATACAACACGTAAAACCACTTTAACAGTCAGCCCGGTGTCTTTAAGAAGAAGCTCCCATTAAACTTCGACATAAATCTTGGGCACTATAATAAGCGTTAAACTAAAAAACTTCATGCATATATATATTTGACGGAGGCTAAGTAATTCTACTGAGCTTCCATGAACCGAAAAGCTTCAATAAACACGGCCTGAATCATCCTCTTTGTTTCCCTCCACCACACTGAGTCTCCTGTGAATCTAAAATGATTCTACCTCATCAAAACACCGACCAAATCAACTTCAAAGTAAAAATTTGCATCCTTAAAGCTCATAACTATCTTCCTAATTCGTTTCTATCATGAACAACCCCTCATTTCAGCACACGATTCTCAAAAAAAAAATACAAAAACAAAAAACTGAAAACATCTCAGAACCGATAGAAAATGGTGGAAATCAAGTCTGTGTCTCAAGATCTGTTTGCAGATTCATCGAATAAACTGAATCATGGTACTGAAAATTGAGGAATAAAATCGAAATCTAACATGCAAACATTGAATTTGCTAGATTTCTAGAGAGAGAAAGTACCATTTTCGGCGGCTTAGGCGGATGAAGAGAGAAAGAGAGCTGGAGGTAGACGAAGCACAAACCCTAAAAACAGCTGCTTCTCTTGCTTTTATAGTCTGCGAATGGACAAATGTTGCCCTAGAGCTCACTAGGCCTTGGCGGCCTTTTGGGCCTGGGTCAAATATGGGCCATCTAATCAGACCGTCAAACTTATTTGGTTGGACTCACATAGTAAGATTTAATCCACTTGCTATCAAAGATTATTTTGAAACAAATATTTTTATTGCAAATATAAGTTTTTGTAATCTTGTGATTTATTTTTAGCTTTTGAGAATTGGCTCCATATAATTGTTGTATAATTTTTTTTCATAATATTGAGTTGAAATAATTCCTTCTTCAATGCAATTAATATCGGTTTTTGACTCAATTAAAGTTATCATTCTTAATTCTTATTATTTTGTAATCATCTGGACAAATACATGTCACTTATGAATATTATTCAATGAATCATGTAAATGTGCATGACTTGAAAATAATGGATCGTTTGTGAACCTAATGCTATGTTTGGTTCCCATAAAGTACTAAGGAAATAAAAAAAAAATGTTAAAAAAAATTAGTTTCTCATGTTTGGTTTTGTTATAAAAAATAAGAAATAAATTCAAATTATTAAAAAAAAATTATATTTTTTAATTATTTAATCTTTATATATAAGAGTTATATAAATGAAAAAAGGTTTGAAGTAATATATCAAAATAATTTATGGACTTTAAACCTAATTTTTATTTTTCTTCATTTTTTCTTTTTTTATAATTTTCTTCTTTATTTTATTTCTCTTGCATTTTCCTTCAAACTTTATGAGAACCAAGCATAAGCTAAGAATGTGTATTTTTGAGCAAGTAAAAGGAAAATAATCCCCAAAACATGCACCGGAATATTAAATGGTGCGAAATGTCCAAGAATACCCTCCAACTTTAAGATTGGTCACACACATCATACTATGCTATGTGTCACACCCCTGAAGATCACTTTAAATTTTTCACGAGTGTACGGTGCTAAGGATCCTTCCTTAGCCAACCTTCCTTCCCAGCTCGTAGATAAACAGAGTAAAAGCACAGCAACAGTAAAGTAACAGGGACACAAACGTTTACAGGAAACCTTTCCCAACTTGTATTAATTTACTCTATAAGACAAAATTGTTTCCCTAAGTTAGAATACAATGCTCACACCCAATCATTACGAGAAGAACCCTATCCCACTCTCTCTCTCTCTATTTCAAGGCTGCAGGAGCCCTTTTAAAAGACTTGGCCTACAGTTACATTTTTTAATTTCCAAATTCAAAAACTTGGAGCCAATCTGGTGGTTATGCAACTGGCCAGAACCGCCCATAACTGCCTTGCATAACCACCCACCACCCAGATAGTGGCCTACACATGAACCACCCACTTGCACCAGTCATCAGCCCTCAGCCAACTGCAAGTCAATTGACTGCTTGACTTGGTCACTTGCTGTCTGAGCTAGCTGCCACCTCCTCAAGCCTTGCCCATCAAGCTGCTAAAGAGTCCCACTAACAAGCTGTCTCCTTCCCCGCAAGGTGCCTCTTGTGACCGGGTGCCCATCAGCATGTCTTTGATCAAGGCCTTTTGAGCTAGGCAGCGTGCACCAACCAGCTGACCAAGTGTCTGGTGCATCAGTGTGCCTTCCCCACACTGATGTGTGAGCCCGTGCCATGTCTAGGTGCCCATGGCTTGGGCGTGTTGCTTACTTCCCCTGTCAGGTCCAGCTCCATAGCAACGAGTCATGGCATTGCACCCATGGTTGATCCCTCTTGGTGCACAAGGCATTGTGCCCCTGTGCTGTGCATAGGCATCATGGTGCGAGTCAGCTATTGTCTGGTGCCCCATCAGACCATAGCATTGCGCCCATGGCTTCCTCAGCTGGCTCACCACACAAAGTTTAGGCACCCTCGTGCATGCATGGGGAAAAGGTAAGTCGTACCAGGCCCCGTGTCGTTGTGGTCACGGGGTGCACACCACACATGTCGTGGAGCCCATGTGTGCATGCTCGAGTCTTGTCCGTGTGTCCTAGGCATGCCCAAGGTCGTGCCATGGTGCCCCCTTGGTGTGGTCAAGGCTTCCCTTGGTGCTCCCTTCTTTGAGTCACCTTCCCCCCCCCCATTAGAGAGCAATACGAGCCGTTTTCATTATTTATGGAGGAGACATCAATATGTATGAGGAAACATAATGGAATAATAAATAAATATAAATTAAAATTTCAAAAGTCCCTCAGCCTTCATCTGCACCACCTAAGTTTGGTGCGCGCGCAGTACATGTCTAGCTCGCCTGCGGTGCGCGTCTGGCTCGCTCACAATGCGCGTCTGGCTCGCTCACAATGCGCGTCTGGCTCACTCACAATGCGTGTCTGGCCCACTCGCGGTGCACGTCTGACTCGCCCACCGTGCGAGTCTGGCTCGCCCGTGGTGCACGTCTGGCTCGCCCGCGATGCAAATCTGGCTCACCCACGACCTCTTCACTTAGCCCCTGGAGTTTGAACCACCAAACCTCCAAGCTTTCCTTGCTTTTTGCCTAGGCTCTCATGGTGCAAGGCCTACCCATGTGACTTTTTCCTCCATGGTTAAGTCAAGAGGCTAAGGGGCTGACACCATGTTACTAGGTGTTACATAACCCTGCTACCATGTTAGACTCTACCTCTACATGCCATGTTCCCGTTTAAAGAGAAAAAAAAAAAGATAACTTAACCCAAAATAAGTAAATATAAACTAAAACCAAAATTAAACCCAAACCAAATGAAGTGTAGGTTGAGACTTAACCTTCACCTTTGCGAGAGCTCTACCCATCTCTCCATTATTGCCAACTTGGGTTACAGATGAAGTTGTATTGGACTTCAAGTAAATGCAGTCTACCATTAGGTTAACTATTGATTTAACCTAACCCATGTGAGTTGCACTCCTAATATGAAGACTATCAAGAACCGTGTCTTTTTTCCTTATATATGTGTTAGGATTTTAATTATACCAACCTAGAGTAATCACCCTACAGGGGGAGAAGGTGGGAGGAATGAGTAGATTGATGAATATTTTATATGCAATTATATAATATATATATATAATGAAAAAACATGCATATAAAATAAAAGGAGTAGGAAAGATAAATTGTAAATATTGATTTTTATAATGGTTCGATGTCATCCCAGTCTACATTTACTCTCCTCTAGTTCCAATCGAATGAGAGGTTCACTAACAAGGTTTTTAACACAAACCTTCGAGTTTTACAATTAGATTAATCAATTTCAATAAGCACTTACAAATTTTCTTAAGAGTTGTATCACTCTCAAACGACCTTACCTCACACATGGCAAAAATTAAGCGATACCTCACATTTAGATTTTTATTTAGGTGATAATCCACGCTTGAGCTCACCTCACAAAAGTTACATGAAATGATAGAGATTTGATCTTACAAATTTAATATCAAATGACATAAGACAAACTAGGATTAAGGTGCACTAATGGATATGCACAATTTAAAGTAAGGTGCTATAAAAAAACATTCCCTTAATTTTGAAATAAATTCAACAAAAGATTTTGAACTATCACTTCTACAAAAACAATATGCTTAATTAAGCTTTTATATATAAGAGATAAAAAATCCAAATTAGTCATTATGCATAATCTAGAATCGACTAGTTAAACTAATTATGATCCATTATGCATTAACAAGTGATCATTGAGTTAAACCCTCAATTGGTTGAGTAATCGATAGAAGTAGTATTTGATCGATCCAAATTTTGTTTCAATCGGTTACACTCTACCGCTATTGAAAGAGAGAAAACCATTTGAATCGATTCTTAATGCTTTTAACCGGTTACATTGAAAAGTATTTAAATTGACTTTGTTTGAGGTTGAAAACTTTCATCAACACGTGCATAGCTTTTTAAAACATTTTAAAACAAGTTTAAAAATCACTTAACTTAAGGTTTTAATCGAAAATATAAAATAATTCATTTTATAAAATAAAATAAAAAAACTTTAAAATAATTTGACACTCAGATAAGTTTAGGTATTCAAGCAAAAATAGAATGTATAAACAACCTTACATAGAAATCCTAAATGAATGGTTTTGATTGACTTTCTCTTTAAGATTTTTCTCCATCTTCTTGATTTTTCTTTAACTTAATTTATCTTTCTTTTCTATATTTATAATTATTACCCAAAATACTCTAAAAAAAATCTAAAAACATGTATTCTAAAAATTTATTATGTCTATAATACAAATTTCCATTTCAAAAAATTTGTAAAGTGTGTTTGAGATTAGAAAATAACACCCCCCCACCCCACCTCCTTTTTTTTTCTTTTTTCTTTAAGTATTTACTCAAATCTTTTCAAATTAGAAAGAAAGATGTCTTGGTGAAATGGAGCTCTCAAAATCTCATACCCAGAATAATAATTGAAAGGAAAAAAAAAGAGGCTGATAAGGCAATGAGGGTGCTGCCGACAAATTCAAATTATCTAAAATAAAAATACACATTACCCACATGACCAAATGTCAACCACCCACCAAATAATATTCAATATTTTCCAACCCTAATGCTTCACTTTTATGTCCCACACCCAAAAAAAATTAAATCTAACTTGACCCTTAAAAAAAAAAAAACATTTCATAGCAAAAATTGCAATTATGAATTTATTGAATTCAATCTAGAAATACGCAATAAAAAATTGTTTTGAGGTTTTGGTAGATGAAATAATATACGAGCATTTTCATTATCAAGATGTAACACGACACCGATTAATCCATATTCATTATTAGAGTGAGTTTGATCTTAAAGTGTTTCTAATAAAAATATTTTTTTTTAAATATTTTTATTAGAATCACCGTTCAGGTATTTTTTTATAAAATACTAAAAGTGATTTAAATGGACTTGTCAAATATAATTAATGAAATAATAAATTGAATGTATCCATTGAGTAGAATAGACCATATGAATGTGACATTTGAACCAAACTAAACTACTTAAATTAATTAACTATATATATATATATACATCTTATTAAAGTAACTATAGGATAGTAAGAAAATATGAATGTCACAATGACCAACTTCCTATAATGGTTTTTTTTTTTTTTTTACTTTAATATTTTAGCTAGACATGTTATGCCCTGTTTGGCTCATCTATAGGAGATGGGTTTTTTAGGCAAGACAATAAACCAACGGACACTGCATTTGTGGTGGAAGAAAAAGACAAGAAGCAAAAGGAAGAAGTCAACATCAAACAGCTCATTGCATTATAGAATGGGTGAAGGATTTCTAAATATCAGCTCAATTACTTGAAGCCTTGCATGGACCAACCTATCCATTCTTCAAATTTCAAATTAAAAAGCAATTCATGGGTGTGTGAAGTAATGAATCTTATATCATATAGTAAACAAAAATGAAAGTTCTTTTGCTTTAGAATATATCCATATTTACGAAAGTGATTCTTTCGTAATTTTCTCTTAATTTTAAAATCATTTTTTTTAATGTCGAAAAGTTGAAGGTGATTTGTAAAATCGTATCTTCAATAAGGAAAAAAAAATATTTATAGTATTATATATGTATAATTTTTTTAATTATATAAAAATATTTTAATATGTGCGAATTTATTGAATGACTAATATCTACACGAGATGATGCATATTAGAATCTATCATTGTCTGTATTGTAGGAGTTTGTTTGATATCGAAAAATATGTCCGTCTATTGAATCTCGTAATCATCTCAAGTGTTTATTAAACCCCTGAATTATATTTGATTTATGGGATAAGATAAGATAAATATCATATTTCGTTTGATAGAAAATTCATTTCAAATAAGATAATTTAAGGTAATATATCTTATGAACATGATATTTTAAGGAAGTATATCAAATGAGATACATTATATTATATTAATATTTAATTTATAAAATAAATAAAAATAATATGAAATATATATTATTTTTAATATGTGAAATAAAATTATATCATATTCCAATATTTTCTATTTTAAAAAATGAATTTATCTCATATTTAATAATATTCGTAACTAAAATATTTAAATTTTATAAATAATTTTTCATGTTATGTTATTTAATATATACAAATAATTTATATATTAATGTTATTTTATAATTTTTTTACTATAAATTTAGTTAATAATAAAAAAAATTTATTTTACAAAATGAATTATATAAAAAATAAAAAAATAAATTTATGTACATATCTCATATCAAATTAATATATTTTATATAAAAAAAAATAATATATCTCATAATTTATTATATCGATTCAACCCTCGTATAAGATAAATAATGAGATAACATGAAATGAGATCCCATGTCATATTCGACTTACCAAACAGTACCTAACCAAGCAGAACTTAGAGTAAGCATATACTATATACTACATAAAATTATTTTTGGTTGGATTATATATTTTGTGGATTTAATAAAAATTCCATTTAATACGGAAGAAGGATAAGAAAAGACACGGAGTCCAGTTGTCTCCTATGGAATTCACCTCTTACTCCATCTGTCGGTGGAGACTTTCTCACTCTCAGCTTACAGCTGCGACGTCGCTTTCTTCCGCTTCCTTTTCTCTCTCTTTCCCTCTGGTCCTATTCCAGAGTGATAATCTTTATTCAAATTAGCATAATCCCCGTATATATTTGTATACTTTCACATAATAGAGAGAGAGCGTGTGGAGAGAGAAATAGCTCTCTCATTCCCCATTTACTCATATTGTCCTCTTTATTTTCTTCCTCTACATTATCGCCTTCCAACTGGGTGTCGGTGGTTTTGGAGTTTTGGGCTTCATTTTTCGTGGGTTCGTCGAGATCTGGCTCCGATTTCGTCAGTTGGGGTCTGTTTTTGAGGAATTCGTTTGGGTTCCTTGAGGATTAGAGGAGAATTGGAGTTTTGAGGTGATTTTCTGGGGGGTTTTGGGTTGTTTTGTTGTTGATTTTGATGGTTTTTCTTTTATTTTCTTTTTTTTTTTTTGATCGGTTGGTCCTGGGGCAAGAGTGTTGGGGTGGTGAGAAATTTGGGTAATGGGAGACCAAATATGTCCAGTCAACTGAGTTTTGTGTTGTGTTTTTTTTGTTATTTTCGATGATTTTCTCTTTGGTTAATGGGAAATGTTGCAAAAAGAGGGAACTTTGAGTTTTGGAAGCTGGGTTTGTTGTTGTCAATTTGCTGGTTTTCTGTTTGATTGTTGAGAAAATGATGGACAAGGAGAGAAATTTCAAATTTGAAAGCTAGATTTTTCATTATTCTTTCTATTCAGACGAGGCTAATGCCAGTAACGAGCTTAGCCAAGTTGGGTTTTTTCTTGTCTTCTGTTTTCTTAGCCACCAAACGGAACTATGAAGCAATTAGCTAGTGTGGATGTTACTTCTTGAAGAAGGAAAGCTGATTCTCATTACCTTTTTTCAGGTGGTCCCGCTCAGATCTGGGTCGACACTTGAGCAATTTTCAGGGAAAAACTTGCTTTTGAGGAGGCTTTGCAGTTCTCAGGCATGCATAGATCTCGCTGAAACAGAGGCATTTCACATCTGAGCAAAGAGAAGATCAGGTGGCAATGGACTCTGAAGGAGAATCTGGGGTTAGTATTTTACAACATCCTTTCAGATTATGCACTTACCCTCTGCTTGTTGATCATAAAGTTGACAAAACCCAAAGAAAAAAAAGGGGAAACCTTGTATCTCATGGTTTGAAAAATCTATCCTCCACTGAACTAAAAAATTATTAGGTTCATTTCTCTGCAAGTTTTTGTTCCCTGGCTTTTTAATAACGAAAGATTCAAGCAGCATTGATTTATTCCACGTTTAAGCTCTTGATTGATTTATCTACATTTTTGTTTTTGGTTTTTACTTTCTGGATGGGTTAGTGGCTAATTGATTTACAGACTGAAAATTCGCAAAATCGATATGGTTAATGAATTGTGAGACATGATTATGCAGGCCAAGTCCTTGAAGGGCCTGGGTGGTCAGGTTTGCCAGATCTGTGGTGATAATGTTGGCAAGACTGTAGATGGTGAACCCTTTATTGCTTGCGATGTTTGTGCATTTCCTGTATGCAGGCCCTGCTACGAGTATGAGAGGAAAGACGGGAATCAGTCTTGCCCTCAATGCAAAACCAGATACAAGAGGCATAAAGGTCGGTTGAATATGATAAACATTGTGCCCATATCAGTTGATCAGATAGAAGGAAAATAAGTAGATTTAATTATTTGAGATGATTGTTTGACATTTTGTGCATAGCCTTATTTTGTTGCATGATATTCATTAGTTTGTGATGCTCATGAAACACATTGGAGATTGCAGAATGTTCTGGATTTTCTTTCGGAAGAACTTGTGCTCAAACAGTCCTGTTCTCTTTCCCCCCACTCCCACCTACCCAGCTGTCCTTGACTTGTTTTTATTCTTGTATTGTGAAAATTTTGTTTTATTTTTCTCAGAACCTACTCTAAAATTTTAGCCAACTTTTGTTGGTACTCCTTGCTTACCAACTCATTTAATGGTTCGTCCCAAGTAGCTCTCAAACTCGTATTGGTTCTCTCAATGGGCATATATATATTTTTGCTTTTGAATCAGTCAGTGTGGGTATGAATGGTTGTGCTTTGTGCTTGATTCCAGGAAGCCCTGCTATTCGTGGTGACGGAGAAGAGGATGGTGACGTTGATGATGTTGTCGCTGATATCAACTACTCTTCGGAAGATCAAAACCAGAAGCAGAAGATAGCTGAGCGCATGTTGAGCTGGCAAATGACATATGGACGAGGGGAGGATACAAACTACGATAGAGAGGTTTCTCACAATCACATTCCCTTGCTCACAAATGGAATGGATGTAAGTTTTTGGCATGCTGTTCTTTTTTTGTTTCAGTAAATCTGAAACAAAATTAACATTTTATACTGTGCTTTTGATCATAGGTTTCAGGAGAGCTGTCTGCTGCTTCACCCGAGCGTCTTTCTATGGCATCTCCTGGAGCTGGTGGAGGAGGGAAACGTATACACCCCCTCCCATACACAGGAGATGTCAATCAATCACGTATTTCCCTCTTTCTCATTTAACACACCTTTCATGAATTTGCTCATTTCTTTCTGATATTGATTTAGTTTGTTGATAATTTTGTTTTGTAGCTAATATTAGAATCACGGATCCAGTGAGGGAGTTTGGTTCACCAGGATTAGGCAATGTAGCCTGGAAAGAGAGGGTTGATGGCTGGAAGATGAAGCAGGAGAAGAATGTTGTTCCACTGAGCACTGGCCATGCCGCTTCTGAAGGCAGAGGAGCTGGAGATATTGATGCAAGCACTGATGTGCTTGTGGATGACTCTCTCCTGTAGGTTTCCACTTGATTAAATTCAATAAACTTTTGCTTGATTTTTGTGGTTGTAGTCAACCTTGCTTTTACGTGGTTCTTGGTGCTAGTCGATGTAAAACTCAATTCTCAAATTGGGTACTTAAATCACGTTAGCTTTATAGGACAGTTCATGATGTCACGGAATGCTTAGAATGTTTATTATTTTGGCTTTCCTTGGTGATTCCTAATCGTTGTTTTCTGTAGTTCAATGCGTCAATTATAAATACATACGGGATCCTTCTTTTCTAAATTTAGGTTCCATATCTTATTATTCACTTTTTAATTTCAGTGTTAGAAGAGGCTAATTTTCGTATGCTTGCCCTTTTAATTGTGCAGAAATGATGAAGCTCGGCAGCCTCTCTCAAGGAAGGTTTCTATTCCATCATCTAGGATAAATCCTTACAGGATGGTCATTATTCTGCGGCTGATTATTCTCTCAATTTTCTTGCACTACCGGATAACAAATCCTGTGAATGATGCATATCCTCTGTGGCTGCTATCTGTGATATGTGAGATTTGGTTTGCAATGTCCTGGATATTGGATCAGTTCCCAAAATGGCTCCCAGTAAACCGTGAAACATATCTTGACAGGCTCGCTCTAAGGTAAGGCAATTTCCCTCGACCAACTTAGTCTTTTATTTTGCTGAGTAGTTTGTTTGTCCTTGTTCACATCTTTCAACTTTCAAGTACTTCCTTTGACTTTGAGTTTCAATTCTCTCATAATTAGCATATTGATTTTAATTTCATATGACTAGATATGACCGAGAAGGAGAGCCCTCACAGTTAGCTGCTGTTGACATATTTGTCAGTACTGTGGACCCTTTAAAGGAGCCACCTCTTGTAACAGCAAATACCGTCTTGTCCATTCTTGCGGTTGACTACCCAGTTGACAAGGTTTCTTGTTATGTCTCTGACGATGGAGCGGCTATGTTGACATTTGAAGCTTTATCTGAAACATCAGAATTTGCACGAAAATGGGTTCCTTTCTGCAAAAAGTATAGCATTGAGCCACGGGCCCCAGAATGGTACTTTGCACTGAAGATTGACTACCTGAAGGATAAAGTTCAGCCATCATTTGTCAAAGACCGCAGGGCTATGAAAGTAAGAGGTTTAAGATACATGCTTTACAGATGGACTTGGTTAATGTGTTTCTTGTTTTTTAAGTGCATTCTTTTATTGACTCCTTAGCATTTTCTTGCAGAGAGAGTATGAAGAATTTAAGGTTCGTGTCAATGGGCTCGTTGCAAAAGCACAAAAGATTCCTGAAGAAGGATGGATCATGCAGGATGGTACACCATGGCCTGGAAATAATACCAGGGATCATCCAGGAATGATCCAGGTACCCTCTTCTCATGCCTAGAGATCTAATTCTGATGAAGATGACTACTGAATGGTTACCTGAAATCACTATTTGTGGCTTGGTTTTGAAAATGTTTATGATCCTTAATAATTTTTCCTGTGCAAGCCCATAGAACAAGTGCATATAAGTTTGATATTGTTCATGTCTTCACTTTTTGTCTGGTATACCTTTTTTCCCCTTCTGTGAGTTTCCTCCTGCAGTGTCATGTATGAGCTTGCTCCTTTATTCTATTCTAGGCTTTTTTCTGTCTTTTGGGTTGCGTTCCTTTGGAACGTCGAACTGCAAGTTTTTACTTATTTTGCTTCCTTGCAGTAGTACTACTTTGTCCTAAGATTGAATATATTTCATTGTTTGCAGGTTTTCTTAGGTCAAAGTGGAGGGCTCGATACCGAGGGTAATGAGCTGCCTCGGTTAGTCTATGTTTCTCGTGAAAAGCGTCCTGGCTTCCAACATCACAAGAAAGCCGGTGCTATGAATGCACTTGTGCGTAATTAACTATTACATATTGAAGCTTATTCCATATATCTAGATATACAAAATAATTATTTAACTATTCACCTCTCATGATTTCTGTTACTCTCTTGCAGGTTCGAGTATCAGCTGTTCTAACTAATGGACCCTTCTTGTTGAATCTTGATTGTGATCACTACATAAACAACAGCAAGGCATTGAGGGAAGCTATGTGTTTTTTGATGGATCCAAACCTTGGGAAATCAGTTTGTTATGTTCAGTTTCCACAGAGGTTTGATGGTATTGATAGAAATGATCGATATGCCAACCGTAATACTGTTTTCTTTGATGTAAGTTATTTTGTTCCTTCGTTATGATTGTGTGCTTACAGTATTTCTATAATTTTTTTTAGTGTGATCGACAACCTACTTGCATGTGTGATATGGTATGTTAGTGATTTAATGAAGATTCAAGCAGGTCGAGAAACTATATAAACTTATTTGTTATCTTTTTGTGTGCCATATTGTTGACATTGTCATTTCTTTCCCTTTTCTGCATTTCAGATAAACTTGAGAGGTTTGGATGGTATTCAAGGCCCTGTTTATGTGGGAACTGGATGCGTCTTCAATAGAACTGCTTTATATGGTTATGAGCCCCCTATCAAACCTAAGCATAAAAAACCAGGGGTGTTTTCTTTATGCTGTGGTGGATCAAGAAAGAA
The DNA here is from genome assembly GCF_030704535.1 of Vitis vinifera. Classification (NCBI taxonomy): domain Eukaryota; kingdom Viridiplantae; phylum Streptophyta; class Magnoliopsida; order Vitales; family Vitaceae; genus Vitis; species Vitis vinifera. The sequence continues at coordinate 28,179,129 of NC_081817.1, forward strand.
GGGTTCAAAATCCAGTAAGAAGGGCTCAGACAAGAAGAAATCTAGCAAGCATGTAGACCCCACTGTGCCAATTTTCAATCTAGAGGATATAGAGGAGGGTGTTGAAGGTACAGTTCTTATTTTCCGTTCTTTATATCCTTGATAGATCTGCCAGGTGAAAATGTTGGTTATATTAAGTTGGATATGCTGACTACCTTGATATGCATCAAATACATGCTAAAAAGGGAGACTGTTATTGCAGTTATCCTTCGATTCTGTAGATCATGTAGCAATGATACTTAAACAGTGCCTGAATGCTAAACTGATCAAGTCAGCATGGATATTGACTTGGCTCCAGCACACTATTTTTCTAGTTCCTCCCATTTCAAACAATAATTTTGATTGACTTTCCAGGGAGATTTTTCTAATGTTAATATGCTGCACTGCAAATTTTGCTCCATGTGTTTTGTGTCTCTCTTTTTGATTTGCACATTTTTTCTACTTTTTTTTCCTTGATTGATTTAGCAGTACCTGATTGGTCCCTGCATGGGTATGTACAAGATTCTGTGCAAGAGATCATCAAACCCTTTCCACAAAGAAAATCCGCATATTTATGCCTAGATAGTGATAGCATGGATTTCTTGAGCAATTGTATTGGTTTTGAGACATTTATCAGTTTTTGGAAATATTTATTTTACTGGATGTGGCACTCATCATCCCTTACTCATTTTCAAAATAGGTGCTGGATTTGATGATGAGAAGTCACTGTTAATGTCACAAATGAGCCTGGAAAAAAGGTTTGGTCAGTCTGCTGTTTTTGTTGCCTCTACACTTATGGAGAATGGTGGTGTCCCTCAATCTGCAGCCCCAGAAACACTTCTTAAAGAGGCCATTCATGTTATCAGCTGTGGATACGAGGATAAATCAGAATGGGGACGTGAGGTATGCTGTTTTCTTATATTCAATTCTTTAGTTTTCTTGTTGCTTTCAGTTTAATGCCATTACACAGTTCCATCAAGGAAATCTTGTTTCATGGGATCACAAGACATTGCCTGAAAGGCTGGACCAATAATTTAGGGATGAACCTGCATGTGGCCTGTGTTAATAAATTGAAAACATGGTTATTGAACATTCTAGCCTTCCTAGATAAGTGACCACATTTCATGGTTGCTTTAGTAACATATTTCTTTTGCTTTGGCTATTTGGGGTGTGAATGTTCTTTCTCATTAGCTGATGTTGTTTGAATAGATGAGAAAGAGAACTTACTATTTTCTCATATGGTCTGTGTGGCTGCTCAGAGAATCAAGTAAAAGAACAAAACCTTTTGTTCTTTGTTTGGCTTGTTTTCTATGAAATTATTTTTGGACCTTAAATTATTTTGTCAGCCCATTCCTTCTTTTAACTGCCTTGGAAAGTTTTACTGCATTCTCATTCTGGTGTCATGCATTGGAAATCAGCATTTCATTTGAAAGACAGGACTTTGTTTTTAGTAGAAAGTGCAAACTCGTACTTCCAAAAATCAACCTCACTCTCAAAAAGCAGACATTGGCTTTTGCATACAAGTAACAAATATTTATCTGTGGCTCTGCAGATAGGATGGATATATGGGTCTGTCACGGAAGATATTCTTACAGGATTCAAGATGCATGCTCGTGGTTGGAGATCTATTTACTGCATGCCCAAGCGCCCGGCCTTCAAAGGGTCTGCCCCTATTAATCTTTCAGATCGTCTGAACCAAGTGCTTCGATGGGCCCTGGGTTCTGTGGAAATTCTTTTCAGTCGGCACTGTCCTATCTGGTATGGTTATGGTGGAAGGCTAAAATGGCTTGAGAGATTCGCATATGTAAACACCACCATTTATCCAATCACTGCCATCCCTCTTCTTGTTTACTGCACTCTGCCAGCTGTTTGTTTGCTTACTGGAAAGTTCATTATTCCACAGGTTCGTTATATCACCATAAGCTCTATTAAAACTTAAAGTAGTTCTGTTACTACCTTATTCTTGGGGGGGCACTGTTCTTAAAGAGTCGGCCTATGTGGAATATCTCCTGTCCTACCCATACAGTATGCCATTTAGTGTTACTTCGGTAATTGTGGTCAATTAAAAATGTCTGTTTTCACTACATGGACTGAAGATTTCCCGAAGAACTATGAGATGGCATGCTTTAATTGGTGGATCAGGAATTATCATCGAATAGCTAACTGTTGAGGATCCAATTCAATTGCAGGTCATGATTGAAAATTGCCATCTTCTAAAAGTTGTTAGTAGTGAATGTTTAGTTTGAACAATACAAATCTTGAAAAAGAGGGCAATCATCTCTGACACGGCTGTTTGTGTACCTGTGATCTATGAAAACAAACTAATGTTGAACCTTTTTATCCTTAAGAAGGGGGTGTCCTGGCCCCGGGGATTATGTTTTTCCATGCTTTTGGCAATGCATGCATGCCATGAATAATGCATGCATACTAATACTGCCATTGCTCATTATTGCAGATCAGTAACATTGCAAGTATTTGGTTTATATCCCTCTTCCTTTCCATCTTTGCTACCGGTATATTGGAGATGAGATGGAGTGGTGTTGGAATCGATGAATGGTGGAGAAATGAGCAGTTTTGGGTTATTGGTGGCGTGTCTGCTCATCTTTTTGCTGTTTTCCAAGGCCTGCTGAAAGTACTTGCTGGAATTGATACCAACTTCACTGTCACCTCCAAGGCTTCGGATGAAGACGGGGATTTTGCTGAACTCTACATGTTTAAATGGACAACTCTTCTCATCCCACCCACAACGCTCCTCATAATCAACTTGGTGGGTGTTGTTGCAGGGATCTCCTATGCTATCAACAGTGGCTACCAGTCATGGGGTCCACTCTTTGGCAAGCTCTTCTTTGCCTTCTGGGTGATCGTTCATCTCTATCCCTTCCTCAAAGGTCTGATGGGACGCCAGAACCGAACACCCACTATTGTTGTTGTCTGGTCGATTCTCCTTGCTTCCATTTTCTCGTTGTTATGGGTCAGAATTGATCCCTTCACCACTAGAGTCACTGGCCCAGATGTTGAGCAGTGTGGTATCAACTGCTAGAGGGAAGACAACTGAAACAATGAAAACCTCAACATCTGTTTCTTCTCTCTGTACTATATGTGAGAGAAGAGGAGGTGGGAGTTACGGAATCTCTCATGTTTCTGCTGTACCTGTTTGGTTGTGGACTTCTTTTGTCTATGTGAAGTTTACATCATGTGCAGAATATAGGTTTGGTCAAAATTCATTTGTTGTTCCATGAGTGACTATAACGTTTGTCTTTCAAAAGATAAACTCTGTTGTTGCGTAAAGTATCTGAACAGACTGTGCCACAGCAATTACCTTTTCTTGTGTATTTATTTGTCAAGACCAGAAGCAATCATGTAACTTAATGCATGTTTTCTCCTTACCATTCAATTATAATGCTCTTTCTGTGCAACTCCAGATTGTGATTTCATCTGTTACTCGTATGTTATTCTTTACCCTGTCCAATTTTACGATGGGATTGACTACTACTAAATAGAGCTTGTACTCGTTATGAAAAGGTTATAGCATCTCTATGGATGACCCTGAGCTTGGATTGTTATGGGAAGGAAATTTGGAGGTTGAATCATTTGAGTACATTGATAAAAACTAGCTTTCATATTTGTAAAGGTTGTTTAGCTAGAGAGATTCTTTTTGGTCGTATTATGACAGCAGGGTACTTTTAGAACAGATGCTTCAATGAACTAGCTAGCTGCATGCATCACAAGGCACAAATTTAATGCTTTTGTTAATGCATCATGTGCTGTGTAAGACCTAAGCATACAGCTTCTTTTAATCTTAAGAGATGGCAACTATCCAAAATTTTTATTTAATGCTATTGTTCATATGCTTTACTTCCATTATGGGCATTTGGTTTCATGCCCTGTAGAATGATCCTAGCCATATGGCGCATGACGATTGGGGATTGAAATTGAACATTTGAGACCGTCCACAGGATTATAGAAACCACAGGGCTACTTGTAGGGGACCCCAAGAAGCCAACTGACCCTACTTCAGAGCATGGTATTTTTCTGTTTGGCACACTACTTTCTTGGCCAGTAAATCCCCAGAATCTCATGTTGTCTGCATTTGGAATCTCACCTTGTTTTCCCTAGAAAATTCATTCCAGTGAATTTAAGGCATTGGGAAATCTTTGATATGTTACTGCCTAGCCAAATTGATTCCAACACGTGGCACATGAGCCACCTAATCACTAGAAAAGTATTTGGACCTCAGAAAATTGACTGGTGAGAGTTGAGAGCTCTCAGAACACCCTCTGGATATTTCTCTTAAAAGCAGGTGTCATCAAAGCCTAGTTTCTTACTGCTGTTCTTCCCATTTTGATTTTTTGGTGTTAAATTCTCAAAAAAATTTGATAGTATTTCTCTACTGTGTGTCTCTTATTTTGATCTGAACTGCAGTATCAAAAAATATATTTTGTTGTTATCTTGAAGATATCTTTCTCTGTTGGAGGATGGTTGGAGCTATATTGATTAGCAGTTCCTCATTTCCAGAGTTGTATTCCTGCCCTTATTTATGCTTGGACTCATTATCTTTGTCTAATCTGAATGTCAAGAGCAGTGGGGATTCGGGGTTGTACAGAAACTTGATAGCAAAGAAGCAGTTATGGAGGCCTGGGTCACTGGACTTGAGCAGTTCTTTCATAGACGCCTGGTACGAGTGGCGGTTGTCCACCAAGATGCTTTCACATATTGCTAATCGGTGTTCCAGGAAGCAGCGGAAGCTTGGGAACCACCTCAGTATCGTTGATGAGCTCGGTGGACAGTATGAGGACACCTTTAATGATGTCAAGAAGGTGAGTAAACTCCTCTGCAAACATCCTATTTTTTACAAAATTGAATATTATGTGGATTTTTATGATTCTTGTGCATGCAAATTACCAATTTTCTTGTGTGGAAGACCAGCATATTGTCCCTAAATGTTCTGCATTTCTCAGACTAGAAGCTCCTTTCTCTTAGAATCAATTGAAAGAGACCCATATTGAGTTTGGTATTTGTCCATTAACACACTGACCATCATGTTTCTCTCAGAATGATGAATTCTTCACAGTGAGTTCTTTTCAAATAAGCTTAATGTAGACTATTATTTTGTTGTTGATGTTCTTGAGTTTGTATCAGAAATTGCCTTGACAGTAGCGCTCCCTGCATATTAGCCTCTTGAGTAGTTTTGGAATCTGTGTTTGTTGGCATTTCTCAATGCTAGACTCTTTGTTTTTGGAAAATCTAAAGCCTTTTGAATTGTTCATGTTTAGTTCCATGAGAATTTGATAATCTTCAGGTGTCAGTTGATTATTCTCATTCTTAGGCTCGTTGTTCCATTACTGTCATGGAGTTTAGCTTCACTGAAAATAATCTGCTTTGCAGCAAATACAAAACTACTTCACATTCAAGGCTGTAAGGACTGTTCTTAACCAGCTTTATGAGATGAACCCAACAGAGTACACATGGTTCTACAAGTAAGTGGATCGTTGTCTTTGCATTTTCTGTTCCTGAGAAATGTTAGAATCCATTTGGTAGTGATTCTATGAAACACTTTTAATATTTATAATACTTAAAAAAATTTATTATTAAAGTGTTAGAAATGTTAAAAACGCTTTTTAGAATCACTCCCAAACGCACTGTTCTATTTAATAATTGTTTTTTAAAACACTTTTCTATTTTTCATTGAAATGGGTGTTGTTAGATTCCAATTCTCGGTCTTTCTCGTCTGTTTTCTCACCAACAATATGAACATCCAAGGCTAGAAAATTTTCCGGAGAAGAACATGAGAATTTAGAACTATAATTCTAGCTGCTTTTACAATCATCTTGATATCAAAATCAAAACTCAAGTTTCCAATTATGGGAAAATCAATCATTTGACACTTGACTGTATTAACTCTTTCGGGTCTTGCTTTGTTCCCTGTCATGGCAGCTTCGTCGCAGCAAATAAGCCTGGAGATGGAAAGCATTTCATTCAGACCCTTGGAAAGGTAGTTTCCTCATATTCTGCTTTCAAAATTGTTGTGATATCTGTTTTCATAAACAAAAATGCATGGTACCTAGTAACAATTATTGCTTTCAAAAGAAAGAAAAATACTTATTAGATACTAACCCTAAGACGATATTTCATACCATTTTTTCTTCTACTTTCAAAATTGTTGTGATATTTGCATAATACTCGGTAACAATTATTGCTATCAAAAACAAGAAAAGTACTTATCAAATACTAACTAAAAACCAATATTTCATGACTATTCTTTCTTTATGTTTCCAGGAAAAGCAAGAACTTGCTGAAAGAGTTATGATAACCCGATTGCACCTCTATGGCAAATGGATTAAGGTAGGAAAATCTTGAATTAGGCTTTTTGACACACGATTGATAAATTTGTGACTGAAAGTAATACTTTAGAAACTTTTACATTTCTCACAATGTATGTTACCTTTATGAACGATAAATCAAGGGAATTGCTTTTCATATTTGAGTTCTGAAATAAAATTTTGTTCTTTTAAGAAAGACAGTTTCAGAAGATGTCATCAATTAGGCCCTTGGAGGCTGACCCAAATTTTCTTTTGTGTGTTTGGATGGCTAGAAATGCAATCATGCAGAAATATACAAGGAAATATCAGATCAGAACTTGGAGTTGATGCGGGAACGCCTAATGGAGACTATTGTGTGGCCATCTGATGATACAAATACAGAGAAAATTGGATGAGGTGTATTTTGCTGAATCTATTTAGTGTTAGTCTGCCATATGGAATGAGTAATGTTTTATATGGAATTCTTCAATTTGTACATATATGATTACAAATCTCCATTGTAAAAACCTTTCTTTGAGGGGAAGAAGGTTTTGGTTTAAGTTGTGACGTGCCTCTTTTATATATATATATATATATATATATATATAAATTTATGATTTTAACATTTTTCAAGATTTTTTAAATAATTGAATTTTGATCTCTAACTAAGAATGTGTTTCGAGAGTGATTTCAAAAAATATTTTAATTATTGTAATATTTGAAAATTTTTATCAAATAAATTGTTTTTAAGTAAAAGAAAGACGAGAAACTCTAAGGTCGCTTGATTATTTTTTTTCATTTTTAGATTATATTGGAAAATTCTTATTTATTAAATGCTTATATATGATTTTGTATAAATTTATGATTTTATCTTGATATTTGAAAATTTTGAAGAAAAATATTTAGAAAAGAAAATGTGAAGAAAAAGCTGAAGTAAAGAAAAATTAAAAGAAAATGAAAAATAGATTTAAAGTTAATAAAAATTTTTTTTTTTTTAAAAAAAAAAAAAAATATATATATATATATATATATATATTTAAAATTGAAATATTTTTTTAGGTATTTAAAAAAAATTATAAAACATAATTTAAAATATATAAAATATTTTAGAAAATTTTATAACAAATTAAGAATTAAAAAAAAAATTGATTCCTTATTTTGAAAATTGTTTTTTTGGGTAAATATTTAAAAAAACCTTGATGTGCTTTGTTTTTTTTTTTGTATCGTAGCAAGCTAATCAGGTGATATGTTCGAGGATGACGTGAACTAAAACGTGGCCCGTCCTTTGTTGCATGAGACACGTGACGTGTCACACAAATAACACATCACCTGTCTCATCATTATCCTCATCTCAACAAGCCCTACATCATATGCCATGTGTACGATCAACCTACTGACACATAGACTTTTGTCGTCCACGTGGCTTTTAACTTGTTACAATGCATATGTCTTGAGTCTTTTAAAAGCACCTTGCACCCACAAACAGCTCCTTGCCTTTTTTGGAACATAGACCGATAGACGTTTGTTTCCCGGGGAAGTGCTGGAAAATGGCTGCTACCGAAGAACCAATCATCTGTAAGCTGGACCGTCTTGATAACATCGTAAGTGTTCAATCCTTAGGGTGTGTTTGCCTCTGGTCTTTTCATTCAAAGAGAATGTGTGATTTTAGAATTTATAGCATTACAAATGCTTTATTCTTTCAAAACTAAGCAAGATATTATTGTTCGTGATGTTTGATCCACCTTCATTTTTTGGGGGGTTTATTTGACCTTTGGGGTTTGTTTGGACAGTGAGAAAATTTGATTTCAAGGGAAAATATTTGAATTTAGAGTTGAAAATTGGATTTCAAGATAATGGATTTGTTTGGAATGGTGAAGTAGTTGATTTTTGAGCCCTTGGATTGTTTTTAAAATAATTAAAAAAAAAATATCAATCAAACTCATTTGGCTTAAAAGCGATTCTTAAATTTTGTTTTTAAAAACAGTTTCCATAATTGCTTTTGGACATGATTTTTTAAAACACTTTCCTAACAAATCCATGTTAGAAACATTTTTAACACCATAAGAATTTTAGAATTAACAAAAATTTTGAAATAATAAGAATTTAATGAATAATTTTCCTTTTAGAATTTTCTTTTATTTTGGATATTTTTCTTCAATTAATTTCTATTCCACGTGGCATCAGTTGAGGCAATTGGAGGAAATTAGAGGGTGTAGCAGGTCCTCAAAGAGCTCATGTGCATCCACACCATCAAGTGGGGCCCTCACCAGTGATGGACAAACCTCGTCCGTTGATCTCTCCCCAAAAAGCCTGGAGAAGCACCAGTGCCGTCCGATTGCAGATGTGAGGACGGAGACTGAGGTCAAAGGATCTCTGATGGAGAGGCTAGTTCAAGTAGAGGTTCGTCTCCTAAAGGTAAGAAACTTTAAGTCAGTCCATCCTAGCCGTCAGATGTTGTGACCGGTTGTAAGTTAATAACTCGATGCTGGTGTATGGGATCAGCTGTGTTTGCAGGTGGAGGAAGAGTTGGAAGAAGAGAAGAGGAGAGAAGAGAAGGCCCGTTCAAAGGCCCACAAGAAGGGACTAAAGCAGTTTGTGAAATCTTGTGTTAAAGGCGGTATTGAATCACCCAAAGCCCATTCTCAGGCCCATTAGGGTTTGTATTGGGCCAGCTTGATGTGGAAATTGGGCCGTGGTTCATCTCCACTTCTTATGGAGGACTTGTAGAATAGAAATGATGGAACAAGGCCCAAGTGGCCATGATGTTTTGTAATTTGTGAAGCAATGGGCTTGCCATGTTCTTTTTTTTTTTTTTGGAAGTGAGTCTTGTAGTTTTGTAATTTAAATGTAAATATTTTTTTTTTTTAAATAATTATTATGATATACAATTTTCTTTCATAACCTAATTTAATTTTGATTGATAGTATAAAATTGGGGGTGTAGCAGAAACCCAAAAACCAATATAATTGGCTTAATCAAAATTAGTTAAATCACTTTGATTTTTAATAATTATAAAGTTTTGTTCGGTTTGATAATTATAAGAAAGGTTAATTTTATTTATTAAACACACTAAGTTATTATTAAAGGTGTATTATATATGTAAAATTTATAAGTTTATTCTTTATTTCTTTGGAGTCTTTATCATTAAGACACCTTCTTAGGTTCTAATTTGTTTCTAATTATTAAGATGTCATCTTATGTTTAATCTAAATTTATTTTTTATTCATTTGGACTCTTATCATTGGGAAGTCATTTTGGGTTCTATTTTAATTTATTATTTGTATCTTAATTTATTATTTGTTTTTTTGGTTTCTCATCATTGGAACGTCGTCATCGTTCCTTTCAACTTTGCTTTCATTTTGTTTTTAATCATTTAAATACAATCCTAGGTTCAATTTAAGCTTATTCTTTTTTTTTTCTTTGGACTCTTAGCATTGGGAGCCATCTTAGGTTCTATCTAAGTTTATTCTTAAATAATTATCTAAATTTTTTATTTAATTTTTTTAAAAAAAATTAATTTTATAAAAGAAATAAATTTCATAGTCCCTATTGTATTATACCAATACATTTTGTAATTTATAATTATTTATATTTATTGTTTCATTTTGTATGTTGCATGGGTAATTCATCATTATTAGGTCATGACCCAAATTGATATATTTGGGTAATCCATTTAAATGTGTATCAATTTCCAAACCTAAATGGATCCTAAATGGTTGAAGGTCTAATTTGGGTCCATCAAATCTATGTAAATCAAATAAAATCGACTTTCATGAATTTGATTTTATTCGACTTTTCTATTACTAGAAGCACAATTTTCAACTTTGTCCGATAAAAGAATAAAACCGATCTTATCAATTTGACTAAATTTACACCCCCTAATTACAACTTTCTTTCATTAGTTGAGCATCTTCATTGTTCTTGAAAAAACCATGGTGATGGGCCATTTCCTCATTTTACATACTTTCTCAATGGTTTCAAAATTTGATTCTTTTAGGAAAAAGTTGTACTCCCTTTTCTTTTCATGTAGCTTCCTTGTATGAGAGTCAATGTTCACCACAAATATAAGAGACCCATTACTCCCTCCTACCCTAAAAACTTTCCTTCAATCCCATCTTTCCTAGTTCAAGCAATGACCAAAGAGGGTAACAATGAAAATAAAGCAAATTGCTTTATGTACCAAGACACAATTATATTGGGTAAGATTGAATCCAAGATGTATTAGGTGTAGCTTTTGTTTTTTTGTGTTGAAATGAGCCAACTTTATACCTATTTAGATTTGGAATGATTTGAGATATGTTAGTATGTGAATTGATACAAATTTGAAAAGGCAAAAAAGTCATCCACTAGGGTTTAAAGTTAGTCAATTTAAGAGAGAATTGGGTTACCTTGATCTGGATTGGATTATTGATAAGACAGAATATATAGAATATGTTCTGTTCTATAAACAAATTATTATATAATTTTTTTTATGATATTTAATAAATTAATATCTTTAATTTTATTAATTTATATATTAAAATATCGAATCTAAAAATATGATTTAATAAACATTTCAAAAGTGGATTTCATATGGTAAATGGTGTGGTATTATCATAAGATAATTTAATCATATTAATTTATTTATTTTTAGAAGCTAATATAATATTTCTCATGGTAAGGTTTGGGTTTTGTTTAAAAACTATTTTAAAAAACAGTTTTCTAATTTAGAAAACAAGCTTGACAAATATTCATAGAAAACAATATTTTAAAAATTTATTATGAAAATAAATTATTTTTTAAAATAGTTTTGAAGTGTTTTTAGTTATTTTTTGTAAAATGTTCTCAATAACCATTGAAAATATAAAGAATCTTTTTGGAAATTTTGAGATTGTATTTGTGTGTGTACATCTTTATAAAGAACAAATGGAAAAAAAACTATTTTTCATAATTAAATTCTTAAATATATATATATATATATATATATATAGTTTGAAAATAAGTGAAACTTGTTTTTTAAAAACTATTTTCAAAACCAATCAAAACATGATGTAATTTTCAATAGATTCGATGACTTAGATAAAGCATTGGGAAAGAGGATTCAAAAGGCATTTCAAAGATTAATTTCACATCATGCAATGAATTATGCAACATCATCCAAAGGTGATAGGTGATTTAACGACTTACTAAAAGCAATACACGACTAACACTTTTCAAAGTGGTTACAGGTTATGTTTGTTCTGAAAAATACGAAGGAAGGAAAAAAAATGTAAAGAAAAATGATTTTTTTTATGTTTAGTTGTCTTATAAAAAATATGAAAGAAAATAAAATATAATTAAAACTAATTAAAAACTTATGTATTTTTAAATTATTTAATCTTTATATTGATAAGTTAAAATAAATAAAATGAGTTTGAAGTAAAAAAAAAATTAATTTATTGATTTTTAATCTATTTTTTATTTTCCTTCACTTTTTCTTTCCCTTACATTTTCCCTCAAATTTTCTAGGAACCAGACATAGTTTAAGAGTTAACTGTTATTCAATGTGTTTTAAAATGTATTTTTGAAAAAGAATTAAACGTTTAACAAATTTTGAAAAATAATTTTAAAGAGTTGAAAAATCACTCGTAATAATTTTTTGAGAAAAGTACTTTTAAAGAAAATATTTTTATTAAAAATACTTTGAATAAAAATATTTTCACTAAAAAATTCTTCAAATGAAAAATTATTAAATGCACTTTTAGTGTGTATTAATAGTCATTTTAGAAAATGTTTTTAGTCTAAAAGTATTTTTGAAAGAAAATTAAAATGCGTTTGGTAGTGATTATAGGAAACGTTTCTAACATTTTTAAAATTTAAATTTTTTTATCTTTTAAGTGTTAGAATGACTAAAAACGCTTTCTATAATCACTGTTAAACAGATTTTAAGTGTTTGACAAAATTTAGGAAACACTTTTAAAAATTGGAAAAATCACTTGTAGTGTTGAAAAATTAGTTGTAGTATTTTATAGATAAATATTTATAAATGATTTTCTTACAAACATTTTTAGAGAAAACACTTCCATTAAAAACATTTTGACTAAAAACACTACTAAACACACTTTAAAAGTGTGTTTGGTAGTGATTCTAAAACACGTTTTTAACCATTATAACACTTGAATAATAAAAAATTTCTAGTATTAAAAATATTAAAAGTGTTTCTTAAAATCACTACCAAATGGACTCTAAGAGTCTGTTTGATAGTAATTTTAGAAAGCACTCTCAACCTTTCGAATACTTAAAATTTTGTCTTTCAAGTATTAAAAAGACAAGAAATACTTCTAAGAATTATTGTCAAACATACTCTAACAATACGTATAACAATGATTTTAGAAAGTGTTTTAGAGTGCGTTTGATAATGATTTTAAAAATATTTCTAGTATTTTTAATACTTGAAATATAAATTTAAGTGTTAAAAAGATTGAAATACTTTTTAGAATCGCTATCAAATGCATAGAAATATTAAAAATATTAAAAACGATTCTTAAAATTACTATCAAACATACTCTTAATTTAACAACCGAAAATGATAAGGTTAAAGTTGATGATATAGAGTATGTTTGACCATGTCTCAAATATCACTTTTAGTATAAAAATAGTTTTTATAAAATAAAATGGAAAATTTTAAAAAATAATTGGAAAATTTTAAATAATCACTATAGTGCTTTGTGGAGCTCTTCATAAGTAATTCTTAAAAAAAAAAAACTTTTAAAGTAAATATTTTCATTAAAAATAATTCAAATAAAAGTCGACACATTTAAAATATAATATTTTAAATTTTAAATTATTTTAAATAAAAATTTGCTTTGGGTAATCCGTACAAGAGATGTAAATCCACGTAAAATGGTCCAAAAAAATCCAATCCAAAAAATTGACAGATCTCTAACAAGAACCTATGGACTATGGATGAAGTCGAACAAAGTTTTACTCTACATGCATGCACATGGGTTGGTGCCGTCCTTTATGCCATCCATCATCTACTCCATAGACTTTTCTCCACAACTTTTTGTGATTGACAAGATGGATGGATACCATCCATCGATTTGGTCAACTTTTCTCTGGACTATCTCGTGAGTGGGTGGGCCACCATCAATCAAACATTTTTTACCATACATGTGTCATGTTTTAGTGGTGGGACCCATTTTGGACCATTCTAGAACAAACATCCTTTTTATGATACCTTGGTTCTGTCGATTTTTAATGAGTTGGACGGTTGGGATTGTTCCACGTAAAGTTCATTTTCATTGTTTTATATGACCTCCCAACCACTTCTAAGCGATGAGCTACCAAAATATTATTTGATATAATTTTTTCATTTTTGTAGAAATGAGAGGTTAAATTCCTAATTTGAATGGTTTGTTTGGTTTTTTTTTAATAAATAATTTTATATTCTTTATAAGTATTTCTTTTTAATAATAAAATTATAGAAAAATATAAAAAAAAACAATGTTTTTTTTTACGAAAATAATTGTAACCCTAACATCGTTCTTTAAAATATGTTACGATATGACAATGATCTCATTCTATACTTTCAATATATAAGTTGTTAGCGAGTTTAGTTATATCGGGATTGTTAAAATATATTACGATATGACAATGACCTCATTCTATACTTTTAATATATAAGTTGTTAACAGGTTTAGTTATGTTGGGATTGATGAATCAGGAAATAAAGATCCAAGAATATGACATAAAGAGACTAAAGAAATTAAGAATTCATTTGATAATTTTATTTTAAAAATAATCTTTGAAAAGTAATTTTTGACAAATTTTAAAAAATATTTATTTTTTTTTTAAAAAATACCTTTCTTAATGGTAGAAAGCGAACTCGGGTTGGACCAGCCTAATTCGCCTTTTCTTATGTTAAGAGCTTCTATTGAAGCAAGCCTAATTGGATGAGACAACTTTGTCAAGATATAAGCAAAAAAAATTAAATTTTACTGTATGGTGATCTTTGATTGATTGCCACTTTTTTTGTTTGATATGGAAAAATAATTTTCTTTGTTGATATAAAATGACCAAACTTTTTTTATTCTTCTCATTGATGATAGATCTAAATTGATCCAAAAATGGTGGTTGAGTTCACTATGGATTGGTTTCCATTAAGGGGATCAGCTAAGGTGGGGCTTTTCAAAAATTTCCAATGTCAGTATCACACAGTGGAAACACTTGATAAGGGTCTCACAGACATACCATAATGGCCCTTAGCCAACCCACACAAGTACCTTTCAATTGTAGGGACCCCCATCACATTGGGGTTTTGTTTGTTGATCTCTATCAGTTAGCTGATTCAAAGGTAGTTGAGATGGATTTTTCTTGTGCCCTACATGTACTAAAATACAATAGATGGACTGACATTTTGGTATCTACTTGTAGTATAGCTATAAGGGTACCCTAAATACATGTGTCTTTTAGGGCCCTAGTCAAAGCTTTTGGTCATGTGAATAGAGGTTTCCTTTTAAATATGATGAGAACCCAAAAGGCTTGGAACCATTTTTCAAAACTTTTAAGAGGGAAAGTGGAAAAAGTTTGATAGATCAAAATGGGATAGGTTTGGTCTCAAGTGCCCTAGTGTATGGTCAACACATGCTCAAAATTGATGTTTAGGTCTTAAAAATTAACCCTAAGCCTAACTCTATCCTAGGTGGGTCACATGATCTTAACCCTAGGCCACTTTTTTATATGGGGGTAAAATGATCAAGGAAAGCTAATTCAAACCATTAAGGTAAATAAGAATAATATGTATTGACATTAAAACTTATTTTAAAAACAATTAGGAAATAAGACTTTACAAATTTTACTTAGCCTTTGATTATAGTCGAAGTGCCATTACTCCTATACGATGAACCTAGTTCTTTGATTATATATTATACATACACTAAATTCTTCTTTTTAAAATTCAATATGATGTGAGGACCCGATCCATTAACTACATGAAATGTTGGTAATCTCGTTAATATATTTCATTTGTATTTTATGAAAAAATTCAAACGAGTGATTCAAATATAGTGTTAAGAAGTATCGATTATCAAAAACCTAGATACTCGTGAGCTTCTTAAGACTATGTATAATAATATATCATGTCACTTCTTGTAGAGCAATGGAAAACACTTTTGAGTTTTCTTATTTGAAACAATTTATGAGCTCATAGAGGAAATGAAATTATGTCTTATTTTCTTTATAAAAAAGAAAAAGAAAAATGAGAATGAAATTATAAAGAAAAAAAGAACAAGGATTAATGCCATGTTTTTGAAGATGAAGAAGTTTTAGAAAATATAATTTAATAATTTGAGCACTTTAATAATTTAAAAAATTTTGAAAACGACCGATTTTTAATATATTCCTTATTTTTATTTTCAAAGAACAATTTTTCTTTTAAGTTCATATTTTTTCTATTGTCAATCATTATACAAAAAGTATTATATCAATGTTGTATCCTAGTTTCAGGTGAACGAACTTTCCAACTTTGAAATTAATATCGGACATGATTTTCAAAATGGTCACACATAATCTTGTCATCTTTCATATTCAATTATTAAAATTTTAACTAAAAATAATTGATCGGGACGCTATGTTTAAAATAAACAATATTTTTGGCTTCTAGTAAACTAATACATTTTCTTTTCAAATTGTTTTTCAAAGATACGATTAATTTCAACAAAAAATATACGTGAATTAATTTCACTCTACCATTCTTAGTGGCACATGCTTCACCGTTGTTATTATAAATAACGATCCTCGATGATACTTTTTCAAATCTAATTGTGATAAAAAAATATTGTCTCCCATAATACCAAATCCATGCTTTCTCAACTAATCTCATAGTTAAAACCCTAATTAATTATGACATCCTTTACAATACCAAATCCATAAAAAAGCCTAATGAATCATGACATTCCAACTATCGTGGGTCCTTAGTTATTTGTCTTCCTTTAATAGTCATCAACCCAATAAATAAATAAATAAATAAATAATAAAATAAAAATTCTCAAATGAAGTTCTTCACCTTCTACCCTAGTAAGCTATACCAATATTATTCATTTTAGGGTCTTTGAAAAGGGCCCTTCAATTGAGATGTAGTTTTCATTTGCATTTTTAAAGGGACATCCCTAATTTATATGTGCTTCATTTTCCCTTTGCTTTCTAGTTCAACTTTTTTTGTACACTTGTTATAATTTTGTTTCTATTTCCTTTTTGCCTCAAAAATACTATTATTTATTACATTTTCCAATACTTATTACTTTTAAAAAAATATATATTAACCTTTGAAATATTTCATCTACTTATAGGTTGAAGTCGAAACCAAAACCATAATTTTAAAGTATCAACTCTCATACGATCAAATTTTAATTAAATATGAAATAACTTTTTGTATAAGCAGAAAAAAGTCTTAAACTTGAAGTAATATTATCTTGATTTTCAAATTAATAGATATATTGATATGATTTTTTGTTTTTGATTTAAGCAAGGTAAAGCAGAAGTCAAAACCATATTTTTTTAAAGTGTAATATTGACTAAATAAAAATTCATTTAATATAGAATACTTTTTGTATAAGTTAAAATATAAATTCTAAGTTTTTGTTTTTTTAAAAAAAATAATTAAAATAAAATAAAAAATATATAAAGATTATAAATTATTTTTATATATTTCTTCAAACTCATTTTACATATTTTTCATCTTCAAAATAGATATTAAATAATTTAAAAATGTATAACATTCTAATTAATTTTAATTATTATTATTTTTTTGTATTTTGCATGATAAGCCAAACATGAGAATATTATATTTTCAGTATTTTTTTTTTTCATTTTCTTAGTATCACTCCCAAATCAAATACAAATAAGAGAATTAACTTTGTTCTAATTTCTATATTAAACTCTATTTTAAGTTATAAGTTCTTAAAAAAAAAATAAAAATGAAATAGGCATAAGAATTATAATCAAGCTTAGAAAATGGATTTTAGTTAGAGATGACCATAAGGTGAGTTTGAGATAGGTCACCCCATCCTAACCTTGTTTCATTTATTGAAAATAATTTCCATCCCATTCTATTAAAAAAAATAAAAATTAAAGGGGGTGAGATGGGGCAAGGTGAGGTAGGTATCTTAATTTTTTATACATATTTCGATCCAACCCACTTAACTTTTTTTGAAACTTTTATTTAAAAAAAAATTATTTTCAATTTTTTAATTACAATATTATATTTTTTACAACTTATTTTTATTGAAAAGTAATTTTTTATTATATGTATTAAACATAAGAAATAAAAATTAAATTAAATTAATTTTTAAAATTGATCTTATATATAATGGGGCAGAGTGGGGAAGGATAAGACAATACTTGATCCTGCCTTGGGTTCTAAAAAAATTTCGAATCCGTCCTTAATTTATTTATTTAAATTTTAAACTCATATCATTAAAGGCAAGAGACTGGCACCTCAAAAAATCCTTAATTTGTTTATTTAAATTTCAAACTCGTATCATTAAAGGCAAGAGACATGTACCTCAAAAAATCCTCTCCATTGTCATCCTTAATTTTAATTTATTTTAAGACCATTTAAATACAAGATAAACTAAACTTTTTTTAGGAAACTATTTTAAATGAGTGTTCAAATTAAAATTTTTATTTAAAAATTAGTATTACTTCCTAAAATTAGATATACATTATTTGTATGTATATCAAAGATATAACCCAAAGTTTTATACTTTAATGTAATTATTCATATCATCTTATATTATCTTAATCATATTTTTATGTATACACATTATTTGAAAGGGTAGATTTACTATTCATATACAATTGAACACTTGAAACTTGATCCTGAAAATGAATTAGTTATTTATGAGATTTAATATTCATTAATTTTTTTTAAAAAAAACAAGTCAAATTATTGAATTTGAGAAGGAAAGCTGATGTTTGTTGACCAATATTTGTAAATGGATAATTAATGAGGAACAACTATCCACAAAACCGTTATTTAGTCATTTATTATTCTATCTTAAATTTTTGGATAAAAGTAAGAATAGATGCTACTTTTTAAAAAAAATAAAAAAGTGTTTATAACACTTGGCATCTTAGCATGTGGGCATGAAGATTTTACATAATGAAGGACATGGTTGCAAAAAATTGCATAAATTTTTTTTTTTCACATATATGTTATTATGATTTGTAAAAAAAATGTAGAACTGTGTTTGATAGTGATTTTATAAAGTGTTTTTAATTTTTCTAATATTAAAAATATGGCAAAACATAATATTAATTGACATATTAAACATTTTTTTCTAGAGAATAAAATATTATTAAGCATATTTAGGTCTTGCATTAATTTTTAGGAAGCTAAGATTTTTTATTGAAGCTCGAAAATAAGTCATCCAAATGGCAGTGTTCAAATGTCATTAAAGCATTGCCTACCTAAACATCTATTGTATTTCAAATAAAAGAGTCAAAGTTCGATCCAAAATCGATATTAAAACTAGGGTCATGAGTTTGAGTTATGAGAGTCTAATGGGGAGATGATTGTTGTGCAAAAATGCTACTCTTAAATTTGGACCCTCATGGATGCTAATTGGTTTCCATTTGAAATGATTAAAATCCAATGTGATGGTTATCAAATATCATAAAATCCTTAAACTTGCATCATTATTCTTAAATTCGAAGTGTTGGGTTCTGAACTTTCATTGTACACTAATTGGTTTTTTAAATGAAATAATCAAAGTAAGAGGAGAATAGAGATAAACCGGGATTAGATTGAACATTATAAATCTTGGAGTTTGTAGTCTCTCTTCCTTTCTCAGTTTACTTTAAGTAATTATTTATTTATTATTTTTATTATTTTTTCGTTTAACTTGTTTCTTACATTTATATTTATTGAAATTTGTAAAAAAATAAACCCTCATACCTAATTCACTCATGGTAGGTTATCATTTTACATATAAACTATATATAATAAGTGACATTTGGTTTTCCTTTTTACCTAAAGTAATTTTGTATCTTAATCTACTTTCAACATATTTTTTTTTTCTTATTTTTTTAATCCTTCTATCATAATTTTGTAACAATCTACATCGGGATATTGTTTGCTTTAAACCTAAAGAGACTCTCACAACTTTAAAATGTATCTATAAGATTAAGATGAATTTATATTTAGTGTTAAAATTTTTCTTCCTTATCTGATATAAGATATCATAATCGTTTTTCATGTAAATTTAACGTGTTCATTGATAGACACAGGTCCCTTGTGATATTTCACGTTCGATAGGGAATAAGTTTTTAACACTATATAAATATAAATTAATTTTATAGATGCATTTTAAAATCGTGAATATACATTTGGGCCCAGAGTAGAAAATTTATATATTGGATGTATAATTATCAATTATTTTTAAGAACAAAATATTATTTGAAAATTTAAATAGAAAAAGGGGTTTTTTAATTTATATACATCATGTAAAATTTTTTAAGGTATTGATCTTATTTTTAGTTATTACTTAAAATATTTTTTTTAAAATAATTTAAAATACTTAAATTTTATTATACAAGATGTTGGATTTCAAAACAAATTCTTTAAAAATTATTATATTATTAAAAATAAAAAATTTTTTAAACATGTTTTCTGATTTTAAAAATATTTTCTATTTTTACAAAACTTTTTTTTGAATAACAGTTTTGAAAGAGATCTAAATTTTTCTCGTTTATTTTATAAATTGGTAAATTTAAGTGTTGGTGGTTGGGTGGTTCATGCCTTCCTTTGGGGGATGGATTTGACTCCATAATTAACCACAATTGACTACTGCTCTGACGTCCGCTCTCGTACAATTCTCCACTTCTCCCCCTCTTTATTGCGGACGCCAACCCACTTAAACCGACTTTAATCATACTCTCACGTCCGTGTTCCCACCCACTCCCTGCCTCTCTTTTTGACCTCTATTTTGCCCTCCTTATCATGCACTTCTTTAGAAATTATCAAAATGTCACTCTAATTTAATTTTTAAATTAATTTTTTGTTCTTTAAAATAAAAATAATTTTAAAAATTTAAAAATATTTGATAAATTTTTAATGAACAAGGTTTTATTTGACACCTATTTCGATAATAAATTTTTATTTTTTTAAATAAAAAATTTTAAAACAAGTTTAACAATTAAAAAAATTATTTTTTTATTTTAACAATAAAAAATAAAATATTTTCAGATGATATATTTTATTTATTTAAAAAACATGTATGATGATTTAAAAGAACGCTTTAAATATAAAAATTATTTTTAAAATAAATGTAAAAATATTATAAACAAGTTCCTAACCAAACTTTTGTTTTACATAATATAAAAGAGTCGTTTTTTAAATTATTTTTAAAAATTAATTTTTAAAATTATTTTAAAAAATAGTTATGAAGCATGACCTAAGTTTTTTGATAATTTTTTTTAAAATATATTATTTTGGAGAATACATTTAAATTTTTGTAAATATGTAAGAAATTTTAGAAAATTTTACAAGATTTTTGTAATAATTGCACATAAAGAAAAATTTAGAAACACTTAGTTGAAGGAAACTATTAATATATTTAAAATTATTGAGGGTATATATATATATATATATATATATATATATATATTTTTTTTTTATTTATATATTTAAGATAAGAGATTAAACTAGTCCATTAATTCTTTTAATTCCATGATAAAAATAATGAATTTTTTAAAAATTAAAAATAATATTTTTGGTGGAAAATATCCATCTCTAAATATAGAAATATTATAAAAATAATTGTGGCAAATTAGGGAATGTCGTAATGTGAAAATTAATTATATTTTTAATATATTTGAATTATATTTTTCGAACTTTTTTTAAAAGTATCATATGAGTATTTTTACTAGATTTTATTTAATTAAAAATAAGAAAAATATATAATTAAAAAAATGACTATTTTTATTTTTAATTTCTATATATATAAATATTCAGGAAAGGATATAGGTAGAAAGTGAAGCGGAGATGCGTTGCAGGATTGACGTCAGCCCCACCAAACCGGTACACCACGTGTTCCTTTCACCGGAATAGCCGGTCTCCGGTCTCCTCTCTCTCTCATTTAAAAAATTCTCCGCATTTCAATCTCATTTAGCCTTCATTTCGTGTGAATTTCAATGCCATTTCGTCGTCCCTATATCTCTGGGAAAAAGCGCAAAAAAAATAATTTAAAATAAAAATTTACTCCAAATTTGTCTTCATTTCACGCCCATTTCATTTCATTTCATTTCAATTTCTAGACGTTACTCTCTCTCTAACACTTTCTCTCTCTACTTTCTCTCGCTTTCTCGCTCTTTCTCGGTAGTATCGATTCGGGCGAGGTTATCAACGCCACCTTTCGCTGTCCCTCTTTCTCTCTCTATCTCTGTGAATGGAGATGAACGCCATTTGCTTCCGATTTTCGTCGCGATTTTCCCGCTCTCTTCTTCGTGTTGCGTTCCAGGTCTCGTTCTCCTTAGATCGGTGAATGCCTTTTTCGGTTTGTTTCGATCTAGATCTGTGGACTTCTAACGCTTCAGATTCTTCTGATTGCTGTAAGTTTTTCTTTTCTTTTTCTGTCTGGATTGTTCGGTGATCTGTTTCTAGATTCGGCAGAACGTGTAAAAGTGCGGTTTTGGTTGTGGATTGAGCTGATTTTTGCTGTCGAGTCGGGCGATGATCAGTGGTTAAGTTGAATTTGTAGTGACTGGTTTGGTTCTGAGCTAATCTGGTGGTGTGTGATGGGTAAATTATTGTGGTCGCTGATTGGCTCCGCTTAGTTGCTGAAAAAAGGTGGGGAAAGAGAAGGAAAATAACAGTTTAGAGTTTTGGATTTTTTGTTGTTTGGTTTAGGATAGTCCAGGTGAGGATTCCAGAATTTTGTTTACGCTTCTTTTTCTCGAGTTTTTTCAGCAACCAGGCGGTGCATAAGAAAGAATGGGCTTTTGAGTTGAAGGTTTTCCATTATTTGGCATGGCCGAGGTGTCTTTTCCTGTTGTGAACAGTAAAGCAACATGAAATCTAAGATTGAATTTTCCTCTCTTTTTCCTTAGCCTTCTCACCGGACAAACAAGGCACAATACATATCCCTCTCTTTCCTGTCTGAAAGTTTAGGTTTTTTTTTTCCTTTTTTTTTTTTTTTAATTTTTAATTTTCTCCCTTTTAACTTATATCTCTCAAGAAATCATATCAAAGATCGTTGCTTTTTTTTTCCAATTTCTGACTGAAATGACAAGTAATAAGACTATGGTAGTCGACTCTTGGTAATATCTAGATCTGTTAGAGAGCTTGAGCGATGAATTCTCTGTAGATCCTTCTTTGGGTTTTCATTCTTTTTAGTATTGTTTTCTATCTTTTCAGAGACTTTATTTATATGTTTCCGGCTCTCTTTTGCATCATCTGTTATCTAGCTGTATTCAGATCTGTTTGTTTACTGAGAAACCCAAGTGCAGCTTTATCTTAGGTCCCAAACAATGAAAAGATCAAAATTAGAACTGTGATTTCTTTGCTCCTTTGAGTAGTATTATAACCTTGAATTTTGGTTTATAGTTTTTCCCATTTTTGATCTTTGCATTAACCGTTGTCTTTTCTTTTCTTCTCTCTGGTTGATATGTGTAGCTGTTGGTTTGCAGGGATCTAATTTTTGAATGGGGCTATGCTTTTTTTGTGCTTGAGCTCCAGCTGATCAAAGCATGTGCAGTGGTCCGGAGCAATCAAAAACCAAGTCATCTTCATCTCCATCTTCTACAGAAAGCAAAACTAACACCATAGATATGAATCATCTAACTGTTGAAACTGAAGATTCTTTTTCCAGTTTACATGAGCTTGCTGCCAACAATGATGTTGATGGCTTTAAGCGATCTTTAGAGCGCGATGCTTCTGCAATCAACGAGGTTGGCCTCTGGTATGGCCGGCAGAAGGGGTCAAAACAAATGGTTCTCAAGCATAGAACTCCGATGATGGTGGCTGCTACCTATGGTAGTGTTGAGGTTCTGAAGCTGATACTATCACGATCTGATGCTGATGTGAATATCTCATGTGGACCAGACAAAAGCACTGCTCTTCATTGTGCTGCATCTGGTGGATCTGTTAATGCTGTGGATGTTGTTAAGCTGCTTTTGTCAGCGGGTGCCGATCCAAATTCTATGGATGCAAATGGCCATTTTCCAGTTGACGTAATTGTTGTCCCTCCAAAGCTTCCGAGCATGAGAGTTGCCCTCGAAGAACTCCTTGTGAACAGTGCTTCTGATGGCTCTGTTGGTGAGCGCAATTTGCGGATCTCCATCACTAGTTCGAATTCCAACTCCAACTCACCGCCTCTCTCTTCATCGCCTGAAAATGGGTCTCCCTTCGCTTCAGATTCTGTGTCATCACCAATGGCTTTATCAAAGTTTAGTGACCAACCTGTGACATTGGCTTCAGAGAAGAAAGAATACCCAATTGATCCATCTCTTCCGGATATCAAGAACAGCATTTATGCAACAGATGAGTTCCGAATGTTTTCTTTCAAGGTCCGCCCTTGTTCCCGTGCTTATTCCCATGATTGGACTGAGTGCCCCTTTGTTCACCCTGGGGAAAATGCTCGAAGGAGAGACCCTCGGAAGTTCCACTACAGCTGTGTGCCTTGCCCTGATTTCCGAAAGGGGGCTTGTAGACGAGGAGATTTATGTGAATATGCCCATGGAGTTTTTGAGTGCTGGCTCCACCCTGCA
Source organism: Vitis vinifera (assembly GCF_030704535.1). Classification (NCBI taxonomy): domain Eukaryota; kingdom Viridiplantae; phylum Streptophyta; class Magnoliopsida; order Vitales; family Vitaceae; genus Vitis; species Vitis vinifera. Next base: position 28,203,173 of record NC_081817.1, read on the forward strand.
CAGTACCGAACTCGGCTCTGCAAGGATGGCACGAACTGTGCAAGACGGGTCTGCTTTTTTGCACACACATCCGAGGAGCTTCGGCCCTTGTACTTATCGACTGGTTCTGCCGTCCCTTCTCCTCGTGCATCTGGACCTGCTAATGCAATGGATATGGCAGCTGCTTTGAGCCTTTTACCTGGCTCTCCATCATCAGTCTCTGTCATGTCTCCTTCTCCATTCGCACAGCCCATGTCTCCATCAGCGAATGGCATTTCACACTCATCTGGAGCTTGGCCTCAGCCTAATGTTCCTACCCTTAACCTTCCTGGAAGCAACTTTCAGTCCAGTCGCCTGAGGTCATCCCTTAATGCTAGAGATATTCCACCTGAGGATTTCAACATGTTGCTGGATTTTGATGCTCAGCAGCAGCTTCTCAATGACTTGAGCTGTTTCTCACAGCCAAGGACCAATGCTGCTTCCTTGAGCCGTTCTGCTCGTTCTAAAACACTGACTCCTTCAAACCTCGAAGAGCTATTTTCTGCTGAGATCTCGTCATCTCCCCGTTACTCTGACTCTTCTGCAGTTTTCTCCCCATCACACAAGTCAGCTATTCTCAATCAATTCCAACAGCAGCAACAGAGTATGCTGTCACCTATAAATACAAATGTATTCTCTCCTAAAAATGTTGAGCACCCATTGTTGCAGGCTTCTTTTGGTATCTCATCTCCTGGGAGAATGTCACCTAGAAGCATGGAGCCCATCTCCCCAATGGGCCCAAGGCTTTCTGCGATTGCTCAGCGTGAGAAGCAGCACCAGCAGCTGCGGAGCCTTAGCTCCCGTGACCTTGGATCCAACAACCCTGCCTCTGTTGTTGGGTCCCCTGTGAATTCTTGGTCGAAGTGGGGTTCCCCAACTGGGAAATTAGATTGGTCAGTTAATGGGGATGAAATGGGTCGCCTGAAAAGGTCATCGTCATTCGAGCTTGGAAACAATGGTGAGGAGCCGGACCTGTCATGGGTCCATTCTTTAGTCAAGGAATCTCCACCTGAGATGATGAAAGAGAAGTTTGCAGCCCCGGTGTCTGCTTCTGCATCGTCCGGTGAGGGTTTGAATTCTAACTCTCAAATTGAATCCAATTCTAATTCTCAAATTGATTCTGTTGATCATTCCGTTATTGGAGCTTGGCTCGAGCAGATGCAGCTTGATCAGCTTGTAGTCTAGTGAAAAGGCATTCATTTTTATGCATTGGGATAGAAACAACCAAAAAAGAAAGAAAAAGGAAAAAAAAAAAGAGTACATATTTTTTTTTTGGGAGGGATTTTTGGCTGGAAGATGAAACTGGAGTTTGGGGGAAAGGTAAGAATAGCAAAGTTGGGAAGGAGTGTGATGAGAAGGGGGGTAAAGAAAGGCAGAAAAGAAAAGTTGCAGAAACCTTAATTCAATTTTTAATCATTTTATTGTTTACAGTGGATCTCAGGAAGGATGATGAAGAAGCCTCACTCTGGTCTATATTGAAAGGCCCAGCCCAGGGTGGGTTCTCATCTCCCAAATATCAGATTCTAGGATTATTTTTTTCCTTTAATTTCCTCTTTTTTTTTTTTCTTTTTTTTCTTTTTTTCTTGAGCAAAAAAATGCTATATGTTTCACTGTAATGAAACTAATAGCTGTGTCTATTGATGTTTCATTTTTCTTCAATATTTTCCTTGTCTAGAACAGTAACTTTGGTTGATCAAACAAGTTTGATTGATGGTCAGGAAAGGGGGAAAGTCTTTTCCTTGTGGTCATTGCTGTTGTATTCCATTAGAGAATGCATCATATCATTCCATGGTAGAAAGAGAGAAAAATGGGAGGGAGGGAGAAGCCAACATGTACCTTTGATGATGTAAAACTGAATTTAAAGTTACTATTATTTCAATACCTTTATTTTTTCTTTTGCCTGTTTCCCACACACACAGCTCCTTACTTTCATTCACTTTGCTTTTGATTCTTGGGGTTTAAGAAAGTTGTAGGAATATGGGGAATTGTTGGGGCCCATTAGTGGACTGTGATTGGCTGATAGGATGTGTATCTGGATTCTTCCAATCTTTCTTGAGAAGATGAGATGTGGTGGGTTGGGAGAATGGTATATTTTTCTTGAATTAGATACATGGATCTAGCTTTCTATGGATGGTGGGGTCCCCTTTGAGAATAGAGTATCATGTACCCTTATTTGATGCCAACCACTCACCCTAGACAAAGTGGGTGCGTCTTTATTGGAGTGAGATGGAGAAAAAATTAAAAAAAAATGGGTTGATTCTACTCGAGTATGATGGTGATGTGTGTGGTGGGGGCATGAGGTTATGGGTGTTGGGCTTTTCAGGGCTTGCTTCTAATGGCTTCTAGATCAGAAAAAAATGTGTTTTTATTTTGCTTAATTCTCAAGTGATGGGTTTTTAGTTTGAAAAGCTAGACCTCTTGATATATTTGAATATGTGTTTGCTATATTTATGGGTGGATGGAGAACAATGTTGAATAGGGATTCGGAAAGATAGGATGGAATAATAAAAAATTATGAAAAAATTTATGCTATTTCATTTACTTTGTTATATGTAAAGGTAAAAGAATTTGGGAATGTAGGGAAATGTAATTGTTTACTTGAAAGGTATGAGAAAACAGCTTTCAATAAAAATGATTTATTGAGTTTGATTTATTTTTTTATTTTTTCTTTGTATTCTTCTCAAATTTTTCAAAGCCAATAAATTTATTCAATAAATTGGGAAAAGTATAAACAATTTATTAAGTTTAGACTCTTTCTACTCCATGATTCCATATAACCCAAAGTCGTCTTCATTTTTATTTTTATTTTTTTTATTTTTTTATTTTCCTCCCTCTTTCTCATGGTTTTTTTTTCCCCTCTCATACACTTCTAAACGTAAATGATTTCTTTATTTAAATTTATGTAAGGTGAAGCCAATAAGGATATTAATGGTTGAATAATTTCTTTACATGGTTGAATAATTTGGGAAAATTTTGGATTGTATTAGTTATTAGGTATTGATTTTTGAGTAGGGTTTTAAACATTAAAATAAGGAGAAAAAAAAAGACTTTTAGGTAATGTTTGATTTTAAGATAAATATATATAAAAAAAAAAGGAAAAAAAAAGTAGAAGGGATGAAGAAGTGAAGAAAAATAAAAATAGATATAAGATCAATAAATTATTTGGATATATTATTTTAAATTTATTTAAATTATTTTAATTTTTTGATAGAAATAGTAAATAATTTTAAAATAAATAAATTCATATTTAATTTTAATTATATTCAAAATTTTAAAATAATTTTTATAAGATAATCAAATATGAGTTATGGAATTAAACATAATCTTAATATTAAGAAATTTATGTTTTCTTGGTAATGAACAAAGATTTCAAGCCCATTCATTCTCGTATTTTAATTTTGTTGAGTAAAAGATTTTGAATTCATTTTCCTTGACATTCAAGTGGATTCGCTTCACCGACAATTGATATAAATCCATGAGTGTATATCACTTCATAACCGTCACTCAAAAGAAATATACAGGTGAGAGCAATGGAGAATTGATTATGATGGGTTCCTGTCATCCTGACTCAAGTAAATTGGGATGTACTATTTGAGACCAATGCATTAAATTTTTAAGATAGGTTGGTGAAAGGTCTTAGGGGTTGGACCCATTGGCTCATGGCCTGTTCCTTTTTCACTTTTCCCCCTTCTTATTATTATTTTTGAATTTGTTGTCACACATTTCCACATTTTCCCTTCAAATTTAAGGGACAAGTTTTGTAGTATGATTTGATAAATTAGCTGTGATAATCAAACCACACACACAAACAAAAAATAAAGAAGACAAGATTCTTAATGTGATTCAACAATCAATGTGATCTTCTTTATGTCCATGAAATGCACCAACATCCAACAATCCATTAATAAAACGATGAGAAGAGTTACAATAGTGAAGTTATCGAAAAAACATATTTCAATTACGGCTGTAATTTCGAAAGGCAAAACCCTAAATATAAAAGGATTAAATATATAATATGAGCAAACTCATCAATCATCATATGAAAATTTTTTTGTCACCCCCACGAGCTGATTGAATAACTTGATCTTTGACATCTCGAGTAAAACGTAACAAAATTGATTCAGACTTCACAATCCAACAAATTAGTATTTGATTTTAGTTTGATTTTGATTTTAGGTTGGTTTGGTTCTATCATTGACTCTTTTCATAAGGAAAATGATTGAGAAAACGAAAGCTTCAATTTTTTTTATTTATTGTGAAAGGTGTACTGAAATTTTAAAAATATTTTTTATATTTTAAATAAAAAATAAATAATATTACAGAAAGATAGAAAAAGAATTTATGAAATCCCAACTAACTTTTATTTTCTTTTGTTTACTTTCTTTCTCTTTTACAATATTTTTTTTCTTAAACTTTCTATGATTTGATAAGATCCTTAGTTTATATTTTAACTCTTAATTACTTGCATAATGGGTTGAGTACAAAACCTTTCATAATTTTTTTTTCTTTGATTTGATAATTTAGATATGTGCAATAATTATTTTATTTTATTTTTTAACTTAATTTTTGGTATGACATCTATTTCAACTCTCTAATCCTTATCGATAATTCAGGTGTTTGACAAAAATAATGTTTAATAAATAGAGTTTGAGTCATCTTATATTCTCTTAACAAGGTTTCTTTAAAACCAATTCTTTTATAAGACAACATATATATTAAAAATTTTAAGAAAATTAATTTAATAAATTCATTAATGTAGTGTCAACTTTCCAAAAGACATGTTCCATTTCTCTTTGAAATTTCTAGCCTTTTTATTTTATTTATTTATTTTATATTATCTAGTAGGTATAGTTCATAAACAATACACAAACACACATTAATCTAATACAAACCAAGGCATGCAAGTTGCTTCATTACTCCCCAAACACAAAAAGTACAATCTTCAATTGTTTATACATTAGTCCAAGAACAAACCCATATATAAAAATTGGGGCAACAGGGTGGTGGTTCAGATGTGATCAACCCCAATATTATATAAAAAAAATAAATTAGGGTTTTTGGTGATTAAAAGAGGCAAAAGTATGGAATTGGTTAGGGACTTTGTACTATATTTAATAGGGTTGGTGAGTCATAGGCCATTGCATGGTGGAAAATGTATACATTTAATACAAGGTGTTGTGTATTGGGTTTCTTTGCTTATATATATATATCCTGGTTGGAAGTTGTTGATTTTGTATATTGAATAGAGGAAAAATGATATGGTAGAGATGTTGTATCAATAGAACTTTACATCGGGATCATTGATCAAATGTATAAACAAATGAGATTAAAATACAAATAAATAAGACTTTATAATACCTTATGATACCATCTAATTGGTGATGTATTTTTGGTATGGTATCGAAAAAATACCACTTGATACCTTAACCAAACCCTAATAAGATGCATAATGGTATTATAATGAGAAATGATCCTCTATCTACCATCAAACGCACTTATAAGCTATTCATTTTCTTGTTTCAATAAATTAGGTTAAAGGCTTGTGTGTTCTGTATTATGGTCATATTGGATGTGTGTAGTAAAATTTATGTCATGGGTAGAGGGTATCAATAAATGAGATTAAAATACAAATAAATAAAACTTTAAAATACCATATAACACCATTTGATTGGTGATGCATTTTTGGTACGATATCAAAAAATACCACTCAATACCTTAACCAAACCCTAGTAGGATGTGTAATGATATTACGATGGGAAATGATTCTCTATCTACCATCAAACGCATCCATAAATATTCACTTTCTTGTTTCAGTAAATTAGGTTATAGGGATGGATAATTTTTATTTATTTTTAGATTCTAACTTATTATTCTAAACAAAGTTATTTGAGGTAATAAGCAATCATATTTATGGATTAAATCCATAAGATAAAAAATTAGCAAATGAGGATGAGAAAGTTCCTATCATAAAAGAAATATAGTTGAAAAAATTTATGTCTAGAGAACAATTTTTCATTACCAAAAGCAAACAAGTAGAAAAATAGTAATGACATAAATAGATGGGTAGATTACATAAATTCCTAGAGTTATAAATAATATGATAATAATAATAATAAAATGAGTTTAATTTTTTTTCAATTGTGATATGAGTATTAATAATGGAATGTTTTCTTACTTTTAATAAAAAAGTTTCTTTCTCCATTGATGTGGGATGACGCAAAAAACCCATTTTAGTTTATGACTTTTTATTATTATGTAAAAATATGCTATGCTATAAAAGTCTCACATTCTTAGTTTGGTAAATTAAAAGTAAAACAAATGATCTACCTTTAACCTAATTAAGAATCTATTTGATAGTGATTTTACGAAAATTTTCTATCATTTTTAGGACTTGAAATTTTTTATCAGAAGAACTACTTTTAAGTCCTAAAAAAAAGTTAGAAATGATTCTTAGAATCATTGCTAAATAAAGCATACAACTATATATATATATATATATATATATATATATATATATATATATATATATTCAAATGTTGATTAAAAGTTTTATATTATGTTTGGTTTCAAGAAAGCACCAAGAAAAGAAAAAAATTATTAAGAAAAGTTAAAATAAGTTAAATAAGTTTGAAATGGTATAAAAAATAATTTATTAACTTTGAATCTATTTTGTTTTTTGTTTTGTTTTATTTTTATTTTTAATTTTTCTTCACTTTTTCTCTCTATTTTTTTTCCTTCATACTTTTCCTCAAAATTTTGAAGAACCAAGCATAATCTTTACGAAAATTATAATTTTTTTAGTTCTTTAGATTGTTCGTTTGATAGATATGATAACAGTATCATATAACTTTGGAAAATGCTAAGGTATTACAGTGGTACCTATCAAATAAAAGATTTGGACTATTAAAATATGTATAGTGAGATCTAAACTATTAAATAAGGATACAAATAAATAAAATCAAGGTATAAGGATACAAATAAATCAGATTAGGGTATAAATAATGAGACAAAAAATTGTATATATGATAACATTTGATTAGTGGTACTTTTTCAGTAGGTAAAAAAAAGTATCATTCAATATTGTAGCCAGCTCCTATAAAATTTTATTTTATAAAATTAAGAAAGTTTATTCAATATTTATTATCAAATAATAATAAATTAGGTTTTTCATCCCTTTGCAATCCAAATGGAGGTAATCTTACAAAAGATGTAAATTTGACCCATTAGCCTAAAGCTCGGCCCACCTTGGCCTAGAGCATTAAATCCTTAAAAAAGTCCCAAAATAATAAGTATGACTTAACTTCCCAAAAAATGGAGGATATGACATACACATATGTTGGTGGATTGTGTTCTTATTGTGTCAAGGTTCAAACATTCTACTGAATAGATAAGTTAATCCAAATATGAAATGAATAATAATTGAGTTTAAATCATAAACCCAAACACGATCTAATTATTAAATAGGCAATACGTTATGTAACCCCTTTAAACCATTTAATAATCATGTTGAATTAGTTTTTGTATAAGTACTATGAATGATTAATTTCCAAACTTGACATGTTTATGATTTAATTGATCTATTTATGCAAAAATAAATTTAATATGGATCAAATATGAATTAATAATTTAGAGTTATAATTAAGATAATTAACATGATTATTAAATATGTTAATTTGGGTTATGCAAGTCGTCATGAATTTAGTCCAAATATGATTATACTCAACCTAAATCCTTGAAAAATGTGTTGGGTTCAAATCCTATTTACTAATTGTATCAAACTTTACCATGCCGTGCACATACACATGATCATCAAGTCAAGCTTTTCATTCTTTTTATTTGTAAACCTAAATCTATTTATCAATATCTGGGTTGGTAGGAGCCGAACACGAAGGTTTTCTTGGGCCTAGCCAGGGACGGCCTGAGCCAGACCCAACGTGTTTACATGCCTATCCTACTGTATCATAATGATAAAATTTGTCACCACACAGCAACAATGTACACAATAATAATGGAGAGTGAAGGAGGAATAGGGTTTTATTATTAGAAACCAGTTCAAAGATTACATACCCCTTCCACCCTTCAAATGCTAAGCCATGCCCCTTTACTAGAATCACAAAAGGATTCTGATCCATGACATAGAAAAAGCCATAACTAGAACGTAAGGATAGACATAAAAGCAAACCCCAGTGGCAAATAAAGGTTAGCCGTGTCAATCAGGGAGGCAATGGGGCCAGCAGAAGGCCACAGCTGCAGGGAAAGCTATCAGTGTATGGTTAATCAGATGGGACAATTCTTCCTTCAAGTGGGAAATTCTAAGCATTTTTTTTCTGACTAATTTTAATTAAATAATCTAAAAATGTATAATTTTCTCATTAATCTTAATTATATTTGATTTTTATTTTTTATTTTTCATAGTACAATCATAACATGATATTTCTTAGCATTTTTTTTCCTTATAAATTTTTGGGATCCAAACATAAACTACGAATTTGTTAACTGTGTTTGTACATTTAAAGTCATGAGAGCCCATTAAACTTAGAACACACAATATCTATAGCTACACGGTTGAAAGCATATCCAAAATATAGCAAAAAATGGGCAGTGTGATGTACATGAGTTCATGAAACAAATTTCACCAGAAATTCACAGCTGAATTCCTTGGGCACGCACTGGAATCAGAAATTATTGCATGAGGCTAAGAACAAAGTTGTGGGGTATGGGGTTTTGAATGTAATTCAAGACTCCTGTAGATTGAATGAAGCTTCCTCATAGCAACATGATTCACTCATAAAAGCTTTTGAGAATTGGAGATGCATGCCCACTGTCCATGTCTGCATTACTCTATATATAACAGCATGATTCATTCTTTTAATACTTTTATCAGGGACATGGGAACTAGCCCTCTGTCCATGTCTACATTGGCTTTGTTCCTTAGGAAGATTCTTCCCAGTCTCTTCTCCAGATGGACCCCATAATATCCCAGGAAATTAGGCTTTGGGTTCAACAAACAAATCCCATGACAAGAAGTATACAGTAATTGGGACATACAAACAACCTTACAAATTACCATTAACATCACTCAACTACAAATCCCTAGCCCCCATGTACTTCCTTTACAAATGTGCAGATCAAAATCGATTCACCTCCTGAATTTAACCCTCTATTCAAAACCATGTTACAGGTCTGCCGAGATCGAGATAAAGAAGCAAGAGGATTTGCAGTAGATGGATGAGTACGTACTAGCCAAGCAACATGAGGCGCTGAGGGCTCAGTTGGAGCAGTGGTACTATCGAGTGTGTTAACACAGTCACACACGAGCAGAAATAAAGAAAAAAAGCAAGAGATTTTAAAGTAGTTTGATGATCAATATGATGTACATGGAACACACCGGTACTCAAGAATCCACTGGTATTAGGAATGGCAACGGGACGGGTCGCCCCCATCCCAACCCCGCCCCGTTTATCAAAAATAATTCCCATCCCCGCCCCGCCCCGTTTAGCCTCTTTTTTTTTTTTAAATTTGCTTTTAAAATTTTTAATTACATTAAAATAAATATATTTATAAATAATAAAATTATTATATTTTTTATAACTTATTTTATTAATTTTTTTATTATTATCTATATATTAAAAATAGTAAAATAAAATTAATTTTAAATTTTAAATTAAATTAAATTTTAAAATTGATTTTATATGTAAACGGGGTGGGGCGGGGCGGGATGGGGCAATACCCGAACCAGGCCCGGGTTTTAAAAAAAAATCCCATACCCGTTAAAAACCCGTTTATTAAATTTCAACCCCGTCGCATTAGGGGCAAGGCGGGGCGGGTACCCGAAAAAACCCGCCCCGTTGCCATCCCTAACTGGTATCGAGATAGAAAAGTTACAATAATAAAAGTTTTCTGCTTTTCCTTTTACTTTTCCTCTCAATTGCAATAGTACACAATATTTTTTTTCACTTTTTCTAATGAGACCCAAAGTCAATACTCAAGAATCTACTGGTATCGAGATAGAAAAGTTACAATAATGAAAGTTTTCCTTTTACTTTTCCTCTCAATTGCAACAGTATACAATATTTTTTTCACTTTTTCTAATGAGACCCAAACTTGTAAGAGGATTAAAATTAGAATAGGGACAACCTCATCATTCAATAAATAAAATTTTTTTATCTAGGGGCATTGCCCCTTTCAACCCAATGGTAGCTTGACCTTGGGATCTTTTGTACAGCACAACAAAACTAATTCAAACTTCACAATTCAATGGAGCAAACCCAAGTTTGAGAATCCTGAATACCTTCAACCAGCTCCCTCACATTGAAAGCCAGAACCCAGCAGAGTCCTCGCCCACGATTCTACCTTTGTTGAGGACCTTTCATAATATGCAGCAGTTGATGTAGGGTTCCTGATTTTTTGATATAATTTTTTGAATAGCCTTAAATGGATTTTCTGGGTTCAGATCAGGAGATAAACTGATAAATTGAGTTGTATTTCTGCACTCTTTATTGGTTAAAAATTTATACAGGATGCTGGAAAAACCGAATTCACATAAATAATCACAAGTCAACCAAAGCATGCACTAGGAGAAGAATATGTAACATACAACTGTCTTATACTTAATCACTCTCCTAATGACTTGAAATTGATGAATATCAAGGTATACATTCATGATTGAGCTTGAAGATTTGCTTCTCGCCTTATCCCATGGAAGACACCAATCTTGGTTTGGCTTGTAAAAGAGAGTAACGTACAGTACTGTTCACTCATGGATTTGTTAAGAATCTCAGTGAGCTAAACACAAGTTGAGACATGAGGAACTTCTTGAAGAAGGGGTTATATAGAAGTACTTAACATGGTTGAGGTTGTAAAGTGCTGTAGCTAGTAAGTTGAAAAGTATACTAGTGTTTTGAATCTGTCATATTGCCATGGCCTTCCAAGCAACAAACTACAAGCATCCATGGGAAGTGGGAACTATATCCCTCCATACTTTATCTTCGCATTTATTTCCAATGGAGAACTGAACTGCAAGACACCTCTTGTCACTTCATTGCATTTTGCGAAGCCATGGAAAATTGTAAGGTTGTCCACGAGCTTCCATCTTGAGATGCGACTTTTCCACCATTACAGTAGCCATCACATCCTCAAAACTTCCTCTTGTTGGAGAGAATGCATGGTACACATCGAGAACCTAAATCCTACAAACTTAAGTAAATTTTTAGGAAAATTAGTTGTCCAACATGGTATCGTAGCTTTGTTTGGTGGAAGAGATTATGTTTTCGAACCTCATTTGAGGAAGAGTGTCTAGAGAAAATGATATATTAGATTAAGCTTTTAAAAAAATTGATTATCTAATATTAATGATGACATTCCACGTCTTTTCATGAGAGTTACATCTCCTGTGAATGATATTTTCCCGTGTCACAAATTTTCTCTTTCCATCACGACCTCATTGCTTCTTAAGGTGTTCCCACCAAATGGCGGACACATCTTCTTCAATTTGGTAGCCACTAACTGTTAGAACTTATGAGAGTTTGTCTCTAAAGTTTGAAAAAGTCTTAGTTAGACTTAGTCTTTGTTATTGTTTTATATCAGATTCTTACTCCATAATTTTATGTTTTCAATTAGTAGAAGTAGTGCCAATAAAATTTGACAAGGTCGTTGGGAAATGGTAAAGTTGTGCAGGCCAAAGGAAAAAGGACAATTGCTATCAGCACCAAGAGAGGTACAAAAATTGCCACTACTTCTTGCTTTCTTGAATTCCAGCAAATGACACCTAAACCATTTGTCAAGCACCTGAAAGTGTTTGGCTCATTGTGTTACCTTCATGTGTCATCTATAAAGAAAGGCAAACTTGATGAAAAAGCTAAGAGTTTTTGTTGGGTATGCAGCAAAATCAAAAGGTTACAGAATTTATAGCTTGAGTAGAATGAAAATTATGATAAGTAGAGATGTGCACTTTGATGAAAATTCATACTGGAAATGGGACTTGAAGAAAGTCCATAAATGTGATCAAACCACTCCATCTATTCTTGAACCAACAGTAGAAAGTACAAGCATTGAAGATCCACTCAAGGTAGCTCTTGGTTGTATGGGACTCAAGAAAAGGAAGTTCAGTAAACTAAAAAAAAAGGAAGTTCTTTCAACAAAATGACGGTTTAATGTTGCAACAAGAAGTTTCTAGACAAGAAGAATCTAATGAAACAATTAAAATCTTTTATACTGAAAAGTTCGACAAGGCTACCGATAAATATGCTAAAAGTAAAATCATTGGTCATAGAGGATATGGAACAATGGAAGAACAATTGCAATCAAGAAGTCAAAGATGGTGGATAAAAGTCAAATTGAGCAATTCATAAATGAAGTGCTTGTGTTATCCCAAATCAATCAACAAATGTAGTAAAACTTTTAGGTTGTTTAGAAATGGAAGTTCCTTTACTAGTTTATGAATTTGGGTTATCTACTGTTAATTAATAAACAAAGTACGAGTTTAGGAGATAACCAGAAAACCAACAACAAAATAGTTTGGAGATTTAGAGTGAGGTTAAAACATGAAATAGCAAGTTCTAATATTGTTAAAGCACATGATATACATTATAGATCCTAATAAATTAGTCTATATATGGTCTCCTTTGGGCTTAATAAATTGGGGAAACAAAGTTGCTTCCTTTTAGCTTAATAAATTGAAAAAATAAACATGTGGTAAAATTTGACTTCCTTTTAAATGAGGCTTTGATATTATGTTAGATAACCATTTTTTTAAAAGCTTAATATTGTAGGATTCAAGTCTACAATTAATGTTTATCATACACTCTAATAGATACTATTTTTATTAGTTGTTATTTCAACCGATCGGATGGACATTGAAGAGAAAAAAAAGAGATTAAAAATAGAGGACCCTTGATTAAGTTAACCTCTCCATGAAAATGGATAGCATTCACACAAAATATAAAAGCAAAAAGCTAATATTTACATAAGTGACACACATTACATAGCATATGGTTTATAAGCTTATATGTAGTTTTTAGTACTTTATGAGTAGAAGTCACAGTTTGCTTTGAAAGTCTAAAAGTCGTCCCGTGAAAGAAATGTCTCCAAAAGGTTTCTTAAGAATTTATGGGAATTTATAATATTGATACATGTACAAACAGAAAAAAGGTGTCTCTTTAATGGAAAAGCTGACAATCCACTTCTCTTATGTTTTTTTTTGTGAGGGTCCAAAATTGTTTCCAACAAACAGTCCAAGAGATGAAGTTCATGAATATCGACATTCTTCTGCTTTTTTCAGACATTGATTTGTTGTTCAACTGGGTAAAGCAAGTACATTAGGACTAGGGATTTTCTGTTGGGTGAAGTCAAATGTAGTTTGTAAGGTTGTTGGGATGTCCCCATTAGTATGCTTTTTGTCATGGAATTGTTTATGGAACCCAAGGCTTAATTTCCTGGGATCTTATGGGGTCCATCTGGAGAAGAGACGGGATGAATCTTCCTACTGAACAAGGCCAATGTAGACATGGACAGAGGGCTATCTCCCATGTCCCTGCTAAAATTGTTAAAAGAATGAATCATGTTGTTCTATATAGGGTAATGCAGACATGGACAGAGGGCATGCATCTCCTTCTCCAAAGCTTTTGAGTGAATCACGTTGTTATGAGGAAGCTTCATTCAATCTGCAGGTGTCTTGTGTCATGTTACAATATTCAAAATTCATGCCCCACAACTTTTGTCTTAGTCACATTCGATACTTTCTGATTTGTCTCTTCATGAACTCATATCCCACTACACTGCTGATCTTTTTCATGCCCCAAGACATTCAACAGTGAATTTCTGGTGAAATTTGTCTCTTCATGAGAACTCATATCTCACTACACTGCTGATCTTTTTCTCTCTATTTTCATGAACCTTTCATTTTCAAAATATTTTTAGTTTGATCGTATATCATGATAAATCTTGGCATTTACCACTTGAAGTAAACCTTGAAGCCGCTATTTTTTTAATGCTTGGATTCCCATGACTAGGGGAGGTATGTTCCATCACTGAGTTCTGAAGCTACCTATATAAACCCTTCTACATTTTCTTGTGTGTACTCCATTTGCTTTTCTTTTTCTGTATCCTTTGCTCAGATATCTCTGCGGTGATGGTTAGTTTCGATTTTGTCGATCTTTCTTAGCATGATTTCTTTGATGGGTGAGTGTAACAGGATAGCAAAATCTGCAGGTTATGGGGCTTAACTTATGAGAAGTCATACTATTTAAGTTTCATCAGCCTGACTGAATCTGTTGCATTGACGCTCCATATATACTACTATTTCTTCATAGCTAGCTATTCTTTTCCCTTTAAAATCATGGTCGATGAGGGTGTTTTTCAGCCACCTGAGCGCAAGTGGAAGATTCCACTCCTTGTTTTCTTCAAAGACGCGAGGTAAGATTTCGATTTTGTTGCATTAATTTGCAGATATTCTTGTGCTTCTAAGTGCTAATGATTGGTTCCATGATCACAACCTCAGTCTTGTTTTCAAGATGGATGAACTTGGCTCAGAGATACTATGCATAGCTTTCCCTGCTGCTTTGGCCTTGGCTGCTGACCCCATTGCCTCTCTGATCGACACAGCCTTTATTGGCCATTTAGGTTTGCTTTTTATATTCTATTCTTATGTTCTTGTTATATGTAAACAACATAAAATAAAGTAATTCTTACGACAATGGTACATATTAATCATACTTATCTCCACAAATGAGAGATAATATTTTACTATACGATAAAAATAATGTGAAGGATAGAAACAAATATAACTATTGGTCCCAACATCCCCTTTCCCCGCCCCCTTTTTTTTTGTATCTTTACTTGGAATTACGGGTCATTTTCCTCTTCACTTTTCCTCACATCTACACCTATCCTAGTAAACCCTTTTGCTCCACCAAGTATCTCTCGCTCTTCCTCATATTTGTATCCATCACGTATAATATTCACAAGCCCATTTCTCTCTCGTAATTTTTTCCCCTAATGACCTCAAATGTTTATAGAAATATTCCTAGATTAGAATCCTTTTATGATTTTGGTAAAGGCATGTGATGTTTGAAGGGGAGGAAGGGGCGGTATGTAATCTTTAAACTAATTTCCACGTAATGATGAACTTCTTTCCTAGGTCCGGTGGCGCTTGCTGCTGTAGGAGTTTCTATCGCAATCTTTAATCAAGCTTCAAGGATAGCGGTATTCCCGCTTGTCAGTATCACAACTTCTTTGGTTGCTGAGGAAGATACTATTGAAAGAATAAGCAATGAAGTACCAAAAGGTGAAAACTCAGAGAAGGTTTCAGACAAGAACTGTGAAACAAAAGAGTTGAAGGATGCAGATGCAATGCTTGAGATCTTGGAAGAGGGTTCAACCAAAGACAGTGAAATGAAAGCTTCGATGCCAGAAGACGGTATGTCGATGGATATATTTTTCGTCATCCTTTATATAGAAATCATTTTTACATGGTTTAGTTATCAATGGTTTCTTTACCAGATTCCAAGACTAGTGCAGCCCCTTGTGTTAGCACCGGCGGTCGAAATAAGGCTAAATCGAAACGTGAGAAGCGGCATATCCCTTCAGCATCAACGGCGCTAGTCATTGGTGGACTGCTTGGCCTGATCCAAACCCTATTCCTCATATTTGCAGCAAAACCTCTCTTGAGTTTCATGGGTGTGAAATCTGTAAGTGGTTTCACTCTCCATTGTTACGTGCCTTGTACTTCTTGTCACCTCCCTATATCCATTGTTCATCATTCATGGATGTCTTTTGACATGGGTCCAAATGAATTTAAAACTTAAAAAGGCCCATCCGGTAATAGTTTTTTAAAATAGTTTTCTGTTTTTCAAAAGCAAAAGTATTGAAAAATAACATTTTAATAACTAAAAAAGAAAAAAGAAAATAAGGTGTTTTCAGATAACAAGTTTTAATTGTTTTTATTTATTTTCAAAAAATAATTATGCATGAAGACTAGTAAAAAATAAAGTCCTTCATATAAAAATTATTTTAGAAATATATTTAAAAATATAAAAAACAAAGTAAAAACATTTTAAGTTTCTAAAAAAACTGAAAAATAATGATTAACAACTATAAAACAGAAAATAATATGTTTTCAAAGAACATATTTTAGTTATTTTCATTTGTTTTCAAAAAATAGTTATACAAATATGGATAACTAGTAAAAAGAAAGCTCTGCATGTAAAAATTATTTTTAAAATATATTTAAAAATATAGAAAACAAGATAGAAACATTTTAGGTTTCTAAAATGACTTTTATTCCCAAGAATGGAGAATAGTTTCAAAAACCATTTTTCAAAACTATTTTAAAAAACGCTTCCCAAAATAAAGCCAACAACTAATGGGCATTCTTTGAAATTTTGAAGAGATTGATTCCAATATCACAAAAGGTTTTGAGTTTGAAATTTGAGAAGTTTCCAATTCTTATTAGCATGCCATTGTAACCAATTCTCTTTTCAATTTGTTTTTATTTGAAAGGGTTCTCCAATGCTGCCCCCAGCTCTAAAGTATTTGACATTAAGATCACTTGGTGCTCCGGCTGTTCTTCTCTCTTTAGCCATGCAAGGAGTTTTTCGGGGTTTTAAGGATACAAAAACTCCTTTATACGCCACTGGTGAGCAATAGCTTTTGGTTACCTTTTTCCTTTTCCTCCTCATTCGCATTATTCTTCAACATTTTTTAAACCTTGGTCCGATTACTTGTAGCCAATTCAGCTAATTTACTCTATTTCATTTGCAATTTTTGGTCTACCATAGTTGCAGGAGATCTAACAAACATCATTTTGGACCCGATATTTATTTTTGTTTGCCGTTTGGGCATCAGCGGCGCAGCCATTGCCCATGTTATTTCTCAGTAAGTTTTACTACTTCAAGATTATCCATCAATACTACATATAATTTTTATGAGTTCACTAAATCTTTTTGGTCTTGATTTAATATTTGATTCATCTAGAGTGGTATTTCTGATATGATCAACTACTTTTCTCTATAGGTACTTAATATCACTTATCCTCTTGCTGAAATTGATGACACGAGTTAATCTCTTACCTCCAAGACTTAAAGATCTGCAATTTCATCGGTTTCTCAAAAATGGTAAGGGTCTCAACATCTGCAGCATTGGATGCTTGTTTTTTTTTGGTCATCTCGGCTTAAATATGATCATTTTCATACTTACCAAACAGAAATGAATGTTTATCTTATGCTTCACATACATATTTGTCAATTGTTTTGCCTAGGGAATTTGTTTGCTGCTTTGTTCTCATATGTATTTGGTACAAAATACTGATCATATAATTGCTTCAAGTCCCATTCACTCCTACTTCGCTTTGGTGATTTGATGCAGGTTTTCTACTCTTATGGAGGGTGATAGCAGTGACATTCTGTGTGACCTTGGCAGCATCGTTGGCTGCTCGACTCGGCTCGATTCCTATGGCTGCATTCCAGATCTGCTTGCAGGTCTGGTTGACATCGTCGCTTCTCGCTGATGGTTTGGCTGTTGCTGGACAGGTAATTAGAAGTGTAACGATCAACTCCGGTCAATATATATATTGTCTGCTTTAGCTGAAGACTTGCATGACTTTGACATTCTCTGATAAAAACATGTATACCTTTTATCTCTAGGCAATCTTAGCTTGTGCCTTTGCTGAGAAGGACTATGGTAAGGCAACAGCGGCTGCAACCCGAGTATTGCAGGTATTTCGTTTTCTCAATTTTAGTAGACAGATGCTATGTCCAGTAGTTGTTATTCATCTCAAATTTTGCAAATACTTCAATTAACATATCCTGCCCTATCCATTATTTAATTTGCAGATGACCTTTGTTCTAGGCTTGGGGCTCGCTCTCCTCGTTGGAGTTGGTTTAAAATTCGGTGCGGGAGTGTTCACAAGGGACCCAAACGTTCTGCAGCTCATTAGTATAAGCATTCCAGTTATGAGCACAAAAACAACATTTAAGCTTTATTTGGAAAGTGTTTTGAAAATCAGTCTTTGAGAAAACAGTTTTTGAAGACTGTTTATTTTTTTATGTTTTATGGAATCATAAATGTCGGTTTTAGCATTTGAATTTTTTTAAAAATATTTTCTATATTTTAAACCATGTTTTAAAGTAATTTTTATTTGTAATACTTTATTTATAATCATTCTCTATATATTTATATGACTATTTTTTAAAATAGTCTTTAAAAATGAAATAAAAACAACCGAAAACAATTAAAAAGTATTTACTGCAAACATTCTATTTTATATTTTTAAGAATAAAATTTTTTATTGTTGTAGGTTTTCTTATTATCAAATACGTTTTCTTGTTGTTTTTTGTTTTGAAAAACAAAAAACTGTTTTAAAAAACAATTATCAAATCAAACATTATTTTTTATGTTTGCTCTTTTTTAACTCATTCTTAACTCAAATTTTTGGCTTTCGACTACAGTTTATCGCGGCGACCCAACCAATCAATTGCTTAGCCTTTGTTTTCGATGGAGTGAACTTTGGAGCATCGGATTTTGCATATACTGCATACTCCATGGCAAGTGCCCACCACAGAAAATGCTTGTATCAATTCTTGTAACTTAATGTTTAATTCTCAATTCCAGTTTGATGACAAATTATTCCTTGTGGGTGATCCTCAGATTTTGGTGTCCATACTGAGTATTGCATCCTTGTTCTACCTCTCTAAAACAAATGGCTTCGTGGGAATCTGGGTTGCTTTAACCATCTACATGGTCCTCCGCATATTAGCTGGGATTTGGAGGTAATTTTTGTTTCTTCTACTATTCAACGAAAGCCATGTTTAGGATGATTTAACTTTTAAGTGGTATTTAATGGTTGAAAAAGTACACATTTTATGCTTCGGAATTGTATTTTTAAAAATGTTTTTATTAAAGAAAAGGGTTGGTAACTATTTTTTAAATATTTTTTTATTTTTCGAAACAAAAAAAAATAGAAAAACACATTTGAGAACCAACAAACAGGAAACAATGTATTTTCACAAGAATATTTTTAAGTTGTTTTTAGATGTTTTCAATTGTTTTTTAAGAGTAATTTTAAAAAATAATTATAAAAATAAGGAAA
The DNA here is from genome assembly GCF_030704535.1 of Vitis vinifera. NCBI lineage: Eukaryota > Viridiplantae > Streptophyta > Magnoliopsida > Vitales > Vitaceae > Vitis > Vitis vinifera. Next base: position 28,222,275 of record NC_081817.1, read on the forward strand.
AATAATTAAAAATAAAATATTATTTATAAAAGTTATCTTTCAAACATATTTTAAAAAATAAAAAAATGTTAAAAATATTTCAAGTTCTCAAATAAATGTTTGTTGTATAAAAATACCATAAAAAGTTTATAAGAATTATTTTTAAAACTATTTTAAAAATTACTTTCCAAACAGACCCTAGATCTTCTATCTTATCAAAGTTTACTAACAAAAGTCCACCATTTGAATGTTAGAACTCATGGATATCTCTTGTTGAAAAACACGTTAAATACCCTTGTGAGGTTGAAGTTGAGCATAGGCTTGCAGATTTGACTTGGCTATCATTCCCCACGTGTATTATAAAAGAAAGTAATTTTTTATTTTCAAAAGTAAGAAAAGTATTTCATACCGGATCAATTTATCTCTCAATTTCAATTCCATAACATGGATCAAACGATAATGAAATTAAGTATTTCACTATTTGGATGTACATAAGATTGATTTGAATGCAATTAATTTTTTTATAACTTATTTCTAATATTTTTGCTGCTATCTTTGCAGGATGGGCACAGGAACAGGACCGTGGCATTTTCTTAGGGGTCAATTCCGATTGCCATAGTATTTGTCATTCAACGGATTTAGAATCTTTCCATGTATTTCTATTATCATGATCTTTCTGTCTTCAAATGTTTGTTTTGTTCTAGAGTCGTTCTCCAAACTTCTTTGGGCTATGTTTTTAAGCTGGTTGTTCTCAAGTTGGCCTAGTAAAATAAAAGGCTTGTGGTGTGATGATAAGTTGTACTTGTCGATTGCAAAGGGATGGGATATCTCTATTGCCTTGGCAGATTAATAAAGATAGCCATTTTCAAATTTATGGATTTGAGTTATAATGATTTCCTTGCAATATAATGCTTTCACTTGTTGGCCCATGATGAAAGAATGGAGAGGATTTATTTTCGTATGCTTTGGAGAAGAGTTGAACTTATCATTCTATGATATGAATACAAGTCCATTTGGGAGAACTTTTTAAACATTAAAGGAAGTTAATTTGAAATTCCAATGCAATTTTGAATTTAAATAAAACTCTCAAACATGAATTTATATTCCTTAACTCAATATATCTGTCTTGAAAGAATAGAGAACATTGTTTTCCTATAACTATGGGAAGCAAATTTTATTTAGTTAAAATGTTTAAAAATGTTAAAATTAAGGATAATTTTAATAAAAGAATTTTTAAAGTGATGTTTTTAAACATAAGAATGTTCCTAAGACATTAGGTAAAAGGAAGTTGATTTGTAAACTTATAATAGAATAAAATAAATTATAGATCACAAAACTTCATGTCTTATGTGTGTTTGTTGACAATTATTCTCATCGTAGAATACTAAGATTTTTTTCCATTGAAAATGAAGTTAGAATTGTATGATTGTTTCTTAATTTCAAAGAATACTGGTAATCACATTGATAGACATATTAAAATTTTTTAAAGTGATGGTGAGCGTGAGTTTAACATCAAGGCTTCAAAGATTAGTTAAGTAACTTTGGAATTGTTTATCAAATTTCTTGCTTATGAATCAAGAACAAAATGGAGTTATTGAATGTACACATGGGAATAAAGTTAAAATGGGACTTATAATATTATTTCATGCTAATGTTCCATTAAAATTGTGGATTGATCATCTTATTAATTGATTTTCATCAACAACATTACACTTGAATATTTCTTTTCACAAGTTATATAAAAGACATGTTGCTAACCTTCCATAATTATGAAGAAAACAAATTTTCCTAGAAGATATGTAATTATATTTTTTATTGAGTAGGGATCATTCCCAAATGTGTATATCCAAGTACAGTTCCCTAAGTATAGTGAGTCAATTGTAATTTTAATATCTTTGTGAATTAGGTATTGAACTTCTCAGGCATGTAATGGAGTAGAAAGATTTGGAAGGTAAGTGAAAATTTTGGATGCAATTCTTTTGTTCAAGTATTTGCAAATATAGATTGATGGATTTGGTTAAAACATGGGAAAAATCAATTGAAATTAAGTTGAAATTGAATTAGAAGTATTTTGAAAAATAGCTAAGTATTAGGGGATTTCTTAAGCTCCTTTCTTTCCATGAAATGACCTTTACCGGACTCACTATTGGTGAAATTGCCCATAGATATTCCTAGTTGGAAGATTTTCAATAGAAATCATTTTACCCAAACTCATCGTTTTCCACTTGTAAGTTAATCCTTCATAGTATTGCCCTTGAAGCCTTGACTAACCATTTGCTTACCAAAGCATAACATTAGAGGCTCAATAATGTTACATCAAATTAAAATGACTTAGGACCATTAACAACCTGAGATATCCTTAAAGGACCCTAAACTCTGATTTTTAAGTATCAAGGCATTATGATTTTTTAATTGAAAATAAAAAAGCAACTCACAAGCTGAATACATTATTAAACATGCATCTAAGATTCGAGGGTCATTACATGGACATAAGGAAGGTCCTAAAGACCCCCTTCGTCTCTGCCTAAAGTACTATTTAAAGGACATGAAAATTGCACCCAAGTGAAGAGCAACAACAAAAAATCTTGAAGCAAGCTTCACTTGGAACAAGGTCTTCCCCAAAACTCTCCCGAAGAACCCCCTTTTATCTACTGCAAAAAGAATTTATATAGGCGTTCTCGTGTCACCCTAAGTGGTATACCACGTGGAGGCATCCAAATTAAGTTGGGAGATCTTATGATGGCTTGGGAAGTGTCCAAAAATGTGGACCCTGCATCATTTCAAAATACATTCAAGTGAAATTGTAGCATAAGGGAGAGAAATGGCCCTGGGGCTTGAGGTGGCGCCTTCCTGGTGCCATTTGTTTTTGCATGGAGAGATCCTTCACAACGTACAATGGCGGCAAGAGGAAGAGAAATGATGCCAATTCAAGGCTTGTGGTGGCACTATTTTTGGCGGAAAGCTACATGCTTCCTTCAGCAATTTTTCTATTTTTTCATCAATCTTTTTCCCAAATTTTTTGAATGAACAAATATTGTCCAAACCTTTTGAAAATTGGTTAGATTGGTCTTCAATGAGTGTATAATTTAAAGACATGCCTTCATTCAACTACCACTATGTTGTGTTTGATGAAAACAATTTTCCTTAAACACTTCACAATCTTCTATGGAGGAAAATCTTGAAATTGTTTTATTTCCAAATTCAAATGATTGGAATAAAGTCAAAGAATTGCCTTCGAAAGTTACAAATTGAGCTAACCAAGGAAGCTAATCTACATTCCACGTCCACTTGTCAAGAATACACCAAGGAGAATAATTCACCCACAAATGTCTCGAGTTCAACCAAGAATACAATATTACAAATGACCAACCCCTTCAATGAATGGTGCGTAATGCAACCTCTCCCATACGTGAACTTTCCAATTACATGTCCAGTCTTTAATTTCCATGATCCAAACACAATCATGGCTTCCGTCTTATTATGTTAAATAATGTTGTGCAATGTTAAAGAGCATGACTAAAATCCATAAACTAGAAAATTGGCTAGTTAGCTTGTTGGAAAATACATAAGAAATGTAGGTAGAGTTGGATATGTAGTAGTAGCTTCATATTGATATCAAAGTGAAGATTATTTGTTCAAGAAGTGCATACATGCTAACACATATGCAACTAGATGTTGAACAACCATGTAGTAGTTTATGAATATATAGGACAATAACATCCATGAATATATAATATTTTACCGGCCAACCCTAATACAAACATATATGGTAGAAAGAAATTTATGTCTCGAGGTCAATACTTCATAACAAAACCAATAAGAAAGAAGAAAAAAATAGTAAATAAAAATACATCGATTGATTACACAAGCTCTTAGAGTTACAAATATAATTACGATAATGATCTATTCCTAAGAAAATGCCACGGTCCTGTCCCAGTGCCCATCCTGAAAATGTAGAGGCAAAAACATTAAAAGAAGCTTGAATATTTCCATTTGATTCAATTTTAGTTATTTTTCTCTAAAAGATACACTGTTTAGTTAGTCTTTTGATGAAACTTTTATTAAGTTTAAGGGCCTAATCACTTCTCCTAATGTGGAAAAAAATTACTACAAGTTTTCAAATAAAATAATCAAATTTTATTAAAATCTTGGGCCTAGGACTAGGCTTAAACTAGGAATTAAATTTCCATTCCAGTGTGAACCTGGTCCAAAGGCCCACCTAGGCCGAGCTAAGGTTGGGCTGAGGCTGCCCCAAACCCAAGTCAACAGGCCCAGGAAAGGGCTGTCGAATGAGCTATGGTAGGACGAGTATAAAATGTGGTTGAACAAGAGGAGTAAGATCCAAGAATCAAGTGTAGATTTTACTAGGAAGCCTTAATAAAATGGATGTGATTTAGTTGAATTATTGATGAAAATTACCTCCAAAATCCAGCAAATGTACGCAGGCCCATGTAGATGGTTAAAGCAACCCAGATTCCGACGTAACCATAGCTCTTGGAGAGGCAGAATAAAGATGCAATGCTCACAATGGCCACCAAAATCTGAGGATCAAAAGCAATACCTTTTCAAAATGGAGCTAAAAAACAAATAGGTTCGCTCGATACATTGGAACAAGAATCGGAAGAAGAATAAGAATGAAAGTGAATCAGAATATCATGTGAAATGGAGGAATCAAAATCCCTGTAAGAGTAAGCTTTTGTTTGCATGAAAATGATTTTTTATATTCCTATCTTCATTTGATCTAGTAAGTAATCCAAATTCTGTTATTCTCATTCCCTATTCTTGCATGTCAGGCATTTTTATGGCATGCACAAGGGGTTAATAGACTTGCCATGGAGTATGCAGAATATGCAAAATCCGATGCTCCAAAGTTCACGCCGTCGAAGACAAAGGCCAAAGAATTTATCGGTTGAGTTGCAGCAACAAACTATCATCACAAAAGGGTAAATATTTCAGTTGATCGTGAGCTCAAAAAATGAAAAGAAAAAAATGCATATTAGATATGGGACATACCGGGACTCCTATACTAATGAGGTGTAGAACATTAACATCCTTTGAAAAGACTTTTGCACCAAATTGCAGGCCAAGTCCAACGAGGAGAGCAAGCCCTAACCCTAGAATAAAGCCCATCTGCAGAATAAAGAAATAAAGTATTTGATTAATATGAGATGATTGATAATCAAATAGTTAGCATTATTTTTTATACTAGAAAGCTAATATTAATTATCTCCTCATATTTTTCGTACCTGTAATACTCGTGTTGCAGCATTAGTTGCCTTGGCGTAGTCGTTCTCAGCGAAGGCACAAGCAAGGATTGCCTGGAAGGGTGGGAAGATGAACACACATTACTAATTGATCTATGAGTTTAAACCGAAAAATGAAAACTTCTGAAATAAAATCCCCCTAGAAATCGGTTGTTAGGACATTGTGACTCTTGGTTGTTAAGGGAGCTAGGTGAAGATGGGAATGCATGAAAACCCCATTAAAATTCTTCCTGATTTTTCTCTTTTTTGGATTTTTTTATTCTTTAGGCTGCAGTAATTTGCTAGAAGGTGGAATAATTGAGCCGGAGGGCAAAGGGAAAACCGAATTGAATTCAAAAACTACAAAACTGTGATGAAATGAATATTATCAGTGTCAACAGGTGGAAAAGTAAGTGTATGTTACCTGCCCAGCAACAGCCAAACCATCAGCCAGAAGGGAAGATGTCATCCAGACTTGTAGGCATATCTGGAACGCAGCCATAGGAGTTGAGCCCAGCCGTGCAGCCAATGATGCCGCCAAGGTCACACAGAATGTCGCTGCTATTACCCTCCCTAGCAGTAGTACACCTAGACCAAATCACCAAAGTCAGTGACATTATGCAGACTGCATATCAGTGCATGGCTATACAATTAGGAAAAATCTGAGTCTCTGACATAAAGCCAAGGTTGCAAAAACATATATCATATTAGGGGAGTTGATCAAAAGAGAAGAAACTAATTACCCCTTACCATTTTTGAGGAACCGGCGAAATTGCAGATCTTTAAGACTTGGAGGCAGGAGATCAACTTCTTTCATCAATCTCAACAGGAGGATAAGGGATATTAAGTACCTATAGAGAAAATTTAGTCATGTGAGAGCTCAGAAGGGCCATTTATTAAGATGTAACAATGAATCGAAGATACCAAAAAGGATTGGAAGCTTGAGATGAACAATGGTCTTGAAGCAAAACTTACTGAGAAATGACATGGGCAATGGCTGCGCCGCTGACCCCCAACTTGCAAACGAAGATAAATATTGGATCCAAAATGATATTTGTTAGATCTCCCACCACTGTAGTATATCAAAAGGCAAATGAAATAGATAGTTAGCAAACATGTTAAAAAGTGAATAAATTTAATTTGATCCTGAGCTGAACTTATGACTTCTGTTAACTAAGACTTTGATATCATGTTGAGCTATCAATGGGATGGGTTAAAGCCCTAACATAAGTACTGATGAGATACAGAGTAAGACAACAAAAGAGGATAACAAAGAAGGAAATTAAGGTCTACTCACCAGTGGCATATAAGGGAGTTTTGGTATCCTTGAACCCTCGAAAAACCCCTTGCATGGCCAAGGAGAGAAGAACAGCAGGAGCTCCGAGAGCTCTCAATGTTAAATACCTTCTTGCTGGGGTTAGCATAGAAGAACCCTATCAAACAAAAAATAAAAATAAAAATGGAGCAGCAGTTATACATTTATCATTGTGTGACAATGAAATAATGACTTGTATATATGTCATGATAGAAACTAATATTGGTCTTCGATCTCGGTTGCTAAGGCATATACATAGATTGTATGAAGCAAATGTACACAAGAAGATGATGAGAAATAGATGTATAGAGGCCCAAAGTATAGATCAAACTGACCAGAGTATTTAGGATTCACAATTGAGAGTGGAAACACTTACAGATTTCACGCCCATGAAACTCAAGAGCGGTTTTGCTGCAAAGATAAGAAATATAGTTTGGAAGAGACCAAGAAATGAGCCGATAACTAGTGCTGTTGATGCTGAAGGGATATGCCGCCTCTCCTTCTTTAACTTAACTCTATTAGGACTGACAGTACTAACAGATGGGGGCTTGTATGTAGTAGTCTTCAAATCTGATGAAAAAATCACCAAAAAAATCTATGTAAGAACAAATTTTTTTTTTTCAAGGTTTAGAATTTTAATCCAAAGTTGATAAAGGAGACTGATGAATAGTATAATAGTGCATACCATCTTCTGGGATCAACTCTTTCATTTCACTGTTTGGGTTTGAACCCTTTTCCAAGTTCTCAAGAATTACATCTTCATCCTCCAACTCTTTTGTTTCAGAATTTTGGACTGAAGCCTTTTCAGAGTTTTCACCTTTTGGGGCTTCATTGCCTTTTTTTCCAACAGTATCTTCCTCAGCAACAAAAGAAGTTGTGATACTGACAAGTGGGAATACAGTTATCCTTGAAGCTTGATTGAAGATAGCAATGGAAACTCCCACAGCAGCTAGCTCCACCGGGCCTATGCAAAATCGATCAGATATTCTCTACATCAGATTATGGTCCCTATCGTTGAGGGAATCACAAAAATGAAGTCCAGAACCCGACAAGTTTCAGCATCCAAAGAAAGAAAACATAAATTAAGCAGACCTATATGGCCTATGAATGCTGTGTCAATCAGAGAGGCAACGGGATCAGCAGCTAAGGCCAAGGCGGCAGGGAAAGCAATCCTTAGTATCTCGGAACCAAGCTCATCCATCTTGAAAACATGCCTGGAAATACCATTATGGAATATTCAACCCTTATATAGACCTCAGAAAAAAGTACTGCAAATATAGCTTATGAAACCATACCTCACATCTTTAAAGAAAACAAGGAGTGGCATCTTCCACTTTCGCTGGGGCAGAGATGGAGACAGATCAGTACTGACCTTATCAGCCATGATTTTTAAGGATGAAGAACACTTATGTTAAACTACTAGGAGCTTCAATGTAGAAGATTCAATCAAGCTTTTGGCGCCACCTGAAAACTCAAATCAGTTCTCATAGGTCGTCCTCCATAATCTGCATATATATATTAGAGTCATTGAATCAAAACAAACATTTGCACAATGGTTTTCCTCCAACAAAGCATACAGAAAAAGTTCAAGTACTAAAACTAACCATTTCAACAAAGCTATCTTTTCAGAAAATTCTGAGCAAGAGGATACAAGAAAAGAAAAGCAAAATGAAGTACAGACAAGAGAGCGAAGTAGGAGTGGATATAAAGGTAGTTGCTGAGCTCATTGATAGTATGGACCTCCCTCAGTCACCAAAGGTAAATGTGGGTCAACTGAAGTCTCTACATGAACCTAAAATTCAGTATTAAACATAAAAAATGCCGACTTTACATGAAAATTTAGACTGCAATGTGCCATGAAACGAACCCTGGCTGGGACAAAATTCACATGAATCAGTATCTTGGGGACACCCAAATGAGAATTATGAACGATGATTACTAAATAGAAGAATGTGAATAGAGACAAAGTTATAGGGGTTTTATATGGAGCATGTGCCTCCCTCAGTTCAGTGTCCCCTCAGATAACTTGATGACAACATTAGTCTATAGTTCACACATTCAAGAAGGAATGGGGAAACTGTCTGTTCCTGCGTTAGCCTTGTTCGGTAGGAAGATTCGTTCCGTCTTTTCCCCAGATCACGCCTGAATACTTGTCAAACAATGGACCCCAGGCAATCCCTGGAACAACCTCTTGGGTTCCATAAACAATTGTCATGAAAAGTACTGATGGGAAGATCTCAAGAAGCTTACATATATTAAGAAATATGACTCCTCAACAAGAAACCCTTCAACCCAATGTACTTTCTTTCCAAATGGCGTACAAACAAATGTTGAAAAAAGCTAAAGGAAAGTTGAAATTATGGACGTCAGTACTTCAAATTTGAATTCAAAGCATATAGATTGGGAGAGAAGGTCCTAAACTACTGGATCATTCAATAAACAATTGGTGGTGGATGCACCTGAGCTATATACTGCTGAACTAGATCGATCATGGCTTTTGTATATATAATTTGGAGGTCATTTCAGCTAGCAATATTGAATCTCCAAGGAGAACAACGTGTCTAATAAATGCTTAATGATTGTGAAGTAATAGACTGCATTAGTACAATTTACCACATACGACGGATCGAGATCGGTGTGATATCTCATGTCACATGGGCTCCAGGTGACTCATCTAATAGAGGTACATTCATTTTTAAGTTGTGGGGACCAATGAACAAATGTAAGAAATGCATGTGATGCTCATAAAAGACGTGACAATTAGTTGAAAAAATCAAGACTAGAGCAAAAATTTTCTGAAAGATTCATTTAAGGCTATGTTTGGATTTCAAAAAGTTTGAGGGAAAATGTAATGGAAGAAAGATAGGGAAGAAAAGTAGAAGAAAAGAAAAATGAAAAAGATAAATTTAAAGCCAAAAATTTATTTTCATGTCCTATTTAAAATTTATTTCACTTATTTAATTATTTTATATAAAAATTAAATAATTTGAAAATATATATTTTTTTATTTTACTAGTTTAATTATATTTAATTTTCTTTTTATTTTTTATTGGAAGATGAAATATAAGAAAATCATTTTCCTTAACCATTTTTTTTCTTTTTTTGGTAATTTTGAGGAGACAAACATACCCTTAAAAAATAAGGATGGGAAAAACGAGAATAAAGTGATGGAATTCAAAGAAACTTGAGCTTAAAAAATAAAACTTAGGTTTGGCTAATACTGTGTATCAGTGAAAAAACATGGGGAGCAGGGATCAGACCCAATTGATTGGGGTTCGGGCCAAGATAAAGCCACACCCTTAACTAGGCCTAGGTGGGCCCTCTAGTTGGGTTGGGAATTTTACTCTAAGCCCGAGTCTGACCCTAAGCCCAATTCTTATATATATAGAATGTTACTCAAGTACTAAAGTTGGCTTGATGGTTTATTTGAATACATTTGAATGATGGTATATTTGGGAATTTTAGAGATTATTTGGAAAATCCAGTGATATGTAAGTGTTATTTTGGACCAAAACCCAAAAGTATTTTGGTAATAACCAACATAACATACATATTTCTAACCTCTTACATAAAAAAAACATTACATTTTCTTGTCATATGCAAATTCTTCATCACTTATATTTTGCATGTTCTTCATCATTTTGTAAATAAAATGAATCATGTCACCTAGCTGAGATATAACGATTGTAATAGACCATTGGGTTGTCCTCCCATCATGTGTATGACAAAATTTTGAGGGAATGGAGAAGAATTCAACAAAGCGCAAATAATGGGACACCCCAAGAAAATATTGAAACCATGGTTGTAGCCATGTTTGGTCCCATGACACATTTTTTTAAAGTAAAAGGTGAAAATGGGATTTAAGACTATTATTATTAGTGACCTTAGTATATATTGTGAGTTCATTTCTTAGTATTAAAGGATTTTATTTAATAACACTTTTTAAGAAAGAATAGTTCAAATAGATCAAACCTGACTCGGGTTTTAAGTATTAAAAAGTTTGATACATACATAATAATCATCGATTCTTCCCATTGATTTAAGTTAAGATAGATTTTAACCAAGAAATAATAGAATGCAAGTCAGGAAAAATGAAGTTCTTCCACATGGAAGAATAGAAGGAAAATAAAACAAAAGAAAAAAGAATGTGAAGATATTCATGAATGATACATTCAAATTCGAAGACATATGGAACACAAAAAAAGAAAGTGGAAGGATGAGCTTATCATTCGAAAGAACTTGTACCTTAGAAATATATTCTCTTGATGAGAATGCAATTGAAGTTCTTTTCCACCAACTTGGTGCTCTTTGCTCCCACACACCGAAAACTCTCCATAAACTCAACCTTTTATAAGTACCCCTTCCCCCTTTTCCCCTCCTAGCTGCACACTGAAAAATTGAAATAATATGGGTGTGTGTGTACGTGGGGGACCCTCCTAGCCGCACACTGAAAAATTGAAATAATATGGGCATGTGTGTACGTGGGGGAGAGGCACAAAATTTTCATCGTATCTATGACTAAATATCGACACGTTGAAAGGTTGAACTTGTTAATCTATAAACTTATTTAAAAACCTAAATTATTGAATAAAATGATTGTCAAACAAAACCTAGTCCTTTTTAAGTTATTAAATAATTATGCACTAACAATATACATCCAGCTAGTTCAGATTAAAACCTTCATTGAACTAAAATAAAAAGAACCTACCAATCCCTGGACGATACCTAGCAATTCACTTATGATTCCATTAGAAATTTGTGCATTTGATTATTATTATTATAGTGATGGACTAATAATATAAACCAAACTGATTCGACTAAAACCCTAATAGAACTGAAATAGAGGACAAGACAATGGTACCTTAATGACAAGCAGCAATATGCCTAGACAGTAGACTCAATGAAAACTTTTGCATTTGGATTTGGTTGTGACTATAGTGGGGAGTTCTTAAAAGGTGGAATTCCACCACCATTATAAGCAGTGACCTTTAATTATATACATATGGAATGTCTTCCTTTGTGCTACAAAATTTAAGTGCTTTTAGTTGGTAGACCAACTACTTTTTCCCGACGTGGGACGAGTAGGATTTCCAATACTTCACGCCTGCTATTGTAGTGCACTTGACATAATATTTTTCATTGCTTAAATATATAGATAACAATATACTAGTTCATCTTCATCTTAACAATATTAATGAAAAAAATATGTTACATAAGAATAGTAAATCAATCCAAATTTATAATAACATTTACTAAATGATTTATCAATGTTGCATGCAATTTTGTTTTGTAGTTAACATTTGCTTCATATATATGATTTTATTAAAAATGTTTTTATGGATGAATTAATTAGGGTTTGCTTGGAAGTATGTGATTATGGGAAAGTTCAAATTTGCGTCTTCATATTAAAAAAATATTTTCTTATAAAAATTATACTTTTGATAACATTTAAAAAAATTAGATAACCTTGGACTATCATTTAGTACGTGCCTTTTATAAAAGTCATTTTTTATTTTTTTATCATCTAACATATGATAAAAAATATGGATAATCAAGATACAAGCTTAAAACATTTATGAGAATCACTCTAAATGAACCCTTAAAAATGAAAAGAATATAACCCAAAATAAATACTAATTATTTGTCAGTATCATTCAATATGTATATGATTTTATTTGGATGATTGTATAAAGAAACTTGAGCACCAAAGCAAGTTGATTAGGAAAGAACAAATTAACATCAGTACTAAAAAGGTGCTCACATGCGATGATAAGGTAATTAATTGCTACACATGCAGTATGACATTTTTTTTTTCTGTCCTTTGATTTTTGAGAGGAACAAATTGGATGTACGTATTGAATTGGCAAAATCTATACTCAGATCTGCATAAGCATTTGTCTCCTCTTTTTCCCCGTGAAATCATATGTAATGGCTGCCCTCTTTCATACATTCCCTAGCACTTATGATTCAAGTTACTAATGATTTAAGATTGAATATATCTCTTTTGTGTGGAAACCATCACACCATTTTGAGTTACAGATGTTGAGACTAGCTAGAGATTTTCCTCAAAGCTTCAACTGTTAATTAGCAGGCTGAGGCCAGAAGCTTCTAGAATTAATGATTGCTTTGATACCATGTTAATTTTTTTTTATTTGCTCTAATTTGATGCCTTGATGACAATATGGGAATTTCTTCATTGTTGGAGAAAGCTTAATTTGAATTCAAGCTTTTAAATTTTGATTATGTTTCATTAGTTTTTATATTATAATCCATCGGTCTTTAATACTGAACGGTATTTTTCAAGACCACATTAAGTTCCCTTAATTACATTTTATTAATATTATGATTTGTCTTTAGAGTACGGAACAACAAGCACTTTTCAATAATACTCCTAATAGATTTCAATGAAACACGTATAAAGTAAGAATACAGATGAGATATATAATAAACATCATCTGAATACTAAGAATATGATCGAAAATACAAAAAGTATGATAAAATTCAAAAAACAAAGCCATTAAATATTTTTTAAAAAAATTGCTGAGCATGAAAAAAGGGATCAAAAGTAGGAACAAATGACCAAGTTATAATTAACTCAAATAATACCTTTTTTCTCATTATCCCAAGCTTATATTATACCATCTTTTTAATATTTTAGAATTGTCATTCATCTTAACCTACTTCTTGACAGTTAATTTCCTTATATAATTGCTTAAGATATTCTCTTGAAAATTCTAGGAAGCCCATCTACTTCCATGATCACCAAGGATTCATAGTTAGCATACAAGAGCTTGCATTAAACAATAAGTCTGAAATTAAGTATGCCCCATTCATCCCACTGCAATCTTTTAACTGGGTTCCATTTGTTGGAGGTCATGCATCACAGTACAATATGATATTATCCCATGTGTTTCACTGTGCTTGGTGTATAAAATTGGAACTCAAAACTTTCACTTTGAATCTATTAATAGCCATCCAAATTAAGGTGATGGAGCACCATGATGGAAATGTCGACATATTTATATATATAATATATACTAATTGCAAGCTTAGTGAAATATGATGTTAATTAGCAACAAATTAGTGTTTAGACCTCATAACTTTCTTTTCTAAACTTGTTGTACTCCACTAATATTGCTTTCTCCATCTTAAGCAACAAAGTATTATTTTAATTGTCATTTGCATGCAACATGTATGAATTAACGGACGAAGACTCTCCAGAGTTATATATTGGTGTTTTCCACTAAATTTATTGGGGGATCCAATTGGATTAGTATAATGAGGCATGCATATCCTTTCAAAAGGCAAGGATATTTTAATTGATCACCTTCTAATCATTTCTTTTTCTTAAGAAAATAAGTAACATCAATTCTTCTTTCTAATAAAGCGGTTTCATTAGAAATCCGGATAATACTTGTTAAAATAATAATAATAATTATCTTCAATGTATCTCATTTCTTAAATGATACTGTTTCACTCTTATCATCAGTGTCACCCATGTTCTAAGAATGTGGGAAGGCATGTTAGCCCACTCATGTTTATGACAAGACAAGTTTGATATTATAATTTATGTGGTCATTACGAACTTATTGTCAAGTCAAGTGGAAGTATTAAAATTCTTAGTAATGGTTGATTGGGATTTTGATTTTAGCTTCATTTAATACTTTTGATTGTTGATTAGATGTTTAATTTTGTAGTATGCTTTATGTTTGTTCTTGAATTATATGGCCATAGCATGGGTAAGACACACGACAGGAAGTTCAATAATAAATATTGAGTATGAGTGGCAATTGAGTTGTCCCATTCAATAATTATATAACTGATATGATGGTATAAGGTTTTTTTTTTTTTTTTTAATCATGGTGTTGTAGAATTAATATTAAGGTGGTGTTTGTTTTTTGACTGAATAGAAAAAACCAAAATATTTAGTTTTTTCTATTCAGTTACAAGTAACTTATTAACATCAATCAATATAATTAAACTAAACTTATTAATAACAAGTTCACTTTAATTATGTTGGTTAATATCAACAAGGTACTTTTAACTAAATAGGAAAAACTAAATATTTTGACTTTTTCTATTCAACCAAAAAACAAACACCACCTAAGTAGCTTTCTTAAAATGATCATGAGCTACATTTCAAAGTAACCATTTATAAACCCGGCCATCAATAATAATCGGAATACTTATAAGCTTGAGGGAAGAGTAAGAGAATGATAATAGTGAGAGATGGGGCTTTTATATTTTATTTCTTTAAATTTCTTTGATTATTTTAATTAATTAACATTTCTTTGATTATTCCTTTAATTATAAAAGAATATATCCTAAGGGATCATACATATGAAAGAAAAATCAAAACCCTAGAACTTAATTATGAAATCAAGCTCGTCTAATCACCAATGTTGCCTTCTCCATGATAGGCATGGAAGTGTTATTTTAATTATCATTTTCATGCAATATCTATATATAAAATTAGATTCTCCAAGTTTATTTATTATTATTTGCCACTAATTGAACTCGCTAGAT
This sequence comes from Vitis vinifera, assembly GCF_030704535.1. Classification (NCBI taxonomy): domain Eukaryota; kingdom Viridiplantae; phylum Streptophyta; class Magnoliopsida; order Vitales; family Vitaceae; genus Vitis; species Vitis vinifera. Next base: position 28,237,338 of record NC_081817.1, read on the forward strand.
TTACATTTCCGTCACACATCCTAGTACAAAAGAGGCCCTTAAATCCTTTCAAAAGGCACAATTATATTTTTTTTGACTTTATTTAATATTATACATATAATGGGAGTACAAAAGGAGTACGACTTCAAAAAATCAAATAACTTGTTGAGTGAGTGGTGTATGAGTCCTTCCACTCAAATCATGTCAAAGGTGCTCATGCATTTCCTTTTTTGTTTTTCACAATAATATCTAATATTGTTTTCTTATCCATTTCAAGATGGTAAGGATATCGCTTTCGGTTCTTGTTGCACCTTAAGGATCAACACCCTTTTTGTCAATTCTTTTTATTTTTCTCTCTTTGTTGATTGATCTCGAAAACGTTTTATTATATCATCGAGTTAATTTTATTTGTAAGTTTTGTACTTATAATTGGTTTCATTTCTTACATCGTAAATTTTGAGCAATGAAAGTATACTATTTTGAATTAAGAAAAGATGATTTTTTTTTAAAAAAAATTTGTTACATACTTTAAGCTAATCTTATTTTTAAATACTATAATTAAGTTACTTTATTAAAGCATTGTTCAAGTGGGCTCTTCAAACCCTAAAAACACTGTTTAAAGATCAAATGCAATCTTTAGAATATAACAAGATTCAAACACATCATAGCAATAATTACTTCAACTTTTTCGACTACTAGATGATGAAACTAAGCATTATTTTGAACAAGACTTAAATATTTTCAATTAGCATGTCTAATTATTTAAATTAAATAATTAAAAATTCCATTTATGGTGGGCATGAAAAGAAAAAATTACCATCTCTTGAAGCTTAATTATAGATGAAGCCCATTTCTAAATAAACAATGAAAAAAATGCATACACAATGTAACAATATACATATACCCTTATAACTTAATTTGCCAACTCCACCATGGAAATATATATCTCACTTTGATTGAATTCAAAACTTTAGTGAATACTAAGAAGTAACAGTGCAAGTGCTATTATATACTTGTGTTCCATGTCTTTTATCGTATGCCCTATTGAGGAATAGTAGACACTCAGCCTGGTGATGAAACTTAGGCACAATGAGGCTCCAAACAACCCGGAAACTTGACTTTAAGCTCACCCTAATGGCCAGTGGCAAGCCTTCCCCGGTCTCTAGCATGTCCTGCATGGCTCTTCCTGCACCATACATAGGCTTATTCCTCGTCCCCACGTATAATTGAAACTTTGATGAACCATGGCTTGGAGCATATAATTCTTGGCCCTATAAATTTAAAAGAAAAAAAGTGTATGAACTTATATAGAAGATGTTACAAAATTAAGGGTGCAATTTAAATAGGTTGGTTTGGGAACACCGAACAAAATTCAATATTTGGACAAATTTGAGCAACCATTTCTAGTACTTTGAATTGGACTTAGGTTCAGTTTTCTTTACCCAAATTGAATTGGGGTTGTGCTCAACTTAAGGGTTTGGTCAACCCCAATCCAATTTAATATTTTTATTTCTAATTGATATATATATAATTGTGTTCAATTGATATAAGACGATATGCATATCCTAAAATTTCATTTATAGTTGAACATGGTATATTTAGATATTATATCGGATGGGTACCATAATATATTTGTTTGGTTTATACAAAAAGTAAAAAATGAAATGAAAAACATATTTTATTTCAATATTTGATATTTGATATTTGTTATTAAAAAGTATAAAATAGCTTTTATATTGAATATTATTGAAAATTTTTTTTATAGTTTATCATTTAGCAAGTAATTTTTAAATTTTTTGTTAATAATATTCATGATTAAAACTTTAAATTTTATAGAAAAAAAACATTATATTACAATGTTGTTAAACATATAAAAACATATTATATATATATATATATATATATATTAAATATTATATTAAATAACACATATATTAATATTATTTTATGTTGTATTTTATACACGTTTTTTTAAAACTATAGTTTTAATTCTTTAATTAAATTTTTTTGTTTTAAAAAATAAGTAATAAAAAATTTATAAAAAAAATAGAAGAATAAATTTTGGAGATATTAAATAATATATTCTACCATCTACCATATTTGATTGAATATGAAATATAATAAATGACAAAATAACTTGTCCTATATATCATTTTCAATCAAATATTACATATAACATGTTATCTCATCTCTTATCATATATTATTCTATATCCAATTAGTCCAAGATGATCTATATATAACAATATTTATTTTGTATGTTTTTAATTGATTTAAAGAAAAAAATCAAATTTGAGTATATTATATATTATTTAAAGTTTATATAAAAGTGATAGATATATCTTCCGTTTTATTATTATATTCAAATATAATGCTACTTATTCATTAAAATTTAGTATAAAAGTATCAAAATAAAGATTAAAAAAAATATAATCACGGGAAAATTCAACTCATCCTAACTTAACTCCAATTTGATTAGTAAGACATGATCAACTAACTCAAGCAACCCAAACTTGAAAAAAATGAAGTTTAGCTAAACTTGAGTTAAATGTTTTAAGTTAGAGATCCAAATTATGTTAGATTTGCATTGAGTATTACTTCATTTGAATTACGTGAGAATTAGACACCAACTTAATACAACCCACTCATCTTGTAGCCCTAGATAAAAGTAGCATCATATCATATCAAGAAAGTGAGTGTCTCACATGTGAAGTTGCGAAAGGATGGTGATCAAAGGATATTTCCACGAGTGGAGGGTGAATGTGAAGGCCAAAGAGCTTGGACTTGTTGTCTACCATTAGGGCCATGGAGCAATTGCAAGTGAGGATCTTAGTGGTAACACCCGAGGCATCCACGCCCTCTCCTAGGCCAAATTGGCGAATGCCAGTCATCTGCAACCGACACTTAACATCAAATCACCAAGAAACCCAAAAATAAAAATAAAAATGAAATAAATAAATAAATTGAATCATACTATTTAAATTTTCCATGTGGTTATTTTTGTTACTCCTAGTACAAAACTGTAGTGAGTTCTAAGCATATGATCAAAATTCACCTGCAATTTCTCCCTTAAAACTTGATGTGACACAAAGTCATAAGGGTATGTTTGGCACTAGATAATATCAAGTGATGAATGGACAATGTTTTAATGCTCAACGATGAGGAATGGATTTATACAATACCACCGAGGATATCTCATAATCATTAGATGTTAGTGGCTTTTATCTCTATATAGTGATCACTCCATTGCCACCATCATGGTTGCAATAGCTTTAGGAAACACATGGACGGTTGTCATAAATCATTAAAGAGCATGATATACATTATGTTTGAGATCAGAATTGATAGTTCAATATAATTTTAGAATCTTATTTTGTAGGAGGTCATGAACTCAAAAGAGAGTATTTGTGATTTGTTTATTTGTTTGTCTCTTGATATGTGAATACATATATATATATATATATATATATATATATATATATATATATATATATATATATATATATATATATATCACAATTTTCAAAATAATATTGATAATTTTATGGGGTTTTTAAGATTGTGATGACACCATTGTTGGTTTAAAACAAAAGTAATAAGAATATTGATAGGTTAACGAAGTTTCAAATTCTTATTTAGCAAAAGTATTATTGTACCCAAAAGAGGCCATTTTTTATTCATTGTCGGCAAGCTTGTTTGTCTCTCCACATACCGGTATAGGATGGCTAGTGAGAATATACACAAACACCATTTTCGAATATGTTGATAGTTTTATGAGTTGTGATATGACACCATTGTTGGTTTGAAATAAAGGTAATAAAGTCGGCATCAAAGTGTGAAAGAATGTTAGACAAGCTCACTTTCAATAATAATAGGAGTTGGGTTATTGTAAGGGCCAAATTTATTCCAAACTTGGACAAGGTGGGATCTTTTGCTCAGGCCTATTTTCAAGGCCTCCCTCTTTGGATTTTAAGCGAAATCAGCCCAATTGGGAACAATTTTTTGGGCATGGATTTACGAGAGCTTGTGGGTGTGGCTTGTCTAATATGTGAGTGTAATTGGGCTGAGGTAGGGATGGTCTTATAGACTACCATTTTTGTCATCTAAGAAGGTTTGGGTAAGCCATGCAAGTTTGATATATATTATTAGTCCACTAGATTTTAGTTAAAATAATGATTTCAAGATCTTGATTTCCTTCTTTGTTAAGGTCAATGTGTAACACATATGGGTGTTACTTGTTAGGATGTTAGTCCAAGTCAATTTAATTTCGGTACATTAATAGGTCGGTCGGACCCTCTTGGCTTGGGTATGGGCTAGGCTTCCATTGACCTTAACTTAGCCTAAGCAAATCTTCAGGCCTAGACCAAATTCTCTCCCTAATTTATTATCTAACATTATTCATTGTACAATATCTAAAGCTTTTAGCTCAAATTAATTGGTCTAAGTCTATAAACACCACCTCTTTTTTAACCACGGTATTGTCGATCCATTATATCACCTTGTGGCACACTCATCACTATATATATATATGAATTGTTAAAAATCAATAGCACTTAAAATTGGCATGGGAAATGATAATTAAAATAAAATGAAAATAGAGGTAAATCACAATACTGCCTAGAAAAAGATCAATTAAAATGTCCGCCATAATCATCAAAGTTAGGTTTAATTATTTTTATTCTCATTCCTCGTTCTAATTAATGTTTCAAATGTAACCTAAAAGTAATATACACCATGAGAAAAAAAAAAAAAGGAAGGAAGAAGATGAGATATGTACCTTGATGGACATCATGGGCGGAGGTGGCTTAGTAGCAATGCAAAAAACAAGCAATGCAGCTCCCAAGCTCACCATCAACCTCCAACTTATCTGCAAGCAAATCCACAAACATGAAGATGAAGTCCTAAAAGAGAAGTATCTCCACCACCCACCACCACCACTTTTTGAAGAAAACGATGATCTTCCATAATAATACTCCTCTTCCTCATCATCCCCACCACCACCCTCCTCCCCGCCCCCATCAACCTCCATGCCTACACTCATCCTCCTCCTATTCTCCCCATTCTCCCCATTCTCCGTCCCCGTTCCCTGGCTCTGGGCATCATACAGTACTATCTTCTTCTCATGCAAAAACGAGTTATTCGATCCCCGTGATGACGACGAGTATCGCGAGAGGTAGCTGAATCTATTGACTTCTTGGCTGGTGTTTGTGGGGTTGTTCATGAAGGTTTCTGATCGAAGAGGGGAGTGGCATGTTGAGAGGTTGTTTTGGCAGTCAGCACTGTTGGCTCTGGAGAGGGTGGATGGGCTTTGTACATAGTATGCGCAAGGATAAGCGTGGAAGAGAGCTTGGTCTTCTCCTTCCATGGGGTCTGTGTAGAGACAGTGATGGGGAGTGGATTTTCTCTCTACATGGGAAAGGGGCTTTGGAGGGGGGTTTTAAACTAGGAAAAAGAGACGTTTGCTTTTTTGGAATTAGAGTGTTGAGACTTGGGAGGTTGGCTTGGCTGCCATTGCTTGGTTTATGAGCCATGTATCATGGAGGTGTGTCCCCCACTTTTTGGGGCACTGTGCCATTGGGCCTTATTCAAATGAAAATTACCATTCTATTGCCAAAAATGGCATGTTATTAATTCTGCCTCGTATCGAGGTTTTAAGAATTAATTAGTTAAAATAAATGAAATAATTTTTAAATTTGTTAACGTAATGTTTTTCCATATTTTTTATTTTCATTTGAAAAGAATTTTTTATATAAATATATTTTATTATTTAAGGTGTACGTAGATGATCTAAACCATTAAATAAAAATATAAAAACTAAGAGTTATAAAAGAAAAATAATACCTAAATACAAAGAAATAAAATTTAATACAAAATACCCAAGAAGAAAATACATTTTCCATCTCATTATTGAGATTTCTTCATCAATTTCTTATGAAAATCTTAACACAATACCCTAAAAGATACTATTAGATACTTAGGGCGGCTTTAGTTTAAAAATAATTAACAATGTTCCAAAAAATTACATATTAAATTAAGCCAACCAATGAAAATATTTAGGTTTTTTTGGGGGGGTTTTATAATTAAATAATGTACAATTCTCCCCTTCTAAGAACATAAAAAGAAAGGCTTCAAAGACCAAAGTCAACAGCCAAAACCAAGCCAGTCCAAGCTTCAAAAATCTCATCCTTGGATTGCGGAAGAGCCTATATATTCTCTCTAAGTCCTTAGCATCACTTTACACCGAATTGTCCCTATTTTTTTGGATCCTATGAATGATAACAAAGTAAGCACGCTTTACCCATACCTTTTCCCCCTTTTATCTGTCTTTTATTCTTTTGATTTGAATATGGAGCAAATCTTAGCCAATATATGAGAGAGAAATGTGTTTTTAATTACAAAAAGTAGTACTATACTTAGTGCATACCCATGCTTGTCTTAACCACATCTCACATCGGGATTCATTAACCCTAACCCATTTTTTTTTTACTTTTTTTTTTGTTTTAATATTTAACACAATTTATATATGATTATTAATGGGTTTAAATCTTTTTTGTTGATTTTATAATAAAACATTAATATCATTATTCCTAATTAGAAAAAATGATTTTCGATTGTCTGAAATAAGGAGAATGACCAATTTTTTTTACAAAAATATATTTCATCGAGTTTTTTTTATGCCCATTACTTTCAAAAAATAAGGCACACACACAAAAGATATTTTTGTCCAATATTGCTTTTATAAAATGAAGATTATTTTAGCCTCTTAATCTAAGTATTTCTGTTTTAAAAGATAAATTATGGTTAGAAAATATGTTGCTTTAACATAATATTAAAGGTCTTGATTTTAAGAATTAAATTGAGGAAATAAAAAAAAAAATTGCTTGCTTTTGAAGGGATGATGGATTGATGTAGAAAAATGGGCAAATATGTGGGCATCATGATTGAAGGTAATAGTGAGAACATTGAGAAATATCTAATGGAAGTAGCTTTTGCTTTTATACCAAGGCATTATGAATAGCACTTATGTTCCTTCTCATCATCATCATATACAATTCCTTTTCTTTTTTCTTTTTTATTTGAGGGCATCTTGGATCTTACATTTCTATACTAGTATGCATTGCCCTTTCACATGAAGTAACTTCTACTATTCAACGGATGTTTTCCTAGGTTTACTAGAGTACATATATATATATATATAATATATACACATGAGTACTTATCAATCACTCAATTCTATGTCAAATGATTCTTGCAATAATATTTGAATAAACTTAGATATATCATTGGAGATATTAATTAGGTCTTTTTGTAGTATTTTTTTTTAAAAAATAAATAAATTATGAGATGTTATATCATATATGTTGATTTTATATGGTAGATTGTCATCATTTTTTTTTCTCCAAATTTTAAATAATAAACAATTATAAATACAAATTTATAAAAACATATTTCTTTAGTTAATACTTTTAAATTAAATTAATTTCTTGGGCTTCTTGATATGGGTACCTTTGAGGATAAGGGAAGTCAAAATGAGTTCATAGTGGCCATAGAGAAATTATGACAATGAGCTTAGATTTTAGCTTATAGTTTTTGGTTGATATTCATGAAAGTTAATTCTTTGTAACAAAAGTGATTTTTTAAATTTTATCCTAATGTTGATCACAACTATACATAGTAAGATAATTAATAATTAAATATTTTAGGAAAGGAAATAAAAGAAAAAGGAATTAAAATGTGAAAGAAAGAGAATAAAAAAAATTATAATAATTTTTTATATTAAAATGCTTATAACACTAATAGAAAAGGAACAAGAAAGAAATTGATTTCTTTGAAGAATTTATCAATAGTTAAGAAAACAAAATGAAATATATAGTTTTACATAACACTTTTATATAAATAAATAAATAATGGATTTATAATTATTTAAATTAAAAGACATTAAAAACAAATTGATGTCAAAAAAAAAACAAAAAACATTTCTTAAATTTATTGCAATTGTTCTTTAATAATGTCATTCAATTAAATAGATTTTGAGTATGAAAATTTCTTCTACTTAACTTTAATTATCGTATCTTTTTTTTTTTTATCAGTCAAGGATTGTAAATTAAAGAGTATATTAAATGATTGAGCATCATAGTAAAAGTTATTTCTTGAATTTATTATAATTTTTTGGATAAAAAAAAATCTTTTTGACATTTAATTAATTTATTCTCTTTTTAATCACATGACAAATAATATGAATCAAGTGATCAAATAGACCAATTAATGATGTATTTTATTATACACAATTGAAACACCAAAACATCATCACAAGCTTTTGTCCCACAACATGATTTAGAATTAATAATAAATTAATTTTTTTTAGAAGAAAGATGATATTTTCTAGAAAGCATCTACTCACCTTATCCCTTATGTCATTATTTACATTGATTAATTCCAACAATATCATGAGAAATTTGAGCATGCCACTACTTATGAACGTCATCAAGACCATAATAAATAAACTAATATATAAGATAAAGATAATCAATTGAGTTCTCTACCAGAATTCACACTATCAAAAGTCACTATGGATCTTCATACACAAAATTCCTTATTTATATAGAAAATCTCCACAAACTTTATCCTAACAATTATTATTATTAAAGAGGACAAAATTTCCATCAAACATCTTTACTATCATCAATTAGTAAAAAACTCTTATTTTGAATCAAATTTCTGAGTTAAATTGTTGTTATTAATAAATGACTCATCCATTTTATATTTTAATCAATTTTCTTACACTCATCGCTTAAAACAAGACTAAGGTGGTGTTTGTTTTTTGGCTGAATAGAAAAAGTCAAATATTTTGGTTTTTTCTATTCAACTAAAAGTAACATATTGACATCATCTAACATAAATAAAATGAACTTATTATCAATAAGTTCAGTTTAATTATATTAAATGATGACAAAAAGTTACTTTTAACTTAATAGAAAAAGCCAAAATATTTGGTTTTTTTCTATATTCAATCAAAAAACAAACACCACCTAAGAGAGTAAGAGTTTTCATTATGTTTTTATACTAATTTTTTTTTTCTAATTTTTCTAAATTTGGATCATCTCACAAGTACTCAGAGGGTGTGAGCATTCCCTATTCTAATCCTCATGTTATAGTAATCACTACAAGATAATAGGTTTATAGGTACAGCCTTTGGTAGCAATATTTAAAGACTAAAAAAAAAAAAGGTATGACCATAAGATATGAGAGCAGATATAAAAGACTACGACAAAGCGTAATTATAGGTGATACAGATCAATCCTATAATTGCGATCACGGGATAAAAATCATAAAACGCAACTATTTATTCTAGAGGCTATAGTCGTAGCTACATTTATAAAAAACAATATTTATAACTTTATTGACAACGGTGGCTAAAGATTTATATCATCCCTTTGGACTTGTCTAACCACCCCCAGCTAAATTAAAAGACCTTTTAGTAGTTTTAGAATTGACCACCCTTTTAGTTTTAGAATAAATGTGACCATGGGTATAGCCTCAAGTTGTGATTTTTTCTGGTGGCCGCAACTATAGGATTTATCTATGCCACTATAGTCAAGCTTTGTTGTGGCATCTTATATTTGCTCTTATGTCTTATAGCCATGTCTTTTTGAGTCTTTGGCCAGCTATAAACCTATTATCTTGTAATGATGAAATTAACCCTATAAATATTGATTTATGACAATAGATCAATGCATATCCATTCTAAAACCCTAGCATTCTTCTCTTGTAAAATATTAATTTTAATTTAATAGAATCAATTCTTGTAAGGTTAAAAGTATTTTTCTTGATGTTTGAAAGTGTTTTTCTTATAAAATTAGACGTTCAATAAAATTTTAAAAATTCAAAGAATTAGTTTAAATAATTTTTTCAATATTACTTGGTAGAGCTTCTTCCAAAAAATAGAAAAAGAAAAAAGGAAGTTGTGTATTTAATTACCAAAAACAATTTTAACATACTTTCCATTTCTATCAAAAGACTAACAGACCTTTAAAAAAAAAAAAGTTACCAATAAATTGTTGTAAATTCAAAACACATTTATGACAATCACTTTCAAATCAACACCATAAAATGTCTTTACTAATGCTATGTAATGTGCTTGTGCAAGTTATCAACAAGCTCAAAAAGAACCTTATCTAGCCCAATTTCCTATCATGCATGCATCTTCAACATCAGGCTGAGTATGACTCCAAACCCTAAAATTTTCATTTTTTTAAAAAACCTCTCAATTTCATATTTAAATTTTCTTCCTTGACTTTCTAACCTAATACCTAATTTTGAGAATTTAATTTACAAATTTTCAAGCACCTTTTTAATTCACAAAATCAGGATTAAACTCATGGATATATCAACTAAAAAAGACAGTACATCAATAAGATTTTTCTTTGATTTTGTTTATGAAAAATGGATTGGGATGGGAGAAATTCAACTTTATATATTCAAGCACCTATACAAACCTTATTATACTTCTACTTGTTGGGATCATTTTTAACTTTTAAGAGTAGAAGTAGAAATTGAAACAATTAATTTCATTATGCTATTTTTTATGTTTAAAAATCATATTTTAAAAATTCTTTTATTGGAAAATGAAGGTAATTTTAAAATGAAAAATTTAAGTGTTGTTTGGATGTATTTTATGTTTTTATTTTTTTTTTTAAAAAATAACAATAATTTTTTTTATAAAATATAGGAACATTTATATATTTTATTTAAAAAATAATAGTTTTTAAAAATCATTTTTACAAAAATGAAATATTAGAAATGTGTGGATCCTGCATTTTGCTCGATGCATTCCCACTCGATGGCGCAACTTTTTTTTTATTATTTGTGAAAATTTTGATTTTTTTAAAAAAAGATTTGGGGTCACTACTTATTTTTGTTTTATTTTTAAAGAGAAAACAAAATGGCGATTCTATTGGAGATCACTAGAGAGTCAAGCTTGAACATAAGTTGAGGCAAATGTTGCGTTTGATTAGTCAATCAGTGGGTACCTACCTCTCTTTGTGCGTGTGTTTGCTTAACTATTGATTGCACATTGAGAGCTTTTGGTATCATTATCTTTGACGCATGATTGGTTATTGTATTCGTTTGAGACATTGGCATGTTGATTATATTGATTGATCCTTTCGACTATCCTCACATATTGACTCTCCTTGTTGTATGATTACTCTGCTCACCTTGACATGTACATTCTTCTTGCTGCTTATCTCATTCATCTTGACATGTTTGATTCTCTTGGTTGTATATTATTATGATTATCACGGAGCATGCTATCCTTGCTAGATATTCATCTCGATTATCATATTTCTTGCTTAGCTTGTGTGTAGATTTGGATGATATACATGTGCTTTGCATGATTGTTTGTTGCATAACTTCTCTCTTTCCGTGTGATTGCATGAGTTGCTTGTCTATGTGGGACACACACCTATCCCCTTATCTCCAAGTCTCTAGTCTCGATCAACATTGTTTTCCTTGATCTCGTATTTGATATGAGATTTGTTGTTTTGTTTGCTCTTCGACCAAGCTAGTTATTAGGAGTAGGGTCTAGCGATGGGTTGTATCTATGTTTGGGAGCATTCTGGAGGAGGTCGACACATTGATGTTGATTGGAATCTGATCTTTGAAGACTTGTATAGCCCAAAGATAAATTTCAGGATATTTGTGTGACCAATGTGTTTATTTTTCTGCTTTAGTTTGATAGGATTTTCGAATGCACCCACACCACTCACTATGCACTTTAGTTTATTACTGAGTACTGAGAGTTGCGAGAGCTTTCACCATCGGAAAGCTCTTGAGATGCCGAGGTAGTGCATGTGTGGAAGTGATGACCACTTTGCATGGAAGTACCCCGTCTCTTAGGAGGCGTGTAGAGGGTTGCGTAGCACCATATGGTACGATCCCTTCTGCTAAGGATCCTTTAAAGTCCACCCATTTTCTTTTAAAGCTACCTTCACTTTGTAGGTTGAGCCTTAGATCCTTCGACTAGGACTTTTTTCCTACACGTAGGTGCATCTGAGGACCTTTAGAGCCTCTTTAGTTACAATTCGGATCCAATACTCCCTCTTTTGGTCTCCAATTGAGAGTGTTTAAAGATCAATACAAGTTTGAGTATCAGTTGGACCACCTTTTTTCATGTAGTGTTGACTCTTTCTAGTTTCTCGATGAGTTTAGCATGTTTTCTCCCAAGGGCTTTTGTCTTCCTTTCTTGGCTTGGCACGTCCTTTCAGTTGGTTGTCCTTTGCTTGATGCTTTGGGATATATTTGTTGATCATGATCATCTTTTAGGGTGAAATGCACGTTTTCACATTTACAATTTTTTTTTAGAGATTCGCTTTGATCACCTTATCATTTTTTCTCTTCATGGAGCTCGAGTTGAAGATTGAGTTAAAGATATGTGTTTATAGATGGAGTATTGATCTCGTGATAGTGTGTTTCTCACACCTCTTTCATCTTGGATTATTGATACAAATTCTCTAGTCATATTTGTAGCTATCTCACAGTGGACACCTTTATGACTCTAGAGTTCTCATTATACATCCAGATTTCGGATTGCCACCTCAAGACCATGTGTTTGCATGTTATATGGTTATCTTTTAGGGTTCTATCTTGTGTCCTTCATCCAATTTGTTTGCATTGTTGGGAGTCAGTTTAGGAGTTGGTTGAGTTTGAAGTCACATTCTTGGAAAAGAGTTGGAGGTCGATTGATCAGAGTAGATTCACATCAGAGTTCAGACAGTTCAATTGAGATGTTAGACGAGCTAGCTTCTGCACTTGCTTCTATTCAGGAGTTCATAGTAAGAGTCAGTAGACGTTTGGATCAGATAGAGAGTTCTTGCCAGGATCATCATCCAGTTGGCATGGTCACCAATGAGCAATGCTTTCAGAACCGAATTGGTCATTGAACCAGAAAAGTTACCGGTTCACGGTTCGCCGGTCGGACCGACAGTCGAACCGTTATCGAACCGGTGACGTCATAAATATATATTTTATTATTTTATATATTATAAAAAATTAATAAATTAATAAATTCTATGTAAATTTTGACAGCATCTACTTTGTTTGTTGAGTTTTGTCACAAAAATTTTTACTTGTAGAAGTCATCAATTATCATATATGATATCTATAACACAATGTAAGATGCTATACATTCATAAAGTCAATAAACTCAATATTTATCAAATAATCAAACCATTACTATCCTATAATAACCAAATTATCAAAGAATTGTTAACTTAACACATTGTCCATAATAGATAATAAAAATGTCAACCATAGGTCCACAACACTTAAATAATTACTCAAAATAAAAATATAACATGTCAATGTTTGAATATTCATGAATTTTTTTGCATACTAATAAATATAAAATTCATGTCTTCATTCATTTTGGAAATTGGAATATGGAGATTGAATATGAGCATCTGGAAAACCAAAGTTCTCCACATCAAGCCCTTCTATAGCCACATCACCACCATCCTCATTATCTACAAAAATATTGAATATATATCAACAAGAAATCATTTTTGAAGAAAAAAAATATAATTATTGAACTTTTATAAGTTTAAATATTTTACTAACCAATGTGAGAACTTGAACCTTCCACTTCATTTATTGGAATTGACTCTTCTTCATATAGAAGATTTTCCAATTCTTCAATATCTAACTCTGTTGGTTGATCGTCATCAACTACCCAGAAATCAGTCTCATCAATGCATGCATAGTCAATGGGATCATAGATTCTTTTCTTTTTATAGAACCTAAAAAAAAGCATATAATTATTCATAATTGTGAATAGAAGAATTTAAATTCAAAACAACTAATAAATCATTTATATCGATTTTTTAGGCGCAAATTGTAATGAACGTATACAAGATCATTAAGCCTTTGATGTTCCAATCTATTCCTTCTTTTGGTATGTATACGTTCAAAGACACTCCAATTCCTCTCACATCCAGAAGACAATGCAGTTTGGCTCAATATTAGAATGACTGACTTTTGCAAATGTGGTGCACTGTATCCATGTAGCCTCCACCATTCATCTAGTTACCATTTCACATTAAAAATAAGAAAAAAAAATAAAACACATTAGCAAGTTTAAAATATTAAATAGTAAGTAGGTAACTAATAAAAATAAATAAACATACTAATAAATGAAGATAATATTTTACCAAGTTGAAGTACTTCATGTGAAGAATAAGCAAGGCCTCTTCCAAAACTTCCTAATCGATCACGAAATAACTTCATTTCATTCATTGTTTCAAGCTTGCCTTTCAGAACTTTCTGATCAATAACATCCATGACACCTCCAATAACATTTGGCTTATTACAAAAGTTTTCTTGATCATATTGGAAACATGGATTCAACCAATAAGCTGCTGAATGAATGCTTTTCTTTAGTTGTTGATCCCAACGTTGCTTTATGATCTCTATATAAGGCTTGTATAGTCTTTCGTTGTAGTTAAACAATTTCTTGATGCCCAAACGAACCCTATACATGCCTTCATACACATATCCCATCGAAGGCCTCTCATCACAATCAACAATACGCAATAAGCGCATTAGTGGAGACATAAGATTCACAACAATCAAACAATAATTCCAAAATTATTATCCAAGATGATGGAAACCACAACTTTGCTTTTATAATCCTTTGAATATCTAGAGTCCACAAAAAACTTACTAGTCGCCAAAGCTTGCAAGTCATGTTTATGATCATGAAGACTCTTGAGTGTAATGAATGTAGTAGCAAAGCGAGTTGCACTAGGTCGCAAAATCTCTGTACATTCTTGTTTTTTTCTCAACCAACTTAACAAAGCAACATGATTATAAACAAAAATTGTCACCTTTGATGCACGTCTTACAAGTTCAGCAACATGGTCCATCTTACCAATATCCTTAAAGATCAAATTAAGACAATGAGTTGCACAAGGTGACCAACTAATGTGTTTATGCTTCTGAGAAATCAATCTCCTTACGACCACATAATTTGTTGCATTATCAGTCACTATATGAACTACATTGAGTAGACCAACCCATTCAATCACCCCATCAAATAACTGAAACAAATTAGTTGCATCCTTGACAATGTCCGAAGCATCAACAGATTTCACAAACGATATGCCTTTAGGACAATACACAAGGAAGTTGATGAGTGTTCTTTGTCTATTATCTGTCCAACCATCACCCATTATTGTACACCCAACTTTTTCCCAAATTGCATGATAAGAGTCCACAAGTAACTGAACTTCCTTCTTGACATCCTTTAAAAGATTAACTCGTAGCTGATGGTAATTTGGACCCTTATATCCAAGACCAATTGCAGATATAACATCCAACATTGGCTTGAAGTAGAAGGAATTCACTACATTAATAGGAATGTCTGCATCATAAAAGAATCTCCTAACCGCCATATCCGCTCTCCAAATAGCTTCTTTCTCAGTTAGTACACTCCTCATGGAAGGTTGAGCTCCTTGAGTATTTCTTGGTGCAAAATATTTATCCACTGTTGATTTTTTCCTTTTTCCACTATTAGCTGCCATAGGACTTTGCATTTCTTGAACCTCTTCTTCACCTTCTGTCATATCCCCTTCAAATTATGACACATTAGGACCATAAGGATTTCTACATTCATATGCTTCTTAGGTTGCTTTCTTAGAATTCACAAACTCTTGCAAAGAATTTTCCATTCGAAATCTTACATCAGGAGGAATTGATTTACATGGACCAATATCTCCTTTCACTCTAGCAAGATGTTGTTTCATTATATGAATACCCCCACCTTTTGTAATCTTTTTACAATACAAACTAATAAGAGCTTTCCTTCCATTTGCATATCTTTCTTCAGAAACATGCTCCCATGCAGGATCAGTCTTACTTCTAATTGATTGAGAATTGGTAGTTGAATCTTGACCAGAGGATGGAGTCAAGTTTGATGCTATTTTTTATTTCTCTATCAAATTAGAAACAAAAATATCACATTAACGTAGATAATGGAAGTCATCAACAATTTAATGATTTATAATCAAGTCATCAACAATTTATAACAATCACATATCAATAGGTAAATTTATCTAAAGGAATACTGGTCATTATAACAAGCATGTTTTGATCCAATTATAAATTTATCTAAATTCTAAAGTAATTTTGTAGAGATATATTGATGGGGTACAAGGAGCAAACCATGAGATTAGGACTTACATTGTTGGAGTTAATATCTGAGGCTGTTAGGCTCAATTCAAACCACCTAAAAGACATGGATTGTGCTGAAGGGCTTCCCATATTGTGTCACTATTATCTAGCATGTCCACAACCATAGCTAACCATGGGCACCACAAAGCATTTTGACAATACAGGGAAACGGAAACCACAGTGAGAGACTATGTTCTTTATTGCTACTCAAAAGGGCTTGATGGGACTTCTGCTCTACCATATTTGAAGCTCAAAATTGGTCTAGCTTCAAAGTATAATTATTAATTAGTGATTACAAATCACAAGTTGGAAAATGACTACAAGCACCTGGCTCTGTTACTCATCATATTCCAACTTACACAATGTCAACAAGACAAACTGTAAGGAAACTCTAATAAACATTATAAACATTTTCATTGAATCCACCATAGTCGTGACATGGAAGGGAAGAGAAGAATCACAAGTTACAAGCATTTTACAAGCCCAATCCACACAATTCCAAATACCATAAGCTGTATTGGTAAAAGGCGCACCTCACTGGGCAAACCCCATCACGGCCAAACAACGCACCTCACTAGGCAGTGGGCAAACCCTGTTACCCCACAATTGACACAGCTCACTGGGCAAACTCTAACGCCGGGGCGAGCTACCAGTTAGGAGAGGGGGTGAGCTTTCCAACGCTGGCGATACTTGTTTGGGTGTCATGGGCCGCTGGCGGGACCTGTGTGGGTGTCGTAGGCCGTCAACGAGATCTGTCTTGGTGTCGCGACTGGGACACGTCGACGACGGGCGGAGGAGATGGAGGGAGCTTCCCAACGTTGGCGATACCCGTGTGGGTGTCGTGGGCCGTCGAAGGGACCTGTATGGGTATCGCAAGCCATCGACAGGATCTGTCTTGGTGTCGCGGCTGGGACGCATCGACGGCGGGCGAAGAAGGAAGGATTGGAGACTTGGAGTTTGGAGGTTGCAGCCTGCAGCTTTTGAGATTTTAATTTTGTTATATAGGACTCCAAAATGGCATCGTTTTGATGTTGTTTTTTTTTTATAAAAAAAAATTAAAATCATTTGAACCGGTCGGTTCATCCGATTCACCGGTTGGACCGTCGGTTCAAGCGGTCCAACCCCGGTTTGATCCCCATCAGGTCCAAATGACCAGGCCAGACCGGAACGGTGACCGACCAGTCCAGTCTGGTTTTTAAAACATTGTTGATGAGACAGTTTCCCATGCATCTCAGACAGCGCAGGTTCTTCCACTTGGGACTTCACATGGCGTTCCATTTCATCTATCAGAACATTGTGAGACTGTTCCACCACTTGCTGCCATAGTGTCACCTTCCATTGTTACTACTACTGATGATACTAGATTGGTCGAGCAAGAGGCCAGGGTTGAGAAGCTTGAGTCCAGGATGAGACATATCAGATTACAAGATAGAGACTTGACTTGGAATGATAAGGATGGCATACCGGTGGCTAGCTTGCCCGCCAAGTTTTGCATGCCAAACATTGAGCATTATAGTGGGATTGGTTGTCCGAAGATCCACTTGAGACTATACAGCACAATCATGAGAGCGCATCGGATAGATGATGCACAGTTGGTGGCTTTTTTCCCTATGTCACTTAGTGGGGCAACTTAGAGATGGTTTACCTCAGTTGAGCCTTCGAGACTTCGCACCTGGGAAGATGTGGCTCATGAGTTTCTAACTCGGTTTGCTTTCAGTGTCGTCATTGATGTATCTAGACGAGAATTGGAGGCCACCAAACAAAGGTCAGACGAGTCTATTGCTTCCTTTGTTAGTCATTGGAGGGCAAAAGTGGCTAGTATGATAGACCGTCCTAAGGAGCGGGATCGAATTGATATGGTTCTTCAAAACCTACAGCCGAGGTTTGCTAGATGCCTTGTGGGCATTCCATTTCAGGATCTTAAGAGTCTAGTTCATGCAGCTTTCAGTGTTGAGGAGGTCATTGCTCGAGGATTATGGACAAATGTTGCTCATTCCCCTAACAGTAAGGGGAAAAAGTCGGTTAGATCATCTAATAGATCTGGAGAGGTTGACATTATTAGCTATTAGCATCAAAGGCCCGCACATCACTCACCTTATAGACCTCCTATAGTCAGAGTTCATTTCTCTCATCTACAACATCAGTATAAGCCAATTCGTGTTCAACAGTCTTACATTGCTCAGACTAGCATGTAGCCACGACCACCACATCCGAGAACCACTACTCCCCCGCTGCCTAAACTATATGCACAGAGGTCCGCGAGATAGTTTACTCCATTGGGCACAACTTTGACTAGAGCTTTCGAAAAGCTCAGAGACGCTAGTTTGAAAAAAAAAATTCTCAAATGATTTTCAAAACTTCAATTTCTTTCAAATTTAATTTTCAAAACTTTTGTTATCAAATAATTTTCCAAATTTCCAATTTTTTTAAAAAATATATTTTCAAATAATTCTTCAAAATTCCGATTTTCAAAAATTCCACTTTCAAATTTAATTTTCAAAATTTCAATTTTCAAAACTCTCATTCTCAAATAATTTTTCAAAATTCCAATTTTCAAATTTGATCTTCAAAACTTCAATTTTCAAATCATTTTCAAAACTCCACATTTTCAAATAATTTTAATTCCATCCTAGGCCCCACTTCCGCATGGCCATGCATGGCCACCCTTAGCATGCAATCCCAAAGGTCACATGTTCTCATCTTTTTAATCCCTCACACTTATCTTCAAAACTTGATTTTCAAAAATCTGTCTTTCAAATCTTTTTAAATATTTTAAATTCATTTTTTAATTTGTTTATTCATCTAATTTAATAAATCATTTATTTATCTTTTATCTAATTATTTATTTATTCATTTTATTGTTTTACTTTATTTTATTCATTTTATTGTTTTACTTTATTTTATTTATTTATTTTTTATTATTTTTTTTTTTCTTCTTCATTAAAATCCTAAGTCACCAAAATCTAATTTTTAATAAACTTGCTGCCATATTTTATTCAGGCATGCATTTTGTGATTTTCTATCGTTTTAAATAATTTTCACGGTATTCACTATTTTTTATAAGCATGAATATGATTTTCATAATTCCAAAACATTAGAATTTGTGGGATTAATTTATGCAAAATCAATTGGGCTTTGGTGGGAGTCCAACATCCATGATATTCTTTTTAAAAATAATCTGAGTGAAATGCATAATTGTCATTGATGATTTCTTGCTTTGTTTTGTGATACATACGATATATTTGTGTTTATTATTGTGCAATAATATCATTTCATGATAGCGCACTATTACTTGCTGTTAAGGTACAATCTCAATCCCACTTTGTTTATTCTTATGCGTAATTCGTTTTATTATTTGATCATTTCACTGGTATCCATTGATTTCCTTATCAATTATCACATTTGCTTCACCTTATTTAGTAGAGACCTTATTATAGGGCTTAAAGGGGTGCTACAACTCACCACCATACCTTCCTAATAGGTAACCTGACCCCTGGACCCGACTTTAGTTTTTCACAGATCTGTTTTTCCTTCAGAAGTCACACTTAGAGTTTTTCTTTCTTATTTTATTTTTCCCTTTAAAAATAAAACAAAAATAAGTTATGACTCCAAGTCTTTTTAAAAAAATCAAAATTTTCACAAATGAATAAAAAGAGAGAGTTGTGTCATTGAGTGAAAACGCATTAAGCAAAATGTGGGGTCAACAAAAAGATTAATGCTTCTAATTTTGAGGATTAAAAATAATTTTAAAGAACATAAGTAGAAGAGTCTTTACATTTTATATTTCTACAATTTTGATTCATAAATTGCATTCGAGTTGAAGTAAGACTTTCTTTCCTTTTCTAAATATCAATAAATCATAATGAAAAACATGAGATTCATGTTGGAAAATTCTATCTAAATATCATTAGAAATTATACATGAAATTTAAAATATCTTTAATATTAAGTTCTCCAAACAAGACTTTAATATTCAACCATATGCTTTTCTCTAAGTGGGAAATCACACAATATTATACTATTTAACTCTTCTATACTTTTTTATCCTAATTAATAATCCCATTATTTTTAAAGTGGATATATTTTATTATGAATACCTAATCGCTCGGATTTTGTCGTTTATTGGATCAAAACGAAATTTATAACCTAATTCACTATTCTATAGCAATTTGTACCCGATCAAAAAGTGGTTTTAGTACAAATTACTATAGTATAGTGGTATTTAGGTATCGTCCACAAAGATGGATTATTCTCGGTAATTAAGACTTGAATGAGATGATAAGAAATGATTGTGATCAAGTGAAATTGACTTGAAATTGCATGATAAAGTCTCAAAATAACAATGTATTCAAATTGAAAGGAAAATGAAGTGTAAAAGAGAAGAAAATTAATAAGATGTGAGATTCTCGGAGTTAGGATTTTCCAGAGAGCAATTTCCATGGTGAATAGGTGTTGAGATCTAATTTTCATCAAGTTAGATTGAAAACCTAAATTTTCATCTAAACCGATTTTTGATTTAGCTTTAGGTCTAGATCTAATTTCTCTTCAAATTAGGTAATCTAATACAAGAGATCAATTCAAATCATATATTCAATTCATCTTAAATTATCTTCCGATGATTCACACAATGCAACTATTCAATCTCATCAAATATAGCATTAAGAATTTGATGAATCTACCTAGCTTGCATTGTAGCAATCATCCAAGACAATTTGAAGAGAAAAATCCCAAAATTTCAATTAATCAATCAATTGGATCAAATTACCTTTACAATTCAAGCTCAATTCTCTAATTCACTATAGATCTTGCCTCTAGATCCTTCTTCTTCCGAGAAAAACGAGATTTAGCCACTCATGCTTGGAGATTTGATCTCACAAGACATGTTTGGCTACCGAGAAAATGAAAGAAAATGAAAGAAAGTAGAAAATTATATAAAGAGAAGAAGTCTGAAAAGTTCTACAATTAGGAAAAATCCACCAAAAGTTTTTAAATGAGTCAATCACGTTTCTATTTATAGGTCAAGGTCAAAAGGACACTTGGCATCATTTAAGAAGTCTTCCGGATGCTTCTTCATCAAGGAATCTGGAAAAAAAATGCATTTTCGCACGAGCCTCAGCAATTTCGCATGATGATGCGAAGTGGAAAATCCATCAGCTGCATTATCGTCTTGCTGGAGCGTTTCGCATGACTGTGTGAAAATTTCACATGGTCATGCTAAATCACTTTTCACATTTCCCTTATATGTTGCAGCCAAGCCTATTCTGTTTCATTTCGCATGGTCATGCGAAATTGAAAAACATGTTTTTTCGACTCCTCTTTGCAATTTCTCTCATTTCTTCATTTTTAATCTACCTTTACCACCTTCAATTCAGCTCCAAATCCCAATCCAAATCGATTGCATTGCTTCTTTCATTATGCATTTGGATCATCATCAACTTTATTTGTTTTCTTCAATTTGATTCATCTTTTTTGTCACCAATTTATCAAAATCATACCTTGAAATGACTCCAAAACTTCATAAAACTTGTTAGTAACTCTTGCAAGGGCAAAAACATGTTAATTGAGTGTTTTAGGCATAATTACTACTCAAAAGATGTGAAACTCATGAGAATTATTATCTAAAATGTGCTTTTTTTTAGTAGTAATCAATACCCTTTTAATAAAAAATCACTACAAGAAAATTGACTTTCAGCGATAAAATATTTGTCACTGAAAGTCTAAATTTCATCTACAAAAACATTCCCCAAAGAAAATTCTTTTGTGCCTTGTTTGTCGCCCTAGACCCATCGTTAAAAGTTTCGTGACAAAAATATTATTTCGTCGCCCAAAGTTTTCCTTGATGAAATAAAATTTTGTCCCTGAAGGTGTTTTCCAACGAAATATTTCATCGACAAAAGTAAGAATTTTTGTCACGAAAAAAATAAAATTTGTCCCAAAAGTCGTCAATATTTAATGCCGACAAATTATTTGGTAACAATTAATTTCGTCGATGATAGTATACCGTCTCTATTAGTTGACTTGGCCACGCCCTGGGCCTTCGCCATTCACCCATAGTGCTAGCTCACCCATCAAACATGTGACCAGACTTTGATACCACTTGTTAATCGAGGTGCTCTGTACTTCCTAGTGGCTCATCCATCCTAAGATTTTCTGAAAATCAATTGGTGATCAGAACAGGGACCTTATATTATTTAAGTTCACTCTCCATAGTCCATTAGGGTGGTTGTTGGCCCCCCCCCATAAGGCCAACACTATTATTTATTAAATAAGGTATGCAAGTCGACATGAATTTGACTTGAACTCAATTATACTCAACCCAAAATCATGAAAGAGTGTTAGATTCAAGTCATATCAAATTTTGTCACCTCTAAATAAACCTAATGTTGAATGAGAACAAATTAGCGAACTATAGTTTATTAATAGCTAGAATAAATTTGAAATATAAAATAAAGGTACAATTGAAAGGCAATGTTAGGAGAATGTCAAAGTGTAATACTCATATTGACATTAATAAAATAATGATCAAAATGAAATTAGGATTCTACATCATTTTTTTTTCTTTCTCTTTCTCATCTATTCCAAACAAAAATATCAAACATAATGAAACACTATAAATATAAATCATATAATAATTTATGCTATATTTCAATTATTTTTATAACTACATTTGTTTTAAATATTTGATTAAAAATGCATACAAATATAAAAACTCATTTACAAGTTAGTAGTCATAGAAGTTACTATTTTGCGGTATAATTTAAGATTTAGTTCTTAATAACTAATCAATTTTGATAAATTAGTAATTAATAATTAAAAATATTAAATATATAATTGATCAATAAAAAATAAAATAACCAATTATTAATAAAGATGTGGTTGAAAACTTTTAAAACAACTTTATATTTATATAGAATTTCACATGTGCTATATATATTAGACATTTTTTATTTTGTAAATATGAATATAGAGCTAGGCATATAGTACTGGCAATATATTATATCATATAATATTTAACTTATACTTATTTATTTATTAATAATATATGATATCTTCGTACACATAAATAATATTTGGAATTTTATGTAGATAGAATGCTTTTATAGACACTAGACAATTTATTTGAGAAATTTAATTCTGACCAATTATTTAAAAACCAAGTAATAATTAAAAAAATCTATTAATTTAAACTAGGTAACTAAATGTTAGTATAAATTTACTTCTTGAGTGGATAAGGTATGATTTTGAATGAGAACAAATTAAAGGACTATAACTT
Organism: Vitis vinifera; assembly: GCF_030704535.1. Classification (NCBI taxonomy): domain Eukaryota; kingdom Viridiplantae; phylum Streptophyta; class Magnoliopsida; order Vitales; family Vitaceae; genus Vitis; species Vitis vinifera. The sequence continues at coordinate 28,260,815 of NC_081817.1, forward strand.
ATTTATAGCTAACATAAATTTAATACTACATTGGACTTGTATGGATAACTTTTACCCAATATAATAAAAATCATTTAGTAGTATTTATGTATGTGTAGCACCATATAATAATATTGAAATTTAAATAAATTTATATCATAGGATGTAATCTTACATATCTTAGATTATCTATTGTTATTATTTATATATATAAAAATATAAATAACATATTACACTATAAATATTAATTGCTTAAATAATTTACATTTTTTTTTATTTCATGACAATACTATTATTACATAATAGAACATTTAAATTTAAATAAACCTACATTCTAGTATTTAATTTTATGGATCCTTAATTTTTATTATTATTTATATAAATAAAATATTATAGTATAAATATTAAGTGTCAACAAATATATATTATATTATTTTATAGTATAAATCATCTACTTATTTATTAATATTCTTTATTAATATCACAATTTAATAACATTATTCGGTGACAAAATTACTCAATTTGTCAGAAAATAATATAATTACCGACAAAACTATTTTGAAAGCAAAAATAGATAAAAAGTTGTAACTTTTAGTGAGGAAATTATTTTCATCACCAAAAATTATAATTAGTGATAAATATTTTCGTAGGGAAATAGTTTATTTTCGTCACAAAAGTGTTTGCGCCAAATTTTCTTACCACATCTTTCAACGACAAAAATTTCAAATTCGTTAGGAAAAGTTTGTAGAAAATTGGCATTATTGACAACATCTAAAATTTCATCCGTAAAACTTACTTTTAACAACAAAAGTAGAATTTGCCCCTAAATTTTTGTCACGAAAAGTACATTGTCTTGTAGTGGATGAAAATATCGATATACCAAGGACTCGATTTTATGAATATATTGGGATATATCATAAAATATCAGTGAATATTTTGACATAAAATATCAATGGAAAAAAATTGATCAAAACTTTTAATAATATTGAAAAAACTCTAAAACATGATTAAAAAAAAGTAATATTATACGTGTTAAAGTCATTTTCATGGCAAAACTTAAAAACACAAAAATATGGAGAAATATCAACATAAATTTTGAGAAAAAAATATCGCAATTAATCAAAAGTCATAAAATGATAGTAAATATAGATATAAAAGAAGCAATAATACATACAATAAAATTATTTTATTTATGAAATTCGATAATAATGTGCATAATTTAAGAATTCAAAACATATTTAATATTAAGATTAAGATCCATTTAATATTCAAAATATAAAAGAAATTATTATATATATTAAAAAAAACTATTATAAAATTAAAAAAATTATTATGATGATTTTTATAATTTGAATAATTTTAAAATGGAATATGAAAATAAAATAATTAAAAGTAATTTACTTTTATTTAGTGTTTTTATAAGTCTAGGAGTATAAATGTATTTTATTTATATGTTTTGGCATATTTATCAAAAAGTAAAATAGCCATATTAGTTAGTTCTCCTCCTTGCACAAACGAGGCCCACATCATTAAAGATTGCTTAATATATCATCAAAGAACTTCATTTAAAATTACATTATTTTCTTTATTTTTTGTTTGTTCTACTGAAACCTTAACATCCCGTCGCTTTGGCCGAGTGGTTAAGGCGTGTGCCTGCTAAGTACATGGGGTTTCCCCGCGAGAGTTCGAATCTCTCAGGCGACGAATTTGTCTTTTAATTTTTTGGGTCTTGTTGAAATTTTACAAAAATGATAACAAACACTTGAAATTTTGCTTAGAAAGAGAGAGTTTCCACTTCTTATTGATGAGTAATACAACCTACTTGTTCCCTCTTTGTACATAAAAAGAACCTTCAATTCTCACCAACTACTCTTCATTATTCTTCTTCTTTCTTCTTCTTCTTCTTCTTCCTCTTCTCCAACTCAAGTCTCCATTATTTCTATTCACAATTCCCTCAAAAACAATCATTATTATTTCCTTTGTTTTTTCACCCAATAATTCTCCCCCCAAACTCACCTTCAATCTTATTCAACACCCCTCAAAAAAATAAACAACCCAAAACTTTTAAGGGTTGTTTAGTTTTTCTTTTCTTTTCCTCCAAAATTGCCTAGGAGACGAGAGGAGAGTTTTATTGAAGTTGGAAATCAAGGAAAGGGAAGGAGGAAGCATTTTCCAGCAAACCCTCCAAATCCCACTCTCCAATTCCCATGTTCTCACCTTGCCAATGATTTCCCACTCCAAAAATGTTGTCACTCTCCTCTACTTTGCTATTATTGTTTTTCATGTCAATGGTGTAGTACTCATTCTGAGTTGCACCATTGTTCTCCTCAGTGGTGCTATTACTCTGTGATCCCGGTATGGAAATCTCCCTCTCTACCCCCATATTCCCACCTCCCGTCACCCCATATCGTCCGTCGAACTCATCGGTCATTTCGGGTTTTGCCATGCAGTTTGGCAGGCTGAATACCATTTGGTCATGCCGGTTGTCCAGGAGAGGGAAAGGGTTGTCTAAGTGGTTGCTTGTTAGCATGGTGTTCATGGAGGAAAATGAGGAGGAAGATGAGTCCATGTACATGTTCATCATTTCATGTTCATGCATGGACAACAGCATTCCTGATGATCCTCCAACGCCCATGCCCATGGCATTGATGTTATCTACTACAACTCTAGGCTCCAAAGACGAATCATGGCAGTCGTTGGGCGAGTGCGTCTGCAAGCTGTTTTTCAGCCTTTTCTTGATGGTAGAGTTCCAGAAGTTCTTTATTTCATTGTCGGTCCTCCCTGGTAGGCGCGCCGCGATCTGAGACCACCTGAACCATTTGAAACAAATGGAAAATGAGAAGTGTAATCAACCAAATAAATCTGCATTTTTTTTTTCATTTTTCACATTAATTATGCTTAAGACCTACTCAAAGGCTAAATCTAACATATGTAATTCACACAAAAACCCTAGAAAAGTTCTGGCCATTTTTGTACTATATGAAGAGAATTTGCTTAGAAAATAATTCTGAGAAGAAATTATTGAAACCCCATAAACCCCTAGACCATATAATATTTCAATTGTCCATATGAAGAGAATTGCTTAGAATTTAAATTTGATAAGAAATTATGGAAACCCCATAAACCCTAGACCATATAACATTACAATTGTCCAAATTTGATTGAGAAAATAGAGCCTGCATTTTCAAAATCTGGCCAAAAAAATAGCCAGATTATTGTTGGGTATATAATATCATTGACCAGCTTAGGATTCTCCCTTCATTCTTAGATCTTCACGAAATAATAATCTACATTATTCAATTATCATTACCTAGAGCTCTCTACAAATCAAAAACATTCCTTATATTAAGTTTGATACATGGGATATATAGATATATAGATACATAGATATAGATAATGCAATGTGTGTGCAATGTTATTATATAGCTTTATGAAAGCAAGAAAAAGATGGATATAAGACCTGTTGCCAAGGATGGAATGCAAGTGGATGATGAGCTCTTCTTCTTGGGGTGAGAATGCGCCGCGCTTGAGGTCGGGTCTCAAGTAGTTAATCCAACGAAGGCGGCAGCTTTTGCCACACCTCTGCAGGCCGGCATTCCTAGCGATATCGCTCCAGCACCCTTGTCCATTTCTCAGCATGTAGCTCATGAGCTTCTCATCTTCTTCAGGCGACCACAAGCCCTTCCTAAGCTTATTGTTGTTGTTCTTGTTGTTATTGTTAGCAATGTTGTTATTGATTAGTACTCGATCTTTTCCCATGAGATCCGGTTTTCTCATATGGATCGAGCTACGAATGTGGGATCCAAGCAAGTGGTTTGAAATTGATAAGGGAGAGATATATAGAGAGAGGGAGGGAGAGAGAGGGAGGGAGAGAGAGAGAGAGAGAGAGAGAGAGAGAGATGAAGGCTTGATGAGATGGTAATGGTGGTATGATGATGGAGATGGGATTGTGGGGATTGCTTAGGATATGAATATAGAAGGGGGGGTGTAATATATGTTGGTTGATAGGTAGAGTGGAAAACGGATTGGAGGGGGACCTCCATGAGAAGGATGGTTGGTCTTCTTGTCTTTGACTCTATCTTGTCTTTTTCGAAGCATTTTTCTTCACTCACAAGGTAATCATCATGCCTGTATGAGACATTAACATTTTTTGCTTCCACTTCACATAATTCTCCCTCTCTCTCTCTCCTCCCCCCCCCCCCCCCCCCCCCCCCCCCCCCCCCCCCCCCTCTCTCTATCTTCATGTTTCTATACTTCAAGTACAAGAGAGATATCAGAGAGAGAGAGAGAGAGGAGAGAGTACAGAAGTACTTGAGGTACTCTTCACCTGGGCAGGCTGTTAAACATATCTTTCCCGTAAGTGATTGTCCCTTTAGCTATTGGACAAATAAGGAGGGAAGACAACTACTTTTTTGCTTGTCTCTTGTTTGAGCTAACAAACTTCTAAAGCAACCAAGTTTGATTAATTAAATTTCCTCCCAAATTCTTTCATTAATGATTAGTTATAATTCCCATCAAGAACAACACAATAATGTCAAAAATAAAAACCACTGAAAATGCTTTCTGTTAACTCTCAAAGTACTAGAAGTGCTTAATGGCCATTGATTCACATGAAGTTTACAGATAATTTGTGTTTTATATAATCAAGTTAATTAACTTTCATGGATATCGATAGATCGGATCGACGGAATCATGGGATTCATTTAGAGTACCTAACCCTAGACAGCTTGATTAAAGGCAGTTCAGTTGCATTGATGGATGATTGTATTCGACTCTTTCGGATAAAAATTATACGCCCATTCCAGAAAAAGAAAAAAGAAAAATTTGCAGCCAAGAAGTGTGCAACATACCCCACAAAAAAAAAACCTTTCTTCTTCATATGATCATCATCCCAATCTTGAATCATTGATATCTTTTTCATCAGTCATTTCCTTTTCATTACCTACTCTTCCGTAAATGCCAGGTGTTTGGATGAAATCGCCTAGTACATTATATATATATATATACATGTATATTATATTATCATGGGAAGGAGATGAAAATCAATATTTGAAACAAGAAAGGAGTAAAGGGGAATTCATGAGTATTTCAAAGATTTGATCATCCAGACTGTTGATGGGGACTTGTAGCTATGCGCTGGAGAAAAAGTGAGGAAAACTGTCAAGCTACTCAAAATGTTCCAATCTCCCTCTCCCTCTCGCTCCCTCCCTCCCTCCCTCTCTCTCTCTCTCTCTCTCTCAGAGGTTCCACAGCTGTCCCAAAAATGTTAACGATATGGTATGGATGATCCTGTGCCAAGCAACATCCTACTTGGTAAATAAGACAAGAAATGCCATGTAGCACACCTGTCCTCAAGAATGAGTAGTACGTATTCCAGCCCTTCTTTTGAGTTTTAATCTGAAGGGTTTAAAATTTCTTGAATTTACAGAAAAATTAAAATATTATATAAAAATTCTTGAAAAAAAAAATCTATAGGACGATCAAAATATAACAATTTTGCATGAAACTTTGATAAATAATAAAAGATTGATTCGATCTATAAATAGTGAAAGATCGATTTTATATATACAAGTTTATGTAATCATACATAATTATTTTGATTTTATCGGTACCTCTAAATCATGAAAATATCAGACAAAAATGTATGTACAATCAAAAAATAATTGTTTATCGAACAATGGATGAAAATTAAATTAAGTTCACGATAAAGATGAGATTAATTCACTTCTATTTTCCTTTCCCATTTATGTGATTACGTCTTTAAGATAATCGGGTTTGCTTCGTTATCAAACATGCTTAACTTTGCAAAGTTGTTGGGATTTGGCATTTTGAAGTACTCCTAATTAAATCTTAATTTGATTGTACAAAATGTACATTCTAACTAACCATCTTGAATGCAGACAATTATACAATTTACAGTCTTCTTCATTTTTCTCCTCTCTCATTGCAGCTAGTCATTAGCTGAAAATGACTTTGGCTATAGGCCATTTAACTAAATATATATGCTAGTCTTAAAGGTCTAAAAATCAAGGCTTACTTAGATTGAACTAAGTTTTTGGTGATTCATATATGTGGTTACCTAATACCCAATAAATCTAATATTCACTAATCAAATTTCAAAAAACCATCTTCAAAATTGATTAGGAATGATGCGATTAATTATCACCCTATTTATTGATAATGTGTCTGTTACCATTTTTTGGTTCGCCCGATGGAAGGAAAATGATAAATACTTTGAAGCAAGCAAGAGCCAAATTAATTGGTAAAAGACAAGAGATTTGTGAAATCATTAAGAAGAATTTAGCCTTACATTGGATTAAGCAACACCAAATCATATAGAGAAAACCACCTTTTCTCATAGTAGATTAGTAAAAGAAGTCAATATATATATATAAAGAGAGAGAGAGAGAGATAATGCTACTATTCCATAGATTTATTAGTTATTTGTTTAATATTTCATTTTTTATGTCATTTTTGTGATATATGACAGTACAGAAACTTTTAAAGCAGTTCTTATCCCATATTTTATATTTTCTCTTTAGATGCCTTTGATACTTGAGAGTATAAATAAAATATGATAAGAATAAAAATGAATCACAATATCATATTAAAAATAAGAAATTAAAACTCCAATAAGAATGGAATTGATGGTCTCAATAATAATTAATTTTTCATTGTTCTTCTTATCATAAAAAATAATTCAAACCCACGTTAATTAATGGATGAAAATAGAACTAATTTTCTATTTCACATTCTCTATTCTGACCGTGTTTTGGAACCTATGATGTAGTAAGACATATGGCCTCTTAGAGGGAATAAAATAGAAGAAAATTGTTCATGTCCTAAACCTAAGTTTAAGGTTAGGATGATCATTTGACATTGATTTTATTTGTGTATCGTGAGCACCTTTTTTCTTCATTCACACTTCCCTAATTCTTATTTTGTGTTTAAAAAAAAAAAAAGACAAATATTACTATTATGCTCTTTTTTATTCCATATGGCATTATTATGGCAAATTTTTCCCATCCAACTTTTTTTTCCCCTTCTTTTTTAGATGGAAGTGAAGAAGAAGTTGAAATTAATTTTTAAAAAAAGGTGGGGGGGGAAAAGTGGGGGAGAAAAAGGGTTGGGTGAGTGAAGGAAAAGACCTATACATGAAGTCACCAACTAGCAGAGGATTGGCCTTTATATATAATATGAAGTATTCAAGCTTGTTGTATCTTGTGTGACACTTATTTGACTGACATAACCCTAGCTTTAAGTTAAGAAAGTGACACTGGTAATCATGATTATTCCCAACTAGAATTTCAATTTTCAAAGATGTGTCACTTCTCTTTTTTAGGGCATGTGGGGTGAAAATTTGAGGGGAAAAAAGTGAGGAAAGGGAAATAAAAAGAAAAAAAAAATTAAAAATAAATTTCAACAAAGTTTATATATATATATATATGCTACTTTTAAAGGGTCTAAAAATCAAGGCTTGCTTAGATTGAACAAAGTTTTTGGTGATTCATATATATGGTTACCTAATACCCAATAAATCTAATATTCACCTAATCAAATTTCAACAAACCATCTTCAAAATTGATTAGGAATGATGCTATTAATTATCACCCTATTTATTGATAATGTGTTTGTTACCATTTTTTGGTTTGCTCAATGGAAAGGAAAATGATAAGTACTTTGAAGTAAGCAAGAGCCAAATTAATTAGTAAGAGATAAGAGATTTGTGAAATCATTAAGAAGAATTTAGTCTTACATTGGATTGGACAACACCAAACCATATAGAGAAAACAACCTTTTCTCATAATAGATTAGTAAAAGAAGTCAATATATATGGAGAGAGAGGAAAAAAAAATAGATAATACTATTATTCCACATATGTATTAGTTATTTGTTTAATATTCTATTTTTTATGTCATTTTTGTGATATATGACAAAATAGAAACTTTTGAATCGATTCTGATCCCATATTTTATATTTTCTCTTAAGATGTTTTTGATACTTGAAAGCATAAATAAAATATGATAAGGATAAAAATGAATCACAATATCATACTAAAAAGAAGAAATTAAAACTCCAATAAGAGTGGAATTGATGGTCTCAATAATAATGAATTTTTCATTCTTGTTCTTATCATAAAAAATAATTCAAACCCATGTTAGTTAATGGATGAAAATAGAACTAATTTTCTATTTCACATTCTCTATTCCAATGGTGTCTTGGAACCTATGATGTAGTAAGACAGGCATATGGCCTCTTAGAGGAAATACAATAGAGGAGAATTGTCGATGTCCTAAACCTAAGTTTAAGGTTAGGATGATCATTTGACATTGATTTTATTTGTGTATCATGATCATCTTTTTTCTTCGTTCAAACTTCCCCAATTCTTACTTGGTGTTTAAAAAAATAAATAAATAAAAAGGATATAGATATTACTATTATGCTTTTTTTTATTCCATATGGCATTATTATGGCAAATTTTTCCCATCCAACTCTTTTTTTCCCCTTCTTTTTTAGATGGAAGTGAAGAAGAAGTTGAGATTAATTCAAAAAGAAAAAAAGTGGGGGAGAAAAAGGGTTGGGTGAGTGAAGGAAGGAAAAAGACGAAGTCACCAATTTTATACTTCTTTTTGGTTTGTAAGAACAAAAACGAGTAGAGGATTGGCCTTTATATTTAATATAAAGTATTCAAGCTTGTTGTATCTTGTGTGACACATATTTGACTGACATAACCCTAACTTTAAGTTAAGAAAGTGACACTGGTAATCATGATTATTCCCAACTAGAATTTCAATTTTCAAAGATGTGTCACTTCTCTTTTTTAGGGTATGTGGGGTGAAAATTTGAGTGGGGGTGTGGGGGGAAGTGAGAAAAGGAAAATAAAAATAAAAAAGAGATGGAAAGAAAATATAAAGAAAAATTAAAAATAAATTTAATAAATTAATTTTACATAATATTGCAAAGGCATTTCACTTATCTTAATTTGTTTATATAAAAATTAAATAATTCAAAAATGTTCAAGTGTTCAATTAATTTTAATTATTTTTTTATAATAAAATCAAATATGAGATTTTTCTTTTTTTTTTTTCTCTCTTTTTTCCATGATGTCTGTCCTCCCCATGTCCCATACCTGTAAAGTTTTCTTTATAACCTAAAAGAAAAGATTTCCCCAACTTTCCATGTGGTCCTTCAAGGCTCAATCACTTTGGTTCTAGCTTTTTCAAATTGGTTAAAACTTTCAGGTTTCATGCTTCTTTACATTTACAAATAAATTTAAAATTAATAAATTATTTTTATTAACTACTTCAAAATATTTTCACTTATTAAATAATTTTAAAAGATATAAATTCCTTTCATTTTCATAATATTCTCCAAAAATCAAACATAACCTTTGATACGAGACTTCGATGGTATTTATTTTTTGACTAAATAGAAAAAACCAAATATTTTGATTTAACTTTTTATATTCAACAAAAAGTACAACCAACATAATTAAACTAAACTTATTAATAACTAATTTACTTTAATTACCTTTTAAATGAATAGAAAAAACCAAATATTTTAACTTTTTCTATTCAACCAAAAAACAAACACCACCTTACTCAACAATTTTTTTAAAATAACTTTTCAACTTTCATTAATTTTTATTAAAAATGGCTTTTTGAAAATGTGTTCTAAAAATAGTATACTTTTTAAGAGTAAATTTAAAATGCCTTCATTTTTTAAGGGTATTCTAAAAAACAATTCAAACATGAGAAGTAGATGGAAAAGGGCCAGAAGTAAAGCAAATACGGAATCAATACTTCAACAAATTATGACCTTGAAAGTGAAAAGTATCCACAGAAACTCGAGCAAAAATAGGAGATGTGTATCTGATCAAGGTTTGTCTGAACAATGCGAACAGAAGGTTGATTTTATTTGTGAAGAGATGAATCGCATCATCTGGGCCAACCTAAACCAAACAAGAAACATAGGAACTTGTTTTTCCTTTCTTTAAGAGTCGAGTATCGACGGCACAAGAAAAAACCTGAAAGGAGAGGGGGGAGAGGGGACCCTTGGACGAGGCGAGACAGCTTTTAGGGATTACCGAAGCTGATGGGGTCACGCAGGAACCTCTCCATCTGTTGTGATCTGGTCTTTATGGACATATCAAACACCTTCTGGCTGAACTCCACGACGAGCCCACCAAGAATACTGGGATCGATCTGGCAAATTATACATGTATAGAAGGGAGAATTAGACTTCTTCATTATATGAACAAGCTTTTTACAATGGAGTCATTGGGATAATCACTACATACCTTCTGCTCGAGCTTCACCTTCTTCCCGTGGCCAATTATATCCTGCAGTGTCTCCTTCAGTTCCTTCTCCTCTTCTGTTGGAAGGGGCTGGTACGAGAAAAAAGGGAACGAATTAGAAAGAGCAGAAAACAGCCTACAACTAGATCCGTCAACCAGGGAGCAAAAAAGTGAATAAGTAATGAGAAACAACGCTTGCATCCATTTTCATGGATTATAGCTTCACTACAATTTTGTTTCTCCATTTTTATGGTGGAGAGTAAATCGGACAAAAACCAATGCTGCATGAAAATGGACGGGAATTAAAGTCCAAGAATTAGATTTACAAGCTGGGCACACGAGAAATAGGGGAAAGAACATACTTAATCGAGTCTAGGATTTTTCCTGGGTATCTAACTTAAGTAAAAAGAACAAAGATCATGATTTTATAACCCATGTGAATCTAACAAATTCTTATAAATATAACAAGATTTTTATTTTTCAAACCAGAAATCCGACATGGATACCAGTGTTACATTTCAATAACAGCATTCATCAATCTAGTACTACTATAAGACAATTTAATGGGATAAAGTTGCCTTTCTCAAGATATTATCATCAAAGCTGGCAAAATTCAACCCATACCATTCTAACCATGTCTAGGCATCAAATTTATTAAGGCCAAATTGACATGTATAAGTATAAAATTCCAACATGAGTTAAAGGAATTTATTCTTTTTGTTTGTTGGAACAAACTTGGATCATATTTAACCCATAGACACATCACACACATTCCACACCCAAACCTTTGCTTTGTCATATTCTACATGGTCGAAAGTGTCCATGCCACAATGATTTTAGGCATTGAATCCATCCGGATGATGAGTGCATTGTTTACGTTTTGTACATGCACACAGATCCACCAACCTGATTAGCACCTAGAGTAAGAAAGTAACATACCAAAGCAAAGAGGATAGTAATTGACAAAAACATGAACAAAACTACAAAAAACATAGACAAAACTAGGATCAAGTGAAGAAAACTATAACGTTCAAGCAGGAGATTGGGCACTTTAGAAAGAGAAGCTACAGCATACCACTAACATGTGCATAAATGTCAGAATACCTCTGCATAGCACCAAAATTTTCCAAATAGACAAAACCCATTAAATATATAGTAAGACGAAAAGAGAGTTTATTAATTCTTAATTTTGTATCATACTTTCTGAATTAATACCTGTGGAAACCAATTATGAGTAGATTTCATCTAAACTTCAAACTATGGACACAAGGAAATTAAGGAAACAAAGCATTATCTAAGATTACCAAAAACAGCTTCCTTACGATCATACAGAAACCATCACCCCAGATAACTCAAGCAAACTATATGCTGGTGATATTTCAAGGTTGACCACATTTTACAGCCCTCAAAAGCAAAATAGAGAGAAGAGAGGGAGAGAGAAAAAAAACCATTAAAAGTGACAGAAAGTAACTCACGTGTCCATTTGGATTACACAGGAAGTAACTTCCTGTTTTCTGCTTTTAAAAATCAAAATTTGTAGTAACTTCTACATAAAATACAAGAACTCTAAGAGACTTCTATTGCAAATGTAATGGTTTTTTAAGAAACTGAAGAAAAAAATTATGGTATTAAAAAAATTTTACTACCTCAAATTTTAAAATTTTTGAAAGTAATTATTAAGAAAATAAGGAAAGTTTATACTTTTTATAAAAGACTTTTTACATTTTATATAGAAGTTTATATTTTTAAAAACAAAAAACATGAAGTGCATCCAAACGAAGCCTAACATTATGCTTTCTGCAATTGAAACTTTATAATCCAAGCAGAGAGACTTACAATTACAGTTGTAACAACAGCTCTAACTTCTCCCTTGTGTGCCATGGTCAAATCCAAAAATTTCTTGGCTATACTTTCCAAATTCCTTAGTCTTCCAGTCTCAGCCAAAACAACTAGCACAAATGAAATGAAAGAAATACTTGAAAATCAATAAATAATGATCAGAAACATTATCCATTTAAATGGAAAAAGAAATACATGAGGCACTAGAATAGACACCCAAGAGAATAAATTTTAGCACAAAGCAAAGGCTAAGCATAAACAAATTAACTAGGAAATCATTAACTAAAAAACATACAATCCATGTTTAAACATTATATACCTCTTTAGCAATTAAACACTGAATTATAATAACAATAATAATAACAACAATAGCAACAAAAAAATAATAATAATAATAACAATAATAATTTATAATTGATTAGAGTAACCATAATTTTTGTCAGTATGAGAACCATCCCACGAACTCAAAGAACCTGTATAAAGGTCCATCAATTTAGTTAAGAGAGGCCGCCACAAAGGATTGGCTAAAAAAACTTCACTTTTCCACAGAACAATTTTTTACTTCCACACAACAAATAAAAAGACCATGAGCAGCTTATCATACCCAAGAAGTTCTTTGTGACATCTGAGAATTTAGTTTCAGAACAAATTGCAGTTAAAGCCTTCACTCTTACACCCCTAGACACTGACAAGTTCTTCATGAACTGAGAAAAATTATCACTTCTCTTTGAAGCTTCAAGAAAGTCAAGAATCTCAGACTCAACAGTGTCCAATGCATTAGCTTTTACTGCTGCAATGTACAAGGCAGAGGCATAGTTTCCAGCTCCCCCAAACAAAACCAGAGGTACCTGAAATTTCATTGAGAAGCAAGAGAACAGTATTAAAAAAATCAAAAACCAAGATAAATTGCAAGGTTTGACTATTGATAATTGCAATCTGGTCTCTACATTTTACACTAGACAACCAGCCAAACAGGATGGGAGAGATATAGGTACTCATCCCCTGCGCCAAAAAGCAATATTTGAAACATAAGATATTACAAGGAGAAAAAGGGGGAACCTGCAGGGCATTCATAAATACTCCAAATGAAAAGCATGCAAAGGTGTTTATAACTTCCCTACCAGGACATAAAGCACCCTGCTCTTGCCAACTCCCACACCACCCACAAATTTTGAGTAGCTAGGTAAGGACTGGGGAGGTAAGGCTTCTCCAGGACAAAATGAGTTGCATCCCATGTGAAACTCAACGGTATACCTCTTCAATGAATAGTTCATAACGCTAAATCCCTTTGACTGCCACCATATGAATTCCGCCTCTTGTAATTTATTTCATGAACAAATTCCTCCAATCAAAACAATGACTTTTCTGGATCACCATTCAAGAATGATTTTGAGCAGCTATTTGCAACAAAAATCCTGACCTCAAAACTTCAAAGAGAATTTCAAAACATTTAAAAAAGAATTTGGGCAGACTAGGATGGAAACAAGTAATATATATCTCTTGAAAGTCTCCTTCCTACATTTCCAAGTATAAAGAGATTCCAGACCCATTTGTGCGACCACTTGTACCTTGATTGTTGAACTCATCGCTTAAAGTGATTTGCTGCCTTGATCAGCACACCAAGGGCTACACTTAGATCTTCAAAATTTTCCTTCACAAACTCTAGTTTTCTTACCTCAAATAGTTCCCACCAAACAAAAGGCCTATCCATCGAAATCAAATAGAGAGGTTTTGAGCCGCAAATTTATGAAGAACAGGGCCTCAACAACTAGTCCATGTGATCCACAACTCATAGATAAATTGGTCACCTTGACATTTAAAGATATATTTCTCAGTTTCCAAAACCACTATCACAGCACTTAATCTCTCTGACTACCAACAACACCCTTTAAATTTCCATTTAAAAGGCCATCATAAGCTTGCTGGGCAGAAAATTCTGATCAATCCAGTCTCAGATGGAAATATTCCATCAAGGGCTTGTAATATAAGGAAAATTCCCTGCACCATCCACTCCATCAAATGTAATAAACATTTGATGTATGAGTTTGAATGCCATACCCATCTACCAAGTTCTCAACACCCACTAGTCTTTGTACAATTCAAAACCATAAGTTCAAAATCCTAGTTACTTGTCCAATGTGAAGAGCAAGAAGTTAAAAAAAAATTAAAATTACTAATTCAAAAAAAAGGGAAAGCAGGGAACTCAGTAGCATCCAGGATTCAGCAGATAAACAGGAATCTCTTTTGGAAAAACATGTGTTGTATGGTAAATATTGATCAGAGTCTGTTTCCAGGTCAATGGTTTATTGGCTCATTGATTCCCTTTTAAACTCAGAATGATGATTGTCATTCTTAATGAAAGAAACAAGCATCCAATGAGCAAAAAAAAATTTAACACAATTCTGATTGTTGGAATTAAAAGTTAAATTTTTCAAAGCACTAATTTGGAAAAAGTTGTGTGAATCTAAAAGCATCAATGGATCAGTCTCCAAGCATGCTTCCTTAAAAGGAGTAAGTTTCCAATATCAATTTTCCGATACGTAATAAGCACATAGATTAAAAATTCTTGAGAAAGATGCACCAAAGTACATACAATGTACACAAATAGCGTCAAAAGGCAAGCAAAGGGAAAAGAGCAACAACCAAACCACCCTCCAAAACAAAAACAACACCCTAAAGACCTAGAAAAGCAGAATGCCCCTAGTCAATCTTCTTGTAGGCATACCCAGTCCTCTTTCTATGATCAAATTAAAGCCTAGATAATCTTCCTCTTGACTCTAAGATTAGCCCCTTTAACATTACAAGAGATAAATTTCAGCTTCATATACCAACTGCAACAATTTTCCACTCTCCCTTGAAACTTCCTAATTGTTTACCTTTGGCCCCCTTATAATTCATAAAGCATTCCAACTTCTTTTACTCCTTTTCAAATTCTGAAGGAGTATTCTTCCTCCTCTTCCCACCCTTTGAGCCCCTCACCTCTTTTCTAGCCTTCATTTTGCTAAGGAGAGCCAAAATCTCAGCCTCAAAGCCTACTATCAACATGCCCAACCAGTTGTTAAAAGCAACCAAGTTGCTTGAGGACCAATCTCCGGAGGAGCCTCATCCCTCAATACCAAGCCAAGATCTGCTCCTTTTCCCTAGTCATCTCACTTACCGCAACATCTTTCGGCATCACTCAACCTCTTCAAACTCCACCGAGTTGTCATCAACCAAAACCATCTTTAAAGGGCCACAACCTTCTCCCAAGGGAGCAACTTTAAGACCCACCACATATCCCTCCAAACAGAGACCATCCCTAGAATGAAAAGAAGAAAAAGTTATCTGAGTGCCAAAAGAAGAAATACAAAGCGAAGGAGAACCAGAGTATCTGTCTGCTTCCACCATGAGGGCCTCATCAATGCTTGTGGGGTGAACCATAAGCAATGAGAACTTCAATGCGTCACAAAGCCCTTCAGTCTCCTTCACATAGCTCGACATTCCACTAAATAGGAGGGCATCAAGGTGAGCCTTAAAGCACCTTATGCCTAATTGGGATTGGCCCGCCCACTCCCTTAGCCCACCATAAGACTCACTAAGGCCCGCAAACTGATGACCTGAACCAGAATTTGCTTGCCCAATGGGACTATCCCTGCCCAACTCACACAAAGGACCTCGCTCGGCCCAACCCTCACACATCTTGATCACCTAGCCATGGGCCTCCTTCCCTAGCCTGCAGGCCACTCCTTCAAACCCTCTTATTAGCCCAACCTCTTTTAAATTCCTGGTGCTAGCCTCAAAAGGGTCCAAATTGGCCTCCTTTTAAAAAATGGCACAGCCATATATCCCAACCATCTTCTGGATGCCTAAACCCACCAACAACGCCTACTCCTACTCTAGCTAAAAGGGTTGTCTTAGACCCATCCAAACATGTCCTCTTCTTGCTTTTAAAAGAACAAGATAAGTTGTCAAGCTCATCCCCCATCTGACTGCCAAGGTCAGAAGTGGTTGTGCACACTTTAAGCAAATGACCCACACCCCTTGAGAGATAAATCTTCAACCACCCTAATAAACAACTGCTCATCCTTCCTTACTCTCCCACCAGTGAATGAAAGCCCCTTCACTCCTCTAATCTCCAGCTTGTTGCTACAGGGTTTTGTTTCAACCTCAATCAGCCATGGCAGAATCTCCCACCAAAGTTGAATGGCAAAACACAATGGACCCTCCACCATTTACGAAGAACTTGGGACTGCTCTCCCATTTGAGCAAACAAGAATCGTTGCCCACTATAAATTATGTCAATGCATTGTGTCTTCATCCAAAGTAACAAAGCCCCCACATCTGCTACCTACCATTTTAAGCAGAACCTTTCCCCACAAATGAAGAGGCAACCCCACTAATCTCACCCATACTTCTTGGGCATTGGCATCATGCCTAAAGCACCCAACTTCTAGAGAGCACAAGGCTTTTGGAAACCATCAATCTAGACGCAAATGCTTTCCTCAAAAAGCTTCATCCCCACCTGCATCACCCTTTCAACTTCTGATCCTTCCTTAAACTCAAACAAAAATCAGGAAACCACTTATCAAAGCCAAGTGAAGGTTCCCATTCAGCCACCAGTCATAAAATGCCCAATTTTTCAGTGAGAATAAATCAGGAACTTTATCTAAAGGATCACCCCATGTACCCACAAGGCACCATTGAAGGCGCACCAAATTTTTGTTGATTTCTCCCCTCCCCATTCTCTTCCTGCATTAGGATCGTACCTCATTTATGAGCAGCGGATATCATCTAAACATGCCAACTTAACAAGGTTTCTGTAATGACAACTTAACAAATAACCATGGCCCTCATTTGTTTATCTTTTACACCTCAAATTTCAACTTGATGAAGCAGTATCAGTTGGCATCTTTATATTGTCTGTGCAAATCTCTTACAAGATCTTGCCATAGCTTGTAGAATGTTTAGCAGATACACTAACTTGGTTTGTGCAGTAGTGCTGGGAAGACATGGGTTTTAGTTACCTAAGTTTTTCTTTTTGTCACTTGAAGAGATAGGAGTTGACCTGTTTGATGCTTATTGATGGAAGAAATAACTTCCCAGTATCTACGTAGCAACTAGCAACTCAAATATTAAATAGCTGATGCAGAGCAAATTTTGAAAATTTTAAATAAAAAATAAAGAAAAAAACCTTCTATAAATAAGAAAGACAGAAAAGTAAACAATAAATTGGTGGTGACAAAAAAAAAAAGCAACAAACTAAATCACACGTGCACCCAAAAAGAGAGAGGAAAAAAAACTGTGGAACATCTCATCTATGAATTCAAAGCTTTGTTTGGATATGAGTGATTACTTGGGAAATAGAAAGAAAATTGGAAAGAAGTTCTCATTTTCATATTTGGTTATCATAGCAAAGACAATGGAAAATGAAAAACAAAGAAAATTGTTTGAAAACTTATACATTTTTTTGGGCTCCTCATTCTCTATTTAAAAAACGAATTCAGTGGAGACAGGGTGAAGAAAAGCAATCAAGCTCAAACTTGTATTTTATCCCCTTCCCTTTTTATTTCCTTTCCTTTTTCCTTCCTTTTATATTGCTTTTCCTTTTCTATTCCCTTAACTTTGTTCTCACACTTTCTAAGATCCAAATAGAATCTAAAAGGTGTGAAATCCCTCTCAAATCACTACCACCCATTTGAGTTTATTGGGCCCTTAAACCTATTTTTTAAACAATCGCCCAAATCACTACCACACATTTGAGTTTATTGTGCCCCTCAAACCTATTTTTTAAACAATCACCGATGAAGTGACTTCCCATACATAGATACATACATACATATATATATGAAATACAGACACATTCAAAACACATACATACATACATATATATATATATATATATGAAATACAAACACATTCAAAATGCTTAAGCGATGCACAAAGCGCAATTCAATTGTTGAAAAAAACTACTTAAAATAAAAACATTATTTAGATCCCAACAAAGGCAAGTATAAAGAAGCAGAATGCAGTTCATTCGAACAGCTTTGGCATACAATTCCTGCCAATCATCTTGAAAATGGCAGTTCCATCAATGGTATTTTGATGGTAAATTTCAAATAAAGACAGCACCTAATAATTCTATATCAAAACTGTTAGGTTAAGTTTCTTCCAATGGAAAAAGTTACCTTAACTTTCCCTTCCTTTGCTACTGATGCAGTGGCATAATTCCTTGAGAACTGTATGAATAACATGGATAAAAATTATACAGGGCAAAGAAATGAAGCTAATAAACAAAAATGTAGAGATTACGAGTTTAAAAATAATCAACCACAAAGGTTTTTGAATAATATTGCTGTGTATGCTTTTGTGTGCCCTTTTGCTAGGCGTTTTTTTTAATAGAATTCATATTTGCCTATCGAAAAACAAAATAATCACAAATGGGGAATGATGCTTTTAAGAGAAAAAAAAGTGTCACATGACACGTCAGAACATCACATCCCACTCCACCTATTAGTTGGAATAAACGACCATTACTGCACAGCCTCTGAAAAAATGCACAACATAACACAACATGTTCGATAAGTGAGTGATTTATGTTTGATTCTTTTTTCCCCTGTTAAGACACAAAATTTTGGAAATAGGAATCCACAGGGAAAAATGACACTCTCGGATGATAATTTTTCAAAGTGTGTTTGCAATTGCATTTCCAGAATCATTGGTTTCAATTAAACAAGCAACCAATTCCTCCGTACCCCTCTTCCAATGGAGGTTTCATTTCCTTACCCCCAACATATTGAGATTCAAAATCACTAAGTTTTTCTTAAGCAGCCCAACATATTAAAATCGAAATACAGAAAGGAAAATTCTTCAAAAATACAGATAATGCTCATTTCAACCGAACCAGATCAGCAACATAACAAAAACCTTAAAACACTTTTCTAATTCAATTTATCAACCACAACATATGGCCCAAAAAAAAAAGGAAAAACTACACATAAATCAACTAAAAGCTCAGATAAACAGAAAACCAAACCAGAGAAAACAAAATGAAACCAAAAATTTTGAAAATAAAAAATTCAACCAAAAATGAAAACAACATTTTCTCAGCAACCAAATGCGGATCCCCTTTTCATGACAACAACACCCCAAAACCGAATCTCATTTTCAAAAAATCGGATCACATAACAACAAAATGGGAAAAAAATGAAAACATGATTTTTTATCCCCTGTTGGTACCTCGGAAAAACTGAGAGCAGGACAAAGGAGGGATCGTTGAACGCCCGATCCATGAGCTGAGATCAAATCGGATTTCAGAAACTTCTGGAGAAGAGGAAGGCCGGAAGATCTGATGCGCCCGCACAACGCCATTTTCAAACCCTAGCTCGCTTACGTTTCTGCTCTCTTTGCTTTGTGTGTTTTCAGAAGACAGAAAGGAAACACGCAGAGAATCTTTAGGCCCATTTACGGGCCCATCTACATGTCCTTTCTGCTTTCCCCATGGGCCGACTTACCGGGGTTGTCCAGTTCAGCCCATCTTGAAAAGCCCAAAAGAAATAAAACCGGGTGATATTTGTTTCTTTAACTTTTCTAACAATCCAATATCCAATGTGATTTGCTTTCAAATTTTGTATTTAACTTTTTTTCTTACTTATTACTTATTTTTAAAATTTTTTGATTGAATAGAAAAAATTAAAGAGCTATTTGGCAATTGTTTTCAAGAATAATTTTTCGTTCTCCAAAACAATAAAACCAAGAAAACATGTTTGATAATCAAAAACTGTTTTTCTTTTTCAGAAAATATTTTTTAGTTGTTTTTTATTATTTTCATTTGTTTTCAAAATGATGTTTTGAAAAATAATTATATAAACATGTAAAATGATTAAAAATAAAATATTAGATATAAAAATTATTTTTAAAATATATTTAAAAATATTTTTAAAAGTTCAAAAATATTTTAAGTTTTGAAATGGACTTTTGTTTTATAAAAAATCATATAACCGTTTTTAAAAACTGTTCTCAATAATTGTGTTTTTAAAACTGTTTTAAAAACCAACAACCACTCAAGCACTCTAAAACTTCCTCCATGACTAGAAAACCAAGAAAGAAAATAAAAGGTCAAAGGAGAGAGAGTACTGATACTACACAAACTTTCCGTTACGATGAATTGCGTATGCGCCATGGATTTATTGACTTTATGATTCAATGTGACCTGCCATGTACTTTTCTTTCAAGTGTTTACTTCGATGCTTTTGTGGAAAAATACGCGAATCCTCAATTTAAGAGCATTCCAAAAGAGGTAACTAGAGATGATATAATGGAAAGATTTCAAGACCAGAGAGAACAAGTAAAAGAATTGGTTGAAGGGGTTAGAGGAAAGTTTTCTTAGTTTCGAGACTTGGGTGTCCGAGACTCGAAACGATTATTATTTATGTTTAACAGCATATTTTATACATGATGAATGGAAATTAAATAAGAGAATAATTTATCAGGACGGGAAATTTAGACGATGATGAAATTATTTATTTCATAACCGAGCAATTTAAGAATTGGGGTTTGGCGAAAAAGGTATTTGCAATAACCACAAATAATGTGAATAACAATAATAATTCAATCGTCATATCTTCTAGGAAAATTATTTCACGTGCCATGTTACGCTCATATTTTGAGTTCAATTATGAAAGACGGGTTTGAGTTTTTTGCTCCATCGATCGAAAAAAATTAAGAATATTACTCATAGCATTAAATGGAATGAACAAACCTAGAAATATATAGAAAAGTATGTGAAAAGGGAGGTATAGGGTCTAGTTTTTTACTACATTATGTACCAACGAGGTGGAGCTGTATGTATAAAATGGTAGATGTGGCTCTGCAACAACAAAGGGCTATAGATGTATATTGTTCAGAACCTCCTACACAAGACCTCCAAGATTTTTTAAAAGAGAACAGACTAGATGATGAAGATTGGGAGAATCCAAAGTTTGCAAAAGAACTCCTTAGGGTTTGTGATGGGTCCATGGAATGTTGTTCAAGTGTGTATCGTCCTAGGGTTTGTGAAGTAGTTCATCAGTTAGGTGAAATTTGCCTGTTCTTCCAGGCTTATGCTAATGTTCCTCGGTTTGAGGATGTTATTAGGAAAATGAAGGAAAAGTTTCATGAGTATTGGGATGAATTGCCGGTAATTTTTGGATTAGCTAGTATTTTGAATCCTAGAACCAAAACTACTATGTTGAAGGTTTTGATTGAACTTATTTATGATAACAATATGAAGAATCTAGATAAGATGGAGTCGGAATTAAATAGATTATTTGAAGAGTACAGAGCAAAAACACCTAAGAATGTTGTAGACCCAAGTTCCTCAAAAGCTACAACTAAGATAGCAAAGTATCGAAAAATGAAACAGCCAGAATATGTCAAGTCTTGGGGTTCATCGGAACTTCAAGACTATCTTAATGAGCCTCTGATTCAAAGGTACTGTTGGCAGATCAGAGGGTTGGCCGCATCCATCAACTCCCCTTGTGTTCGCCGTGGGCGCTTGGGTGAATGCACTATAAGGCTAGGGTATGCGCCTTTCCTACAAGCAATTGCTTTTAGGAGAGTTGGTAGCGTCTGAGGTCCTACAGGTACGATGATGATTATGATGATTATGATGATTTTGATGTTTTGGCATGGTGGAAAGCACAGGAGTGTCGGTTTCCTGTGCTTGCAGCCATGGCCCATGATGTACTAACAGTTCATGTGTCTACAGTTACACCAGAAGAAGTTTTTAGTAAAGGTGGACGGGTTTTGAACAAGGAGAAGAGCTCTTTGGAACCAGAACTTCTGGAAGCGATTATTTGCTTGAGGGACTGGTACCTGGCCAGGGAAAGGTTGCATGAACAAGACGAAAAAAACAAACTTGCATTGGATATGGAGAAGATGAGAATTGTACAAGAAGAAGACGAGGAAGAATAAATCACTTGTGATATACTCAACCTGCAGTGAAGCAATTCCTATGAAAGTAAATTTGTAGTATTTCAAACAAGAAAGCACATTTTTATTTTGAGCATGGTTAAGATGAGCAAAAGAATGAGACCTCTCACACCCTTAAAGTTTAAAGATGTTCACAAAAGCAGCCTATGGTGAGTGTTCTGTGTATTTTCTACTTTTCTGTGCTCTTTATAGCCCAGACCATACTCAAGTCTAGGTTTCCACTATAAGTGTTCAGCTGAGAAATGAAAATTTGCATATAAAATGAAGGAAATATGTTATGTAAAAATTCAGTACTTGATTTTCCAAAGTAAAGATGAATGTGAATCATCAACTGCATACTTGAGTTCAGGTGAAGCAGTCTCTGGTAATGGATGTGCCAATAACTTGGATTTCAGTAAAGAAAGCAACTCTTTATGGCGTGACTGTTTTCTCTTCAGTACTTGGATAAAAGCTTTCAATCCAAGCCATAGAACTTCTCCTTTTTTCAGTTGAAGAATTGGGTGGAAACTAGAATCGAGATCCATAGAACGCATCCTTCTCTTTATAAACGTGTGCATACGCCTAGAAATCAGAAAATGGTATAGGCAATGTGAATATGTGATGTTCAAAAATAGGATAAACAAAAAGAGTAAACAGAAGTTACAAGAATTTTACTGATCAAGGAACCAACCTTCATTTTGGTTGCTGGGAATCATATAGAAAGAAAATACAAGAAAATAATATTTGACCCTATCTTTGGTTGCTGAGGAATCATGGAAAAGAAAATACGAGAAAATAATATATGACCTTATATTTTTCTCTTATTATTATGTCTCCCAAGCACAAGAAACTTGACATTACTTTTCTATCCAAAAGACAAAACAACCCAACTCAAAAAATAAAATAAAATAAAAGGCCAAACAACAATACAAGATACTGCAAAGTCGAATTCTTTTTTTCTTGATCACCAGATAATAAGAGTGTAAGATTCAAAAGTTTGGTTCAGTTTTTGCTAAGATTATTGGATAAGCAACCCAACCGAGTTCTTTGAATGAGAAAGTGCATGAACTACAAAAGGCTAACAGATCACTTGATCAATACCCGAATTTTAGGAAAGACCGTGAAAGGAAAAATGCTCTTTCAATAGATCAGGGTCTGGTGACAGTAAGGAATTACATCCATACCTTAAAGCTTTTTCAATGATCTCCATATGGTATCCTGATTGAAGTTTGCATATGTTTGACAAGTTGCGGGTGTAGCAATGGAACTTCATTGCACTTAACAGAAAAGCTTGATAGATGTTTAATCTCACAGTAGCTGCTGAATTAATATTCGAGTCATAGAATAAGGGATGGCACCTAAGTTGCATATAATTAAACAGCCTTGCCTTCAATTGACGACCTGGTCTACCTTGCCAGCAGACAGTTAGCGTCGAACTTAAATGGCTATTAGCATACCTGTCAACCAAGATAAGGCGGCAGCTTTAAGGGAACTACAATAATGTCCTCTGATATATAAAAGTTACATCAAACTGATAGAATGAAAAGAAGTTTCATGTAGAAATCGATCAGATGTCAGTTAATTGAGGAACAAGAGAAAAGGATATCAATTAAATAGCACATATACATTTTTATACTTATTTTTAGAAATTGGAAAAAGGAGTCTTTCTCAATCGAAAATATCCCCTTCAACATTAAGTTTTATTACTATACAGCCATGTGTGTTGTAGTAGGTCATTAATAGAATATCTGATACTAAACTTAGTTAAGAACAGATTAAATTTGAACCCACTTGGAGTTGGAGGTCATATTACCATGACCTAGTATCTAAGTTTCTCAACTAGATTAATACCCCACCAGTGCAGAATAAGCTGCAAGGATTTTATCAGGGTGTCAACAACCAGAGAATAAGGAAAAAAAACTATAGAGAAGAGAAGAAATGCTTATGTTCTAGAAATTGTGTAATCCTTTTATGCAGTATTCAGTGAAGTGGATTTTAGGACTCTCACTTGCCACCTAATTATCACTGCACAAATACTGAGGCGAGAGCATATTGATGCCAAGTTTTCCTTGAACCAACTTTACCCACATAACATCCGAAGTTCCCTTAAACCAACACTTAGGATTCAAAATTCAATTTCCTTTCTTTTCCTCAGTTTTCTTAGAAAACAAAAGAGGGTTAATGAAGAAGTTTCACAGTAAGTGACTACTTTAAAAGTTGAATAGTTTTGTCAAAATGATCTGAACCAGTAACAAAATTCTTAGAATGAGAACAAACGTAGACGGGTTATCTACCAAAAACACCACTGTAAAGAAGCAAAACATAAGACTGGGGAAAATACATCTATCCCCTAAAGTAGCAGCATAATTAATCAAGACCATAAAAGAATATAACCTTGTGTAGTCTGCCTGAACTTCTAATGAACAACAGTTGATAAGTAAACCACTCCATCGAAGAAATGAGATACCATCTTCACCCACATATATTCTGTTTGATGAAAGCCTAGATATGTGGCCAATATCAAAATTCATACCGAACTTGCCCTCATTCATGTAGCAATTGTAATCACGGAATCCTCTCTGCAACCTGGAGAAGAAGCTAGCAGCCTGCTGCTTAGAGGTTGATAAAAAAAGGAAGTCATCAATGAACCTGAGAAGCATATATTTAGGGGATGATGTGATGACATTATTCTCACTGCTGCTCGGTGCATCAGATACATCCTGACAATTATCTTTTCCTGATACATAATCAGTTGCTGGTCCACAAGTTTTTTCAAGAAAAGGAAATATCACATTCCTGTCCATATGTCCATAGTAAAATGAGCAAAGCAAAGAAGACAGAACACTTCCTTGGGGGATACCGGAATTTTGCAAGTAAAATTTGTTGCCTAATTGCAGCACATTGCGCTTCACATGCTCATTCAGATTAAAATAAAGCTCTTTGCTCCCTATGGTCCTTCTCCGCACCTGAAATATAATAAATGAAGATAATCTTAAAGAATATATATCCCAGCCATGATCATTTCAGGATATAGAAAGAAGATTCAACTTGCAAAGGTTTCTATCATTGACCAGTAGGAGTTGTAATTCCTCACCCTTCTGGTTCAATTTTCTTTCATGGAACTTTCATAGACAAAGAGAGTCACTGAAATGATGGCAGGAGGGCCCTTGATCTATCAATAGAGGGATCATTTATTGCAATATACTGAAGATATAATTTATAGCTATAATTTTTTGACATAAAAGCGTGGGAAACTAGTTTCAGCTCAAACCAGAACAGAGGTGAAATTCAGGAACAGACACGATTGGTCCCATTGTAATACTATACTACTTTCAAAAACATCAAAGCTCAGATAACTACCACTGACAATGAAAATTCAAATTTAGAAAAGAAAAAAAAAAAGAAAGAAAGAAAGAAAAAGGAAGAAAGCTATGGGGTAATGCTTGCACAGGCATTATCCAATATGTCTATATGAAGGGAGTGGATGGGGGCTTCATGGAGGAGTGAGCTCAAGGCAAGCAAAGGAAGCTCATCGACTTTCCTTATTAATAATATAAGAATTATAATACAGTAAAAGGCATCAAAAGAATGATAAATAGAAAATAAATACAGAAATATATATTTTCTTACTCATGTTAGAAATATATGGATCAAAAACAAACACCACAATGTAATTTATAAAAATAAATGATAAAAAATAATAATAAAGGAAAAGGAGACAGAGAAAGTACATAGATATCCTGTATGGTTGTAATAAACTAGAATAGTCAAGAACTTGAGAAAGAAGAAAAAGAAGAAGAAAGGAGAAGAGGAGGATGCAGTACAGGCACTTATTTTTCATTAACAGCCAGGAAGAGAGGAAAAAGTCAGTTGTCTGCATACACTTTCAAAAAAGGAAGGAAAATTTGGTTACTGCCATGAATAATGGAGATTACCAGATGAGGGTGCTAGTTTTGTTTGTTCCTTCCCAACCTTTTCAGGTGGCTTTTTTTTTTTATCTATTGTTCCTTTATCATGTTTGGCATGGAAGGCACTAAGTTTAAGCAGCTTGTTGGTTCTGACATGCTAGTTGTTCAGAAAAAAATTGGAAGTCATCATTTTGAAAGAGTGTTTCATAACATACATGCGAATAAATGATTAACAATGATAGGGAAAATACAACTTTCAGTGTGTTTTTGTTTTGGTCATGGATTCAAGGAGAGGTAATTCCTTGTGGCTTGCTCTGTAAAATTTGGAGTGCCTTATCTTCTTCCTTGCCTCCCTTTCCATATTACATTGTTCATTTATAAAATGATAAAACTAAAAAATAAAAAATAAATAAATAAACAGAAATAAATAAATAAAAATAAAGTATTGTGGCAAGATATTTTTTAAGTTTTTTACATTATCATTAGCCATAGGTGTCCATTCCACGGGGTATAAGGTCATTACAATTATATGATGCAGCATATAAAAGCATGTGCTGCATCACATATGATGCATGCAACTTCCATTATAACTATTTGGTAAGGGCTACACTCTTTGGAATCAATGGTATTATCTTTTAGTGCTTTAAAA